>NC_063338.1:2057976-2110861 GCF_021869965.1 Rhincodon typus | reverse complement strand
CTGTGTTCATCCAGCTCTACATCTTGTTATCTCAGATTCTCCAGCATGTGCAGTTCCTACTATCTCTGAAACATGTTCTAGGGATCTGGGTTCAAATCCTGATTTCGAATTCAATACAAATAATCTCGTATTAAAGAGTCTAATGATGACCTTGAAACCATTGCCGATTGTCAGGGAATGGGAGGACGCCCTTCTGGTTCACTAATGTCATTTCAGGAATGAAACTGCCATCCTTACTTGGTCTGAACTACTTATGACTCTACACCAAAAGCAATGTGGTTGACTCTTTACTATCCTCTGAGTAATTAGAGATGGGCAATAAATCCTTGCCTAGCTAGTGATGCCCACATTCCGCGAGTGATTACAGAGAGAGAGAAAAAAAAACTCCCCTCCAGTCTCTTTTCTTTCAGGGAATGCAACCACAGCCTAGCCAACTCTTCCGCATTGCAGCAACGTTATTGCCCTGCTAACTGTCCCCTCTGCAGTGCAATAAGATATTTTGTTTTAATGTCTCTGTCTAGATACGAGATGATACACCTGTATGGCATATGGAATTTGAACATAACATGCGTATGATCACCGCTGGCTGGGTCAGTGTTTATTGCCATTCCTAATTGCCTCGTAGAAGGTGGTGGTGAGGTGCCTTCCTGAACTGTTGTCCATGTGCTGTCGGTACACCAACAATGCCATTATGGAGTGCATTCGAGGATTCTGACTCTGTTACAGACATCACTGTGATTGAGTACAACTACAAACTTTCTGTAATGAGATGATCACTTTGCACGCAGGACTCGAGTTGTAACCCAATGGAAAACTTATTTAGTTGGGATTGTTCCTTATACAACTCACATTAGCAGACAGAGGGCTATGGTGTCACATTGAATCTCCAGGAGAATCAGTCTCTCCGCAGCTCATTTTTGAAAATCCTAGCATGAAAGTCCGTTATCTAAGTGATTTGTTGCAATTTTGTTTCCTTAATTTTTACACTACATCTTTACTCATAATATTTTGTTAAATTTCATTTTCTAATCAGACTCATCGATAGCTTATTATTTCCAGAGATGTTATTTTTGCTACCATGAGAAAATCATTGAGAAATCTTGGGGGTGGGGGTGTGTTTGGGGGGCGGAGTGGCGGTGGTGGGTGGGTGCTGGGCGCGGGGAGTTGATGGTTGCCATCTGAACAAAAACTGAGAGTGTGCTTATCAAGTAAGCAAAAAGCTCTGTTGTGCATTTCTATCCTGGACTGATAGGGAAATAATTTAGAAACTCCTCTTGCATGGGAGAGAGAAGGGGAATTATTTACACTCTGCAAACTTAAATCTGGGGAAGTCTCCCCTTAACTTCTGTCTTCTATTGACACTCATGACTTTTGCCATTCTTTTACAGGGAGTTAAGAAGTTTGAAGACAGAAATTGTGCCCTGCTTTCACTGTTTCTGTTATCTTTCAAGATACAGAATGCATCCAGGGACTTTAAAACTGAAGATAATGAGAATATTTCGGAGGTTAGAATTATTGAGCTATTGATTGCAATTGGAAGTTTTAGTTCCACGCTCCTCAACCATGACTCTGGAGCAGATTATGCTCCATTATTATTCTGGATCAAATCCATATCTATCCATTGCTTTGTCACACGTCTGTCCTCCCTGAACACGTATCTCCCTTGTCTAACATCCTCTTCCTGAAATGATGTTTGTTCTTTAACTGTGTTTACTGTTTTGTTTTTTGTTTCTGCAAATTGTGTCCAAATGAAGTTTCCACTGCCCCAACAATGTGCTGCTAGTTTACCAGACTTACTTTGCCATCATAAGCAACTGTACTTCCTCGACTGGAGCTCATTTCTGCTTCTGAGCTTCTGTAAACAGTCAAATTCTGCAGCATTTTTATTTCATGTAATTTTTTCAGCACATCCTGAAATATCACTCAGTTTTTATCTCTCCACAGTTATTGACTGACCTACTGAATATTCCCAATATTTTCTCTTTTTGTTTTAGATTTACAGTATCTCAAAATTTACAGCCAAGTCTAAAAACAAAGATAGACCTATTAGGAGTAAAAAGAAGAAGAAGCAGCAGAATTTTGGTTCACCTCAAAATTACTGAGAGGTTGAATGCATGAGGCCAGCTGAGAGAGAGGGAGTATGATTAAATATAGAGATAATAAGAGAATGAAGAAGGAACAAAACCAGATGAGCTCATACTAGGGTGGAGATAGTTGAAGTCACTAAGGTGGAAGTAGGTGGATAGTCTTTGTGATGATGTGAATACATTTCTTAAAGTTTAGTTAAGACATTATTACTCTGACCGGGCTGTTTTAGCATTAGACAGCTGCTGGACAGAGGGTTAATGTTGGGGCGGAGGAAGTAGAATTTATAACCGAAATTGAAGCAGCTGGTTTCAATGTCCTGGTGTTTCAATGGAGGATATTTCTGCTCATCCAGTACTGGATAGCAGACATGTCAAGAAGGTGAGAGATTTGGAAGGAAATTGAAGGTGACAGTGTCCACATACATCTCCTATCTTGGACCTTCTAGATGGTGAAGTTTGAGAGTTTGTGAGATTCTGTCCAAAAGCAGGTCAAGCTGTAAGTGCACAAAATCTCTCTCATTTGCCCTGTCTTTCTCAATTCTCTCTTTGCTTCACCCCATAGAGGCTAGAGTCTTGTCCATGTTCATACTGGATGCCAGATTCCTTTCCTGATGGACATTAGTAAACATTGCGTTTTTAGGACATTCTGACAAGTTTCATGATGCATTTCTCTCATAGCCGGTCCGACAAATGGCTATATTCAAAAACAAAAATATAAACTGCTGGAAAAGCTCAGTGTGTCTGGCAGCATCTGTGGAGAGAAAGAAGAGTGAACATTTTAGGACCGGTGGCCCTTCCTCAAAATGCCACAGCTTTATTTTTGGGTGTTCCCTCATTCCGTTTATTTTTTCTCTCTATTTTAAAACAGTTTCAGAGGGTGCCATAGGAGGAGGAATTACAGTCAGAGATCACGGGTCCAGCAGCACCTTCATCTCTGATGGAAGCTTCCAATTTATTGCAATCAGAATATAATTGGATTTTGAACAAGGAAGGAAAGAGTACAGTGAAGAAAAACGGGACACATGTTCTGCGTGTGAACAAAGCTTCAGCCAATCATCTGACCTGTCAAGACACAAGTGCAGTTACTGTGCGTAGAGACCGTGGAAGTGTGGACACTGTAGGAAGCAATTTAGCGACCAATCTGATTTGGAAATTCACCATTGCAGCCACACTGCCTAGAGACCATGGAAATGTAATGATTGTGATGAAGGATTCTGATCACTGCCTGAGCTGGATATCCATCAGCGAAGTTACACTAAGGAGATGTCATTACCATGCTCCGAGTGTGGGAAAGGATTTATTCGCTGTTCCTACCTCATGACCCACCAGTGAGTTCACAC
The DNA here is from genome assembly GCF_021869965.1 of Rhincodon typus. Lineage (NCBI taxonomy): Eukaryota > Metazoa > Chordata > Chondrichthyes > Orectolobiformes > Rhincodontidae > Rhincodon > Rhincodon typus. The sequence goes on along the minus strand of NC_063338.1, from coordinate 2,107,434 downwards.
TGAGGAGAGACATTCAAATGCACAGACTGCAATAAGTGTTACAAATGTTCTGGGGAAATGCTGTCCCTTCACCGTGTTCATACTGAGGAGATTCCGTTCAGATGCTCTCACTGTGGGAAAGGCTTCAAGGCATCATCTGAATTCACTGTTCACCAGAGAATTCACTCTGGGGAGAGGGTGTGTGGAAAGGTATTCACTTTGTCATCGCACCTCACAATACACCAGAGAGTCTATACTGAGGTGTCACCTTTTAACTGCCCAAACTGCGGGAAGTGCTTTCAGAGTTCTGATGAAGCATCAATTCATTCACTCTAAGTGTTGATCTACTCTCAAACAACCATCCCACTTCACGGTATACCAGCGAGCTCACATTGGAGAGAGACCATTCTCCTGCACTGAGTGTGGGAAGTGATTCACTCGGAAAGCCTTCCTGCTCAGTCACCAGTGAGTTCACACATAATTACAGGAGTTAGGCTTTGTTGTTAGTCACATCCAGGACTGAAGCATGTTTATTGGTTAATAAATCCCCGCTCAGTTAGAATTTTTAATGTTCTGGATAAAAATAAAATAAATCAACTTTATAATTAATCAGACTCTTATTATTTTGTGAAATTGGCAACCTTAATAATTAATCATCATCCTAACTAAATTACAAAACTAACACTTATGATCTACCAAACCAGGTTTCACACATAAACTTGACTTATGCAGTCTTACCATCAACTGGGATCATAATATTTGGAGACTGAGTGGTGATCTCATCGAAATTTATCAGATCCTTACAAGTGAACGTATTCTAGAGCCAGGGAATATAATCTCAGAATAAGGCATAGGGCATTTTGTACCATTCAGAGTGGTTGAATCTTTGGAATACTCTACCCAGAGCTTCATGGAAGCTCAATCATTGAGGATGTTGAAATCATAACTCAACAGATTCCTGGAGATTCCTGTTTCCACTGCAGGACGGTTGGTAACTACAGAACTCAACTTCAAAGTAAATGGGAAAAAAAAATCCAGGTGAGGATGAGGGGAGATGGTCTTACTCGGTGAGCTCTGATGATCTGGAGGGCATCATCTGAAAGTCTGGTGGAAGCAGAACCAACAGTAACTTTCAAAAGTGACTTGGGCTTTTCCTGAATGAGGAAAGTTTTACGGGCAAGGGAGAAGGACGAGTGGAGAAGGACAGATTGTACATGTACAGTCTCTGCAAATGCTGACAATGGGCCAAATGACCACCTTCTGTATGCTCAAGCTTTATTGCATGTGTTTATAATGAATGAGGATTTAATTATTTACATAGTTCCCGTTTCATTAGTAATCAGTTGCTTCTTCCTTCATTAATTGGGAATAATTTCACCATTAATATAAAATAACAAAGTTATTAAAATTAATAATCAGAGCTTAATTCATCACGATCAGGAGCCTGTCACATGGAAGCCATTTACAGATTGTAAAAAGTGAATGGTATAGATCTTGTTGCATTGATAACCCAGGTCCAAATGCATGCCTCCCCTTCCACCAGTGATCAGCAATTCTTAGACCTCCCTCCACAAAAAATAATTTACTGTTGGGTGACACAGATTCTGAGGCATTAAAAGGGGTCACGTAGGGAACATTTTGGGAGCAATGATTTAATACAATCCCTTTCTAGATTTTTATTGCGCTGATCTCTTTCCTTACCTTGTCCTTCACTTTCACAATGTTCCATCACCCTAACAGAAGTTATCATTATTCATGGGCGGCACAGTGGCTCAGTAGTTAGCAATGCTGCCTGACAGCACCAGGAACCCAGCTTCAATTCCACTATTGGCTGACTGTCTGTGTGGAGTTTACACGTTCTCCCTGTGTCTGTGTGGGTTTCCTCCAGGTGCTCTTGTTTCCTCCCACATTCCAATGATATAGGCCAAGATTAGGGAGGTAGGACTAGTTTAGTTTGGAATTATGTTCGCCATGGATTGGTTGGACTGAAGGGTCTGTTTCTGTATGCAGGTTAGGTGGATTGACCATGTGAAATGCAGGGTTACAGGGATAGGGTAGAGGGTGAGTCTTTGGAGGCTTTGACTGGACTCGATGAATTGTCAGGCGCCCTTGTGTGTTGTTGACCTGGTGCTGGTGTCTGTTTCACTCTGTTCCCCGCACCCTGGAACTGTCAGATATGTTGCTGTCAACTGTACAGGGCATGTGGTTATATAAAACGCAGATCAGACTGAAGAGTCTTGGTGGAGAGCATATTTTATACGGGTGCAAGAAATATGGATAGAAAGCGGGACTGGGATAGTGAGGGCCAAATGGTCTACTCCTGCACCTATATTCTACGTTTACCCAAAATCTTGTCAAACCCAATGTCTTAGGCAGATCTGCAAGAGTAAGGTAAGGAGGTAAATCCTGTTCTTTGCACTTTTCTTGTAGCTGAAGATGATCATATCCGCTGTCAGCATAGAAACCGCACTGTACTTTTGGATACACTTGGTCTGAAGGTGGATGAGGACTTTCAAACATGATTCTCATGAAGCCTTTCCCTGTGACAGTGTGTTAAATGTCCCACAGTTGTTGTGATCTCCTCTCACACCTTTCTTTATGTAAATTGTGATGATGTTTGCATTGCGTTTGTCCTGTGCAACAGACCCAACCTCTAAAGAGAGGATTGGGAAGTCATGAGGGATGAGGGATGGTGAAGGAGCTGGGACTTTCACTGTTTGAGCAGTCCAGCCGGAATTCCATCTTTGCCTCTCTGCCTGGGCAGTGATCAATGACCCTTACAGGTTTCAGAGTTCCTCAATCAAATCAACCATGTCAGGAAGCTGCAGGAGAGCTTCAAAGAGAAACTGACAGAAGTCTACACCACAGGAGGACAGCTCACAGTCGCGTTAAACCCAACAGAACATCAGTTGTGTCAATAAGAACTGCCTACCTTCTGATTTCAGTGTTGATAGGGGAGCGGTGGCAGCTTCGTGATGGTAGGACCAAGTGCCAATTGATCCCATCTTACACAGCACTACATTTCCATTATCACAGGCAGTTTGGATTGTTTTACACTGGCTGACCCAGTAATTGTTTGTAAAGTATTGTTCCGCCTTTTGCATCATTCTCTTAGCTATGGCCAGTGTAATAGGATTCGAGCTGTGTCAGAAAAGATTGAACTGTACAACATTCAAACATGATCAACACCAATGTTGAATGATGAAGATTCTATTGATGAGCCTGTAAAATACTTCCTTCTTCAGTTTCATGCTCCTTCATAATTTAATCTCATAATGGTTGTATCACAGTCAAGAATATGCAATTCAGCAAAAATTGTCAGCAAGGATTAATCAGCACTTTCTCATTGGAGATGTTCATCAGTGCAGCCTTTCAGACAGCCTTGTAGATCTGCCACCAAAGATCCAAACAGAATTGAAATAAACGTTTGTAATTTTACAGTGAGCTAGTTTCTAAGGTTTCTTGAATCAAGGGAAAGATTTCAGATTGAACCATAAAAAGGGACACTGCATGTCCCAAAATCAATGACATTATCCAAATTATTAAACTCCAGCCAGTTATAGGGCTGTTCATGTCAGCAGGAACAAACCAAATACTTTCACAGAATGAATCCTGCATATGATTAACGTGGGTAATAGCAGCAGAATCAAAATCCTACCTTCACGTATGAACTCACCGATACATCTGCAGGCATCACAATTGATTGAATCCCTTCCCAAACACGGAATGGAGGAACAGCTTCTCCCCAGTTTGAGTGTGCTAGTGTACAAAGGAGTTCTGAAGAAAGGGCATTGCACCCCAACTGTTGACTCTGCTTTGTCTCCACAGATGTTTCCAGACCTGCCAGTTATTCAAATCAGAAACAGTGAGTTTCTCCAGAAATTTCGGTTTCTGATTTGGAAACCCTTTCAAGAGAGAGAGCGTCTGAATTGTTTCTCCTTAGTGTGAACTTGGTGGTGAGATGGGAGAATGAACAACCGAGTGAATCCCTTCCCATAAACAAGGAAGGTGAACAGTTTCCCCACCGTGTGAACCCCCGGTGTCATCAGGTCAAATGATTGAGTGAATCGTTTCCCACAAACAGGGCAGGTGAATGGTCTTTCCCCCATGTGAACTCATTGGGGTGTAGTGAGGATGGATAAGTTGTTGAATTTCTATCCACAGCAGATGCAGTTGCATGGCCTCTGCTCATTTTGAACTCTCCGGTTTGACATCAGGGAGATGTCTGAGTAAATCTTTTCCCACATACAGAACAGACGAATGTCTTCTCCCCACTTGGACCGGAGCAATGGCTTTCCAGCTGATATCAAGAAATCAATCCTTTACCACAGTGCTCAAATTTGCACAGTTTCTCCACGGTGCCATTGTTTCTGTGTCTCTCCAGGTTATATATTCAATTGAAGCCCTGACCCCACATGCAACTCGTGCACTGTGTCTCCCTGCTCTGAGTGATGTGAGGATCTTTCAACCTGTGAAACTGGTTAAAGCTCTTTCCACAGTCAGTGCCACACTAGAACCCTCCAACGCGGGATGTGTATATCTCAGTGATTTTGAATGATTTTTGACCCATTGTCCCACAACAGACAAACATTTCCCATTCCACATTCAAAGACAATTGGTATTCCAGTCCTGATGGATCAAGTGGCTCTGTTAACAATTGGCATGAGATTTGAATTGAGTTTCCGAGCCATAAACCCTATCCTTCTAATATCCTGTCAAGGATTTTACTCAAGCCAACACTGTCAGTCGAAAATAGAAATACAGAACAGGTGATTTCAGCTGTTAATGAAACATCTTTCCTCCCGTGTTCTTAAAAATCTGTTAATCCCAGTCCCACACAAGGAGACAGACAGGCAGTTTATGAGACTTTGTAACAGAGTTTTTGTGTGAGCAACTAATGCAGCATTTTTAGTCCAGAGCAATTCTCTGATCGAAGACGAGCTGTATTTTTGGCTTTGTTTTCAGTTTGGACCATCTGTTGAAATTAAACTGTCTGACCTGGTGCGCATATAAACTCTTACCATATCTGAAAGGGCCAGGAATGAAAGGAAAATGGAGAAGAAAAGTGTTTTAAAAAATGGAGGGATAAACACAGGCCCATTTCACTCCACTCTTAACTCTGAAACTGTCAGGTGTGGTGAGTCAGACTCCACAATACATGACAAAATGGCGTGATCGGACTGAAGAGCTTTGCTGGTCTAAGAATTTGTTGTAATCCTGTCTACAATATTTGCTTTTGTAAATGTGATCGTCTTGTGTTTCAAAAGAAATCCTGAAGCAAGAGTAGCAAAAACAATATAATTCAGCCCCTGCTGCACCTCTTTTAGAATTATTTCATGGCTGGGCCAGCATTTATTGTCTGCCCCTCACTGCCCTTGAGAAGATGGTGATGAACTGTCTTCTTGAACTGCTGCAGTCAGTGGGTATTGGGGTTCACTTATGAACTTGCTCATGTGCTACTAGGTTGAAGGACTGAGTGAACCCTTCCCCACACGTGGAGCAGATGAGCGTCTCTCTCTGGTGTGAACTCGCTGTTGAGCAAGGAGAAAGGATGAACACCTAAAAATCTCCCCACAGGAAGTGCAGCTGAATAGCTTCTCCTTCCTATCTGGCACTCACTCGTTCTGCATGTACTCCAGCAATTGTTCAATTCTGTGACTGCACACTAGTGTTTATCACCCACACTGCACTTACTCTGGCCACAGCAGTGTGGGCATTGGGACTGTGGTCATAGTCGGTGGTTAAACTGATTGAATTGGCATGAGCCCCATGGAACGTCTTACCTTTCAGACTTTATTAATGACTTTAAACAAATGATTCTGGATTTTTCAGTGACGGAATACAAACCTTGTGTTTTACTTTTGTACATCTGTCAGCATAAAAATCTGGAATCTGTTACCATGGTAGCAGCACCAAGCGTTCTGTGACACCAACGATTCCAGTTTCTGCGAAGATGAGAGTTTAAATCCCACAGTTGCTGTATATCCTGTTAGTTCACCTTCAGAACATGTCAGAAACTCTCGTTGGAGGAGTTAGTGTTAGTTTAGATTTAAAGCAAGAGTTGTGCAGTGTTTTAGTGTGACAGTAAAAGCGTGAAAAGGTAATATAAATATAAATGGCTGTGTATTAAAGAGGAGATGTTGTGGAACAAATTGAGTTTTTCTTTGAGACAGACAAGAACACGCAGACTGTGAGAAAGACAGAGCGGGATGTACACTGAAAAGAAAAGATCTTCTTGGACCAATCCATATGATTGTTAAGTTAGATTGACAGGTAGGGGAGAATGGTATTTAAATAGAAATGGTCAATGCCTCAGGACAACAGAAGGTGCTTTGGAGCAATGATGTGTTTCTGAAGTGTGCTCACTGCTGTACTGTAATGCCAGAGTTTGATAAAATACAGAACAGTTGGGGTGGAAGCATTGCCTCTCCAAGCTTCAGCCATGAAGATAATAACTATCAGTCCATTGAATAGCTCCGCTGTCTATTCACAGCCTGAGTTACTCAGGAGGACAAGGGCTGCACTCTCAGACCAGCAAGCCGGGGCCTCTCTTAAAAGGATCAGGTCCTAGCCTCAGGCCACGCTGGGAGTTCCTGTACTCTAGGAAGCTGGCTTCTGTTCATGCAGAACAATCTGCAGTAAGGTTTGATTTTTTCTAAAAAAAAAAGTATGTTGATTCTAAAAGAAACTTGTATTTAGAGAGTGCCTTCCACCAACTCAGACCATCTCAAACCATTTCACTTTCAGTGAGGCATTTTCTGAATTATAGACTCTGTCGGAGATTTGGAAGTCCAATCTTGCACAGTGAGATCCTATACACAATGATCTGTTAATGACCAGATCAATTGTTTTCACTGATGTTGGTTGAAGGATAAATCTCAGGAAGCAGAAATATCAAGGTTAACATCTCTCATTCCCATTTGAAAACAACTGTTATTTTGTATCCTAATAGGCTATCTCTGAGAAGAAACGTTTTGTGCAGCTAAAATCCTACGACAAATGTCAACAATGATGCCTCTGCAAATCCTCTCGGATGACAGGCACTCCAATTTCGCCTCCCTATTTCAGACCAACATCCTGATTAAACAGCTCCATTGGCAGGTTATGTTATTCACTTGCCTGACACAGGATTTCCAGAACCAATCTCTTTCAAATCTAGGTGAGCATCAGCATGGCAACTGATATCCAGGAGGGGAGAAGAAATGATTAAAGGATGTATAATCATAGAATCCCTGCAGTGTTTAAGCAGGCCAGTCAGCCCATTGAGTCCACACCGGCCCTCCAAAAAGCATCCCACCCAGACTCCTTCTTCCTGCATTTCCCATGGCCAATCCATGTAACCTGCACGTCTTTAGAGTGTGGGAAGAAATCAGACCACCCAGAGGGAACCCATGCATTCACAGCGAAAATGTATTAAATCCACACAGACAGTCGCTCGAGGGTCGAATTGAACCCGGGTCTGTGGCACTGTAAGGCAGCAGTGCTAACCACTGAGTCACTGTGCCAATGTCTTCAAATGTTCTATGAAAAAGACAATGCAATATCCCCACAAATTCTGGACAATTTCTAGGTTAATGCTGTCTAATTTGGAGCAGAAGTATCTGCGAAAAAGCCAACTATTTTGTGCATCACTGACAATTCCAAATGAAGAATAATCATTTGCATAGTTATAGTTTTATACTTTTAGACTGAGTGATATATTCTCAACATCAATAATTATCTCACTTCAGAGGAAGCGTCGCCGGACCCGAAACGTTAACTGTTTTTTTGCCTTCACAGATGCTGTCACGCCTGCTGAGCTTTCCAGCAACTTTGTCTTTGTTCCTGATTTACAGCATCCGCAGTCCTTTTGGTTTGTATCAATAATTATCAATTTTGAATGTCTACCTTGTACTTATAATGATGCCTTTGGTAAAACTCAATCCTTCTCTTGAATGGTCACTGAGGATGGAGGATGACTTGCGTCTGCTGCAGTCTTGAAGCAATTTAATAGTTCAGTTTTGCATCCATAAACTCTAACATTGGAAGGGCAAGAGATGACTTGCGTAGCTGGGATGTTTGGGTTTCTACATGCTCCTACCTATCTAAGTTTGGAATGCTAATCCATCCGACTATTCCTTTGTAATCCATGGATTGGCCCTCTTATACATTTTGCTTTTGTGACAGACAGGAATAAACAGAACCAGGGGTCACAGTCTGAGGTTTTGGGGTAGATCATTAAGGACAGAGATGAGGAGACATTTCTTCACCCAAATTGTGGTGACTCTGTGGAATTCATTACCACAGGAAGTAGTTGATGCCAAAACATTGAATGCATTCAAGAGGCGGCTAGATATAGCACTGGAACAAATGGGATCAAAGGTTATGGGGAAAAAGCACAATTAGGCTATTGCGTTGGATCATCAGCCATGAATGTGATGAATGGCGGAGTAGGCTGGAAGGACCGAATGGCATCCTCCTCCTCTTCTATGTTTCTATATTTCTCCTGATTTTCCCCCAAACCTCCTTCGATGAAAATGCAGATTTTCAGGTTCAGCTTCATATTTGCTTAACGTAATAATTTAATAACTGTGTGCAGGAGGAGGCAATTCAGCCCTTCCCGCCTACTCCACCATTTAGTACGATGATGAGTGATCTCAACTCAGCCTCAACTGGCCTTTCCTGCCGGTGCTCTGTAAACCTTCAAATTAATTAAAAATTTGCATTGTTTCGTTAAATTTGCTCTGTGTTCTGGCATCCACCACATTTTGGGAAGTGAATGCCACAGATCCCGAACACTTTGAGACAAGTATATTTCTCCTCATCTCTGGTTTAAATCTATTCCTCTTTTTTCCTCTACCCCCTGACAAATGTCTGAATCTTTATCCCTGATATTAGAAGACTATTTGGCTAAGGGGCTGTGACAATAAACTGCAGTTATGGGCCACATGTTCTGTGTGTATGACTGGGGATCCTGTTCCAATCACCCTCCGCCCCATACTTTTCACCTAATTCCCGGAGACGGGGCTCCAGTGGCTTCATGGGGACTCCCACAATCACTCAGACAGGGAAATCGGGAACAGCGCATGTGCGAAGGCGGATGGGTAATCTGCGCACGTGCGGCGAGCTGTTGGGGGCGGAAAACATTCCGCTCTGTGATAGTAGGAACTGCAGCTGCTGGAGAATCTGAGATAACAAGGTGTAGAGCTGGATGAACACAACATGCCAAGCAGCATCAGAGGAGAAGGAAAGCTGACGTTTCGGGCATAGACCCTTCTTCAGAAATGGCTGAATTGGGATTGGCTGGAGGGCGGCAGCAACCGGTTTTTAATTGGATAGACCTTCATTCCGTCATGGGACGAATGCCCCAACCGCCACTTGTCTCCAACCTCTCTGCGCTTCATAAAACAGCAAACGCCCAATGAGAAACACAGGAGGACCGGAAGCACTCCTGTCCTCCAACCAATTAGGGCTTCCCTATTGTATGATGACTAATATTGAACAATGACCTCGTGAATTTGCTCTTTCCTGCTCAGCCAAGCTGCTGCTGCTGCTGCTTCTCTTCTTTCTGAATGAAGATTCCTCTTCTGTTCATCATCTGTGAGCCAAATGCTGTCTTTTATATTTTTATCCACTTCCATTTGTGTTAAATTCTGGGGGTAAATTATTAAGTTGTAGAAGCTGAAGGGAAAGGAAGTAAATCCAGGAAGGGGATAGACACTATCCAGGACGCGAGGTTGTGAGCATAAATCTGTTTATTAGCAACTTCAGGAGAATGGGAGACTGTAAATTAGGGATAACAGATTCAGAATGGTGGGAGAGAGTGTATGAGATAGAGGGTTACAGGGTTGGATGATGACAGAGGAAAAGATTATTCAAGAGAAATTGGAATCGTCTGTTCTGAATTTCTAATCTGTACTTGCTACTTTTATGATTCCTTTTACAAGATGTTAGAAGGGAAAAATTTACAGACAGAGTCATTCACTGACCGACCTCTCACCTCGTCTCTTGCTCTTTCTCGTTTCTCCTGCTTAAAAGACTGTCGTTTTTGATCTTTTTCTCCAAGTTCTAAAAACAAAGCAAAAGCTTCTTAATCAGTAGTTACTGCTGCAAGAAATTGAAGAAGTCAGCTCCAGCACTGGAAAAAAAATCTCTCCTCTCCACTACTTTATTTCCTTCTATCCTGCGAGACCACATCGTGTTCTGGCAGATGAAGCTTTAGCTGATTGTTGAACTTTCAACGACACAAGGATGCCCATAACATGGAGAAACTGCGGAAATGTGAGGACTGTGGGAAGGGATTCCATTCCCTGTCACCACTGGAATTTCATTGACACAGTCTCACCAGGAACAGGTCATTCATACTGCTCGGAATATGGAAAGAGTCTCCTGGCTTGTCTGTCCTGTTGAAACGTCAGCTTGCTACCACCAGAGAGAGTCAGATCACCTGTTCTGAGTGTGAGGGGGAGAAAAAGTGATTATTTTACCCTGTTGAGACATCAGCGAGTTCATACAAGGGAGAGCCCATCTACCTGCTCTGATTGTGGATAAGATTTCACTCAGTCATCAAACCTTTAGGATCATGAGCGAATTCATAAATGAATACAGGAGTTGGATGTGCTGTTAATCAGCAACAACATCTATGCTCTTAGACAGCACCTTCCAAACTCTCAAACTCTGCCATCTAGAAAAACAATGGGAACAGTTACATGAGATCATCGCCATCTGCAAACTCCCCTCCATGTTGCGGCCCATCCTCACTTGCAACTATGTTGGCTGTTCCATTACCATCGCTGGGTCAAAACCACAAATCCTATGGATCACTTTCACGCTCAGAACGAATGTAAACAGCTTCTGAGTGAAGAAAGTTCTCTTCATCTCCATTCTAAATGGCCTAACCCACATCCTGAGACTGTGATATTTTGTTTGAGGCTCCCATGGCAGGGGAAACATCCTTCCTGCATCAAGTCTGTCCAGTCTAGATAAATTTCAATAGGGTCTCCCCCTTCTGAATACAGGCCCAGGCGAATCAATCTCTCCTCATGGGACAGTTCTACTGTCCCCACTATCAGCCTAGTGAACTTCCACTGCACTTCCTCTGTGGCAAGAACATCTTCTCATCGGTAGAGAGACACAATCTGCAGACAATCCTCCATGTATGCCTTCACTGAGGCCCCTGTATCACTGCAGTAAGATATCCCTAATTCTGAACTCCACTCGCACTGAATGCCAATGTAGCATTTGCCTTGCGAATTGTTGCTGGAACTGCCCTGTTTCCCTGCACTGGTTTACAAGGACACCCAGATTGATGGGATGTGAGTCGATTCAGGGGGACCTCGGCAGTATGCTGAAATGGACAGGCACACGGCAGCTCACTGAAGTGCTGAGAAAGGTGCAACGATTAAATTTGGATGAAAGTCTGAGGAGAGGCCGTATAAACGGAACCGTACCAATGTTAAAATGGGCGCATGGCCAGAGCGACCTGGGCTTTCATCCCTTTGGTGAGTATTTAGATGTCAGTGCGGGTCTCAGAAATTTTCAGTTATACTTATATTTAACAACCTGAAAAATTTGGAAAATTACATTGTATTTGAATCTGCATATTGTGATGTAATGCAGGGAGCTATTCAGCTCAGTAAGTCCTCACAGTCCTCCCACTCAGTACCTTGTCTGTTATTTCGGTCTTCCTCTGTCCTCTCTCTCTCTGTCTCTCTCTCTCTCTGTCTCTGTCTCTCTCTCCCCCTCTCTCCTTACCTCTGTGTTCCTCTCTATGTGTCCCCATCTCTGACAGTTCTGTGACTGTACACTATAACATGGTAATGTTAAGGCAAACTGCGTACTGAGTGTAAAAGTGTTTGCTGTGTCCTGGAGGGTGTAAGATTGGCTGGTGGACAGTAAATAGGGTCATTTCCAGCTTGGTGACTGGTACTGGTGGCGGCACCAGAGGGTCACTGCTAAAGCCACAGCCAGTTAAAATCGTTATCGATGATTTAGACAAAGGGAACAATTTGTAATGTCTCCAGGTTCACTGACAAAACCACACTGGGTGGGAGAGAAGGCTGTGAGGATGACCAAAGACGCTGTAAACAGATATGGAGATAGCAAGAACTGCAGATGCTGGTGTCAGAGTCAACACAGTGAGGAGGTGGAGGAACACAGTAGATCAGGCAGCATCAGAGGAGCAGGAAAGCCGGCGTTCTGGGTGGGGACCCTCATTACCACACTCTAAACAGATATGGACTGGTTCACTGAGTGGGCAAGAATTGGCAAATGGAATATAATGTGAAGGAAATACCATGTGTGGCAGAGATTTACACATTTAGTCAGTGAGATAGTAAAATCCCCATTCCCTGCTCAGTCCACATTCCCAGAGCCAGTGAGATTTTGTCCCTGAGGGAGGGCAGTTTTCTGATTGCATGTTATAACATTGTAACATGAAGGTACTGAGTGTAACAAGGTTCACCACATCCCATCACATCGCCTACTTTGCTGACTCTATCATGTGAATCATGTTTAAAACGTTGCCAGATGGAAATAAACGTGGTGTAATATGATTTATGTTGGACACTGTCTACAAATTTGAGAGCCATACATATTTTGGAAAGGTCAACTACAAGGAGGCACAGCTTCAACGTGAGAGGGGGAAAGTTTAGGGGAGAGGTGCAGAGAAAATGCATCACCCAGAGGGTGGTGGGTGCCTGGAATACACCACCAGTGAAGTTAAGACATTTCTTGATAGACATGTGAACAGGAGGTGACCAGAGGGATAGACACAGCGCATGGGCAATAAGTAATGGGTCTAAATAAGGATTGGGAACCGGCTCAGTCTTGGTGGGCCGAAGGGCATGTACCTGTGCTGTATTGTTCTTTGCAGGAAGAATAGAAAAAAAAAACAGAATGTTCCAGTTTAAAATGGCGAGAAATTATGAAACATGATTATCTGGGGTTTAGGCTTATCTTGTGCACAAATAACAGAAAGTTGTTGAGCCAACGATTAAATGGCCTGGCGGCCACAACTCACCCTGTTTCTTCGAGCAACGGCTAGTGAACCAACCCGCACTCTGTTTCCCCTAGCAACAGTTAGTGAACCCATCCCCACTCTGTAACCCTAGCAACGGCCTGTGAACTCATCCCCAATGTGTTGCCCTAGAATGGCCTGTGAACCCATCCACAAGCTGATCCACTGGCTACAACCTGTGAACCCATCCCCACTATGTTCTCCTAGCAACGGCCTGTGAACCCATATCCACTCTGTTCCCCTAGGAACGGCCTGCGAACCCATCCCCAATCTGTTTCCCCCAACAACAGCCTGTGAACCCATCCTCACTGTTCCTCTGGCAATAGCTTGTGAAACTGTTCCCACTCTGTTCCCCTAACAATGGCCTGTGAACCCATCCCCATACTCTTCTCCAAGCAATGGCCTATAAACCTACTCCAAAAAGTTGCCCTAGTAATGACCTTTGAACCGATCCCTACTCAGGTCGCCGAGCTATGGCCTGTGTACTCATCCTTACTCTGTTCTCCTTGAACCGGCCTGTGAACCAATCCCCACTCTGTTCTCTGAGCAAAAGCCTGTGAGCCTATTCCCAATCTGTTTCCCCTAGCATGACCTGTAAAGCCAGCCCGACTCAGTTTTGCTGGCAATGGCGTGTGAACCCATTCCCATTCTGTTCCCATAGCAGCAGCTTTTGAGCCCATCCCCAATCTGTTCTCCTGGCATGACTTCTGAACCCATCGTCACCATGTTCTCCTAGCAACGAGCTGCGAACCCATCCCCACTCTGTTCTTGTAGCAATGGCCTGAGAATCCATCCCCAAACTATTCTCCGAGCAACGGCCTGTGAACCTAACTCCATTCTGTTCCTGTAGCAAAGACCTCTGAATGTGTTCCAACTATGTGTCCATATCAATGACCTGCGAATGCTTCCACACTCTGTTCCTTGGACAATGATCCATGTGACCGTCCTTATGCTATTCCCATAGAAACAGCCTGTGAATTCATCCTCGCTCTGTTCTCATTGCAACCATTCGTGAACCAGTGTCCATTCTGTTCTTCTAGCAATGGCCTGTGAACCAATTCCCACTCTATTCCTATAGCAACAGTCTCTGAGACTATCCCCAATCTATTAACCAAAAAAAGGGCCTGGGAACACACCCCTGCACTTTTCTCGTGGAAACAGCCTGTGAACCCATCCCCATTCTGTTCCCCTACCAACGCCCTGTGAACCCATCCACACCGTGTTCCCCTAACAACGGACTATGAACCATACCTACTGTGTTCTCCAGGCAGCATCCTGTGAACCCATCCTATTTTGTTCTCCTAGCAACGGCTTGTGAATCAATCCTCACACTATTTCCCCAAACAAAGTCCGAAGAACCCATTCCCAATCATTTCATCTGTCAATGACCAGTGGACCCATCCCCATTTTGTTCTAGCAATAGCCTGAGAACCATCCCCACACTCTTCCACAAGCCATGGTCTGTGAACCCATCCCCACTTTGTTACCCTGGCAAAAGCCTGTGAACCTATCCCTGTTCTGATTTCTGAGCAACAACCTGTTAACCCATAACCCATCTGCTCGCCTAGCAATGGCCTATGAATCCATCCCCACTCTGTTCCCCTAGTAAACCCCCTCCCAGTCTGCACTGCTAGCAAGTAATTTATTTTGGAAGGTCGAATTTGAATGCAGAATACAGGGTTAATGGCAGGATTATTGGCAGTGTGGAGTTGATAAGGTTGTTAAGAAGGTGTATGGTGTGTTGGCTTTCATTGGCAAGGTGATTGAGGTTCCACTGCAGCTCTATAAAACCCTGGTCAGACCATGGAATATGGTGTTCAGATCTGGTCACCTCATTATAGGAAGGATGTGGAAGCTTTAGAGAGGGTGCAGAGGAGATTTACCAGGATGCTGCCTGGAATGGAGGGCAGGTCTTATGAGGAAAGGTTGAGGGAGCTAGGGCTTTTTCTCATTGGAGCGAAGATGATGAGAGGTGATTTGATAGAGGTATACAAGATGATGAGAGGCATAGATAGAATGGATAGCCGGAGACTTTTTCCCAGGGCGGAAATGACTATTATGAGGTGGTATAATTTTAAAGTGATTGGAGGAAGGTATAGGGGAGATGTCAGAGGTAGGTTCTTTACACTGAGAGCGGTGGGTGCATGGAATGCACTGCTAGCGTTGGTAGTAGATTCAGATACATTAGGGACATTTAAGAAACTCTTGGATAGGCACATGGATGATAGTAAAATGAAGGGTATGCAGGTCACTTTTGATCTTAAAGTAAGCTAAAAGGTCGGTACAGCATCGTGGGCCGAAGGGCCTGTACTGTGCTATGTTCTGTGTTCAACAGTCTGTAAACCCTGCCCCATTCTGTTCTCCTGGAAATCATCTGTGATCACAACCCCATTCTTTACCCCAAGCAATGGCTGGTGAACTCATCTCCACTCTGTTCTCCCAGAAGCCGCCTGTGAACCTATACCCACTATGATCCCCCGATAATGACCCATGAACCCACCCTCTCACTGTTCCCCTAGCCCAACGGTTGTGAAACTATCCCCACTCAGTTCTCTTAGCACTGGCCTGTGAACCATTCCCCATTTTGTCCTCCTAGAAATGGCCTTTCAACCCACTCCTAATCTGTTCTCCTCGCAAGGCCATTTGAAGCCATCCACATTCTGTTTATTTAGCAATAGCTTTGAAACCATCCCCACTCCATTCCCCTAGCAATGGCCTGTGAACCCATCCCCGTTTTGTTCCCCTAGCAATGGCCTCTGAACCCATGTCCACCCTGTTCCCCTAGCAATGGCCTGTGATCCCATCCAAACTCTTCTTTCCCTAGCAATGGCTTTGAACCCATTCCCTGTCTGTTCTCCGAGCAATGGCTTTGAACACATTCCCACTATGTTCCACTTGTACGAGCCTATGAATGCATTCCTATTCTGATCCATGAGCAACAGCCTGTTAATCCATCTCCCATCTGCTTACCTAGCCATAGCGTGTGACCCTGTCCCCACTCTGCACCCCTCGCAATGGCCTGTGTGAACCCATCCCCACTGTGGTCTCCAAGCAATGGCCTGTTGAACACATCTAAACTCTGTTCATCTAGTAATGACTTTGATCTCCGAGCAACAGCCTGTTAACCCATCACACTTATGCTTGCATAGCAACAGCCTGTGACCCCAACCCCACTCTGTACCCCTAGTAATGGCCTGTGGACCTATACCCACTCTGTTCCTCTGGCAACAGGCTGAGACCCCATTTCTATTCTGATGTCCGAACAACAGCCTATTAACCCAACCCCACACTCGTCTACCAGCAACGATCTCTGATCCTGTCCCAACACTACTCCCCAAGCAACGTCCTGTGAGCCCATCCCCTATCTTTTCGCCGATCAAAGGCCTGCGAACCTATCCCCACTGTGGTCCCCTCGCAACAGCCTGTGAACCCATTCTCACTCCATTCCCAAGCAATGGGTTGTGAACGTATTCCCACTCTTCCCCAAGCAAGGGCCTGTGAATCTATCCCCTCTCTTTTCTCCGAGCAACAGCCAGTGGACCCATTGCCACTCTCTTCTCCCAGCGCTAGCCTGTGAACCTACCCTCAGCTGTTACCCAGCAATGACCTGTGAACACTACTTTATTCCCCTTGCAAGAGCATGTGAACCCATTCCCATTCTGTTCCTTTAGCAACAGTCTGTGACCACCATCCCCAATTTGTTCACCTAGCATGGCACTGTGAACCCATCATCACTCTGTTCTACGGGCAGTGGCCTGTTAATTCATCACCCTTCTGCTCGCCTATCAATGGCCCATGATTCAATCCCCGCTCTGTACACCTAGCAACGCCCTGTGAACTCATCCCCAATTTGTTCTCCTTGCAAAGGCCTGTGAACCCATCCCCACTCTCTGCTCATTGCAGCGGTCTTTTGAACTGATCCCCATTCTGTTTTCGTAGCAGTGGCCTCTAAATTCATCCCCACTATGTTTCCCTAGAAACTGCCTGTCAACCATTCCGACTCTGATCCCCAACGGCCTGTGAACATACCCGACTATGTTCCCTTGCAATGGACTGAGAACCCATCTTGAATCTGTTCCCCCAGCAATGGCCTATGAATCCATCCCCACACTGTCCCCACAACAATGGCCTGCGAACCCATCACCACTCCACCCCAAACAACTGCCTGGGAATGCATTTCCTGCGCTTTGTTCCCTGCAGCATGGCCTGTGAACCCATGCCGACTGTATTCCCCTATCAATGGCCTGTGATCCCTTTCCAACTCTGTTCCCCTGCAGTAGCCTATCCCTATTCTGATTTTCTTGCAAAGGCCTTTAGAACCCACTTCCAGTCTGCTCACCTAGCTAGGGCCTATGAACCCATCCCCACTCTGTACACCAAGCAACGGCCTGTGAACCCCTACCCACTCTGTTCCCCTAGAAACCGTCTGAGAACCCATACCCACCTTTTTTCCCCCGGCAACGGCTTGTGAACCTACCCCCAATCTGTTCTCGTCGCAATGGCTTGGACCTATCCTCTCTTCTGAGCTTCGAGCAACAGCCTGTTAACCTATCACGCATCTGCTCGCCTAGCATTGTCCTGTGAACCTCGCAACAGCCGATGAACGCATCCCTGGATTGAACCAGTGAAAAACCGTCTGTGAATGCATCCCCATTCTGTTGTCCTAACAACGGCTTTTTTGAACCCATCCCCAGTGTGTGGCCTAATAACGACCTGTGAACCCAACCCTACTCTGATATCCTAACAAGGGCCTGTGAACCCATCCGCACACTTTTCTCCTAGCAATGGCTTTCGACCCATCTCCTCTCTCTCTTTTTTAACGAGCAATGGCCTATGAACCCATTGCCACTCTCTTTTCCCAGTGACAGCCTGTGAACCGATTTTCACATGGTCCCCTAACAACGGTTTGCAAAACCATACCCATTCTGTTCCTGTATCTGTTTTTGTTCCTGTGAATCTATCCCACTGTGGTCCCCTAGCAACGGCCTATTAATCTATCTTCAATCTGTTCCCCGAACAATTGTCTTTTGTAGTCGTCCCCAATCTGTTCCCCTGTCAACGGCCTGTGAACTGAAACGTACTCTATTGTCCCAGCGACGGAAGATACGCAGGGTGAGATGAATTCTGCCGAGGCCAGGTCAGAGTGAGTGACCCAGATGTGAAAACAAGGACAGAGTGACTTAAATCCAACTCTTGAACTCGGACCCAGTCCTCTCCCCTTTCCTGAGGACCAGGAATTGGAGCTGAGTCTGTCCCTCTCCAGCTCTGCTTCTCCAATACAAACTCAAACAACAGTGAAGTTCACTCTGCTGCTTAGCACTTTTTAATGAACATTTTATAATTTATAAATTGAAGTTATAGACATGGTCAGTGGAATGGAGCGTTTTCTCATTGAGCCCTGAGTTGAGAGGAACGCTGAAATATTTTCATGTAACACTCTGGGGAATAAGGTTGGACAAAGCAGCATTGTTCTCAATCTGTTGCATTAGTGACAGGTTGCTTCAGTGCTGCAATATTGAACAAAAATGAGAACATCCTGAATAGATTGTCTCATGAGTGAATTTGATTGATTGAGGGATATTTCAGCACATTCTTCAGCTGCTGTCGGAACTTAGTCTGGGTTACGACATAAATCGCTGTGTTTGTGCAGTGACTGAAGAGCTGCAGCATGAGGCCCAATTCCTGCACAATGTCATCTAGACGTGCAAGCTGAGACCCCATATTCCATATCCAGTTCCTAATAGAATACAATTAATATTGACCGCAACCGGATGAAATTGGCCGTGATCACAAACAGTAAAAAGATGAATTTTCTTCGAGTTTGCATTTCAGTGTCACACTGAACGTCCCATTGGTGTGTTTCCGGAGTCTCCTGCGGGCTCTGCCGGTCACAAAAATGTGTCTGACGGTGAAAACATTGAGCAGCTGAATCAGGAGAAATGGGAGAGCCGGGGTTAGAATGTGGTGGAGAAACTCGACTGTGACCCAGACACGTGACTTTTGAACATCGGTTGTTACCTCACAAAACCAGGGGACATTCCCCAGCCAATAACAATCTGTGAGCATAAAATACCGGAAAATGTTCTTTCAGCGCAGTCACTGTTCCCAGATACACAGCCGCTGTTTTCTCACTGCAATATTTACTTTTCAGCTTCTATCAACAAATGGTCACAAATCGATCAAAGGTGAAAGTAATGGTGAGCCAGACAGAACACTCAGAGACTGCATAAAGCAGGGCGGTTTGGATATTACACACGGGGATGTCTGATAGGAAATAAAACTGTTCCCTATGAACAATCGGAATGTGTCTCAATATCAAGTCGAGGATAATGACCAGCAGATCTGTCACTGCAATGGCCACCAGGTGACGACTGATAAATGGAGACAATCCACAATCTTTATAAAGCAAGACGAAGCTCGTCACTATATTAACTGTGAGGAAGGAAAACAAATTTTGCACCAGCCTGGAGGTGAAGATACCAGTCTGATTGAGGACCCAGTGAGATTTTCAAATGGGTCACTTGTATACGGAGATTTATTGATGTAATTGGAGCTGAAACAACAAATAGTAAGGTCTGAATCACTGACAAAGATTTGATATAAAACACAAGAAGCACTCCCTCCCCAAACACACAGACATCTAGTTCTAGAACATTCCCACCCACTCGATTACTCGAGAGCAGGCACAGGTCAATTCTTTACAGTTCCTAATATGGAGGGTGGAAACATTGGAGTCCTGAAGGATTCGCTCTGAGTTTGTTGAAGACAAGCTGAATTTGGAAATTTCAGTCTTTTAGAAATTGTTGTCGATCCTCTATAGCAAAGAAATGTAAATGCAGGGAAAATGTTTTCACCCCTTTAACTGTCTGAGGGGTCTTCAAAACAGTGTCTCCTTCTCCCTGGAATGGGATCTATTCCCTCGGGATCTTACCTTTTGTTCAATTAACTGACGGCTGGCCGTTCAAAAATAATGTTTGTTTTTGAATGTTTCGGGTAATGTCAGTTATAGACTCTGATAGTGTCATAAAAATTCACATCACAAAGGCCCTCGGTCTATCTAGTTTGGTGAGATCTACTCAGCCTCACAGTGAAAGTCTCTCCCCAAATGCGATTTAACTGGAACTTTGCACACAAACCCGCTAAGACTAACACAATATCTAAATCATTTGATGTCAGATCCTTTTTTAAGATCACACAGATATCAACCGTTATTCGGTGATCACCCCCAGCTCCTTTTCATTTTTGTATAACATTCTAAGCTGTAAAATGTTCTGAATATTCAGATCCCAATATCAGTCACCCTGTAATCATGTCTCTCCAATGCCATTAAATCATATCCATTTCCCTCAATCTTCTCTGAATCTTTCCCTAAATTTCTCAATCCTTCTTGAAAATACAACTCACGTTTCAAAAGAATGCCTTTCATTCAGCTTTTTAAGCTATTATTCTTTGCTCCATTTTCGCTCTTATTCCTCATTTTGACTGGTCAAGAAAACATCTGACATCATTTGACTCACAGACCTGATGGCTAATGTTTCATGAATCACCATCACCTTCCCTGGGTATATCATATCCCACTGACAGGACGGACACACTAGTGGTCGTGGCACCGTTGTACACAGTCAAGTAAGGAGTTACCCTGGAACTCATCAACATTGATTCAAGAAATTTCACAGCAACAGACCAAAGAGAGTCAAGAAAATCGCCTGATAATGGACATCTTCTGCCCTCCGCACTGGTACTTCAATGTCCATCACCAAGAGTATCTCCGTAGGCTCAGCACTGATTAAATATGGCGTGACCTAAACTACACAGCAGCCAGACTGTGGGATGTGATGAGTGGACCAACAAGAGGGAAACATTCCCACCAAACTACTTGTCACAGATATATCTGTCCCTAACAGTATCAGTAGGAGCACCCAGCACACAGTCATGGTAGAGATAAAGTCTCATTCTCATATTGAAGGTACCATCCACTGTGTTGTGTGGCAGCACCTCCTGCGAAGTTGGGCATACTTCTAAAGGACACAGCAAATCAAAAATTGGGTATCCATGAGGCACTGTGGTGTATCAGCAGCTGCAACTTCATTAAAATCCTCTCCATCATAAAGTCAGAAGTGGACTGTTCGTTGATGATTCCATAATGTTCAGCACAATTTACAACTGTATCAACATTGAAGCAGTCTATTCAGCCCATCAAGCTTTTTAAAACAGGAACCAAATGAGTCCATTCAGCCATTCGAGCCCATTACTCAGCAATTGGAGCAAATATTTTAATCCCTTATGCTTGTTATACAGGAAGGGGGAGAGAACATTCAGCCTTCCAAAACTTACATGGGAATGCTGGGAGGAATGGTTAATGAGCCAGAAGCAAGGATAAATTAGTTTGTATCAGTTTAACATAAAATACCAATTACAGTTACACAATGACCAGTGATGGGTCCTCAACTATTTGCAACCTATGTCAACAATTAAGATAAATGGAACATAAATATTCTAACTAAATTTGTCGATGACAATGAGAGAGGCAGGAAACAAAGTTATCAAGAGGAGGTAGAGAATCTGTAAATGGATAAGAAATGGGCAACAATTTGCCAGATGGAATATAATGGAGCTAACAGTGAACCTGTGAATTTTTCAGGAAGAATAAAAGACTGTATGTTCTATAAATAGAGAGAGATTACAGGACTTACTGATTCAGTGTGTAGTGGAGGGTTCACTTTGACCAGTTCAGACATCGGAATTGTTGCACCATCTCCCTGATGGTTTGCTGTCTGATGTTCCCAGTGGCGCCGTTGATCTCAGTCCAGACGGGATATTTTGATTGATTAGTTGGCGGTGCAGAGTGGTGACGGGGAGGGTGATTTGAAATGTGTATCAAGGGGGCGGCCTTTATCTGAGATGTCATCCTTTCTTTCTACATGGAGACCCAAAGATTATGGGAATGGCTGACTGCTTCTGAATGACGAGGCTGTGACTGCTGCCAGGACAGCGGGTAATCACCAACATGATGTACTGTGCATGGTCACACTACAACATTAATGGAGCGAATGTTTGGAGGGTCTAATCACAAGGATGAGAACAGAAAATAATGGCATTGCCAGATCAGCTGAAGTGGTTAATTACCTGACTTTCTCAATCCACCTCACAGAACCAGCCCAGACACCATAAACCCAGATGAGATATCTGTTCAGCATGGAGCACCGTGTAGACCATGCTAGTGTACTGCTCAATACAACCCAGAAATCTGTCCAGAGTGAGCCACTTGTGCAGGCCTCACCAGTCAACTAGATATCAGTCCAGCATGGGGAGCTGTGCAGACCACAACAGTGCCTTGATCTATAAACCCGGAATAAGTATCTGCTCAGCGTTTGGATTTGTGCAGACTGCAATCATATTCACCTGTAAAACCGGAGTACATAATCTGTCCAGGACAGGCAGCTGTGCAGACATCAGCAGTACATTGATCTATAAACCCGTTCTAGATATCTGTCCGGCATGAAGAGCTGTGCAGTGAACATCAGTGGATTGATCTGTCAATGTGGAGCAGTTATCCTCCCAGCATTCCGGGCTGTGCAGACAACACCATTGCTCTGTAACACTGTGTTAGTTGAGGAAACATGCAGCCCATGCTGGCTCCCTTCCATTTACAGCTCCTTATCTCCACTGTGCCATGACAAGGTGTGCTGTTGGATGTGAAAATCACTGCCAGGGAGAGAGATACCAGGGGAATCAATTTAAATACCAACAAGTGGGACGGGTTTGGAATATATCAAGGTATTATCAAGGCTAGGAGGCTGGGAACACAGGAAGCAAGGGTAGAATACAAGGAAAGTCAAAAGAAACTTAAGCAAGGAGTCAGGAGGGCGAAAATGGGTCATGAAAAATCATTGACAAACAGGATTACCGAAAATCCCAAGTTTTTTTATACATTTAATAAAGAGCAAAAGGGTAGCCAGGAAGAGGGTTGGCCTACTCAAGGACAAGGAAGAGAATTTATGTGTGGACCCAAAGGAAATGGGCGAGGTATTAAATGAGTACTTTGTGTCAGTATTCATAATTGAGAAGAACTTGGTGGATGATGAGTCTGGGGAAGGGTGTGCAGATAGTTTGGGTCATATTGAGATCAAAAGGGAGGAGGTATTGGGGGTCTTGAAAAACATTAAGGTAGACAAGTTCCCAGGGCCTGATGGGATATAACCCAGAATACTAAGAGGCAAGGAAGGAAATTATTGGGGCTTTGAGGGAAATCTTTGTATCCTCACTGGCTGCAGGGGAGGTCCCAGAGGATTGGAGAATAGCCAATGTTGTTCCTTTGTTTAAGAAGGTTGGCAAGGATAATCCAGCTAATTGCAGGCTGGTGAGCATTGTTTCAGTGGTAGGGAAAATATTTGAGAGGATTCTTAGAGACTAGATTTACTACCACTTGGAAATAAATGGGCGTCTTAGCGAGAGGCAACACTGTTTTGTGAAGGGGAAGTCCTGTCTTATTAACTTGGTTGAGTTTTTTGAGGAAGTGATGAAGATGATCGATGAGGGTAGGGCAGTGGATGTTGTCTACATGGACATCAGTAAGGCCTTTGGCAAGGTCCTTCATGACAGGCTGATACAGAAGGTAAAGTTGCACGGGGTCAGAGGTGAGCTTGCAAGATGGATTTAAAAAAATTGGCTTGGTCATAGAAGACAGAGGGTAGCAGCAGAAAGGTGCATTTCTGAATGGAGGGCTGTGTCTAGTGGCGTTCCTCAGGGATCAGTGCTGGCACATTTGCTATTTGTAATATATATAAATGACTTGGAGGAAAATGTAACTGGTCTGATTTGTAAGTTTGTGGATGACACAAAGATTGGTGGAAATGTGGATAGCGATGTGGACAGTCAAAAGATACAGCTGGATATAGTTGGTGACTTGGGCAGAGAGATGGCAGATGGAGTTTAATCTGGAAAAATGTGAGGTGATGTATTTTGGAAGGTCTAATCCAGATAGAAAATATGCAGTAAATGGCAGAACCCTTAAGAGTACTAATAGGCAGAGGGATCTGGGTGTACAGGTACACAGGTCACTGAAAGTGGCAACATACGTGGAGAAAGTCGTCAACAAGACATACGGCATGCTTGCTTTGAGTTTTAAAAAAATGGCAGGTAATGTTGCAGCTTTATAGAGCCTTAGTCAGGGCACATTTGTAATATTGTGTTCAATTCTGGTCACCACTCTACCGGAAGGATGTGGTGGCTTTGGAGAGGGTACAGAAAAGATTTACCAGGATGTTCCCTGGTATGGAGGGCATTAACAATGAGGAGAGGTTGGAAAAACTTGTGTTGTTCTCACTGGAATGACGGAGGTTGACGGGTGACCAGATAGAGGTCTACAAGATTATGAATAGCATGGACAGAGTGGACCATCAGAAGCTTTTTCCCCAGAGTGGAAGAGTCAGTTACTAGGGGTCATGGGTTTAAGGTGCGAGGGGCAAGGTTTAAAGGTGATGCACCAGGCAAGTTTTTTGACACAGAGGGTAATGGGTGCCTGGAACTCGCTGCCAGGGGAGGTAGTAGAATCAGCTGCGATAGTGACTTTTAAAGGGCGTCTCGAAAAATAGGACGGGAATAGAGGGATACGGTGCCCGGAAGGGTAGGATAGGGGTTTTAGTTGTGACGGCAGCATGTCAGTGCTGGTTTGGAGGGCTGAAGGGCCTGTTCCTGTACTGTAATTTTCTTTGTTCTTTATTTTCTTTGTTCTAGAGATAGGGAGTGGGAGATTGAGAGACAGTGTCATGGAAGGACGTGTTCACGAGTTTCAGAATGCTGAAATGAAGATATTTCGATAGCATCTTGCAACATTAGGCAGTATTTCAGGAATGATGCGTGATAGGTTATTGGTGTGAATTCAGAGAGTTTTGGATGAGCATTTGTTCCACAGCTTTGCAACTGGGAGTGGAGTCAGCACGGTCTTCGAATCATTGGGTGGAATCTAACATTAATTTGTCTCAGTGTCATTTCCATCGAGTTTGACAGAAGGATCGTCTGCACGAGACCGAACTAGTTTTCTGGTGCTATCTTATCGAACTCACATTAACTATCTACCCCACCCTATGACATTTTTCTCATTCAATGCCAGCTCAATTCTCCCACCCATCACGGCTGGTACTGTGAGTTCCGTTTCCATGTGGCACAATTTAGTAGCTGTGGCCCTGATGAAATCTCTCCTTTGTATCGCACCAGTACAAATGAAATTTCAACGGACTCGGTGGGCAGGAGGGTGGGCTCACAACACATTATCTCCATCGCCTCCAAGGAAGAGAGCACTAATGTTCCTCCTACCCACCTCCACCACCTCGAGCAGCTCAGATATTGAAATTAATCTGCTCGATTTACTGCTTGTCCCACTTGTCCTAACATCTTCAATAATCTGTGCTCATATACACCCAATTCCTTCTGCTCCTGCACCCTCTTTATACCGGTACAGTCTATTTTATGTTGACTTTTAGTGTTCTTCCTATTAAAGTGCATCATCTCACACTGTTCTGTATTGATCTTCATCTACCATATACCTGGACACTTCACCAGTTTATTCGTATCCGGTTGGTGTTCCACATTGTCCTCCACGCACTTTCCGTTTCTTCCAGGTTTGGTGCTATCTGCAAGCATTGAAATTGTTATAGAGTCACAGTCCCCATGGAACAACTGAAATACTGCCGCACTCACGAGTGTGAGCAAGTGAAATACTGATGTACTCCGATGACGTGAGTCAAATAATGGCATACTGTCAATGGAGCAACAGAACTCCTAACACACACCAGATGGAGTCAATGAATTATTTACAAACCACGGAACAAGTGAAATCCTGATAGGCACCCCCTATCTGTGTTAATATCGGTGTATTTGTGTCTGTCTCTCTGTTTCTCTGCGTGGGGCAGGTCTGACAGCCTGTGTAGTGTTTGACGTGATGCAATGCCACCCTCTGCTGGCCTCTATACGCCACTGCACAGGTAGTGGCAGCGGGTGAAAACCATCAGGGACTCATTCATAGAGGGTTAGCGGAAGTGCAGCAGCTCACCATATCATCCAAATTAATTCCTTAGACATGTATTTATCTAACTGTCTTTTAAACATTCTAACTGTACCCACTACCACCACTTCCTCTGGAAGTTCATTTCACACACGAACCACTCTTAGTGCGGAATAATTGCTCCTCATGTCTTTTTAAAATCTTCACTCCTCTAAACTTAAAATATCCCCCTACTCTTGAAATACTCCACCCTAGGGAACAGAAACCTGCCATTCAATTATCTGTACCCCTCATGATTTTATACATCTCTATAAGGTGATCCGTCAACTTCCTACTCTCCAGTGAAAAATGTCCCAAGCTATCCAGCCTCTCGTTATAACTCAAACCATCCACTCCCACCAACATTCCGGTAAATCTCTTTCTGACTTACCAGTGCGACCAGAACTGGACACAGTACTCCAGAAGAGGCCTAACCAACATCCTGTGCAATCTCAACATCACGTTCCATCTCCTAAGCTCAAAGGCCTGTGCAATGAAGGCGGTGTACTAACTGCCTAACTAACCACCCTGTCTATATGTGACCTAAACTTCAAAGAATCATACCAGACGGCCTAGGTCTCTGATCTACAACACTGCCAAAGGCCATACTTTTAATTGTATAAGTCCTGCCGTTGTTTGTTTTTACCAAAATGCAACACCTGGCATTTCTCCAAATCAACCTCCACGTATCACACCTCAGCACAGTGAGTGATATTCCCACTTTCCCCCACCCCCAGACTACCCCTTTAATTATGAAAGACCCTCCCCTCTCCAGAAGGCTTATAAACTCTGGCCTTGATTTTCCCAAAGACCTTGCTCTTTGTTTGCCTTGTGTGGGCAGGAGGAGCGGGGAGCGGCGGTGGGGGGCGGAAGGTTGGAATATAAATAGTTGCCTTGTATCATTTAATAGTTTTAGGAAGATGGCAGTTACACGTTAGAGGTGGGAAATAGTGATCTGCATCATGGTCTTTGGTGCCAGAAATTATAGTCTTTCATCGTGTCTGGTGCTCGGCAGTAATATCTATTTGAGACCCTTCATGCCTCAGAGTGTGTGTGCAGGATTTCTACCCTAATTTTACAGTCTACAGGTAATAGCCATTTAAGCTGGAAATCATAGCAAAAAATTAAAAATGTTAATAATTTATCTTGACGGCAGAGCACGTGCACTCAACACTTGTGGCAAATACCTTGCATTTGTTTAACAATGAAAAATGTTCCTCAAGTAATTCAGTAAAACAACCAGAATTTAATAAATCCAAATTCAGCTGAAAGCTGGTGCTTCAAATGTGACTAAAAATTTGGGCATGGTTTAGGTCTTGTGTAATGGGTAGTGCCCATGCCTCTGGCGAGAGCTCTGGCTTCGATTCCAATCCCTGAACCTCCTCCCTGGTCCAGCGTTCCGGATTCAAGTCCTGACTGTCACAGAGGTGTGTCAGGTCATGTCAGAGCAGGTTGATGAGCAAACACACAGGAGAATAATGTTGAAGATTTAGGGGCTATTGCAGCGTGGTGCTAGTGTTCCTACCTCTGGGCCCAAAGGGCTAGATTCAAATGCCACAGTGATGGTTCAAATGTCTGAACAAATTGAATAAAAATATTGGAGAATTGTGACTTGACCGAGAAGAAAGATGTATCAGTATTGAATTTCAGAATTTAGGCCGGGGATGATTGAAAGTGCAGCTATTCGTGTTGATTGGAGTAACATTTGCCCCTTATAGATGTTTATAAATTAATGACAGGCATGGACAGGGTGAATAGCCAGGGTATTTTATCCAGTGTGAGGGAGTCCAAAACTGGAAGACATAAGTTTAAAGTGAGAGGGAAAAGATTTAAATGGGACCTTGTGGCAACATTTTTTTCACACAGACGATGTTGGATGCATGGAATCAGCTGCCAGAGGAGGTGGTTGAGACTGCTACAATTACAACATTTAAAAGGCAAATGGATGGTTCTATGAATAGGAAGAGTTTAGATGGAAATGGGCCAAATGCTGGCAAATGGGACGAGCTTAATTTAGGATATCTGGTTGGCATGGACGAGTTGGATTGAAGGGGTTGTTTCCGTGCTGTACATCTGTATGACTCATTGATCTAATTGATTGAGATCTCTTTGAAATTTTGGATAACCTTGATAACTTTCCACGATACAACCAATCTTGGTTTCATCTACAAACTTGCTCATCATGCCTTTTGTATTTTCACCTAAATCACTGACATAAATGAAAACAAAAGTGGACCCATCACTGATCCCTGTGGAACACTGTTGGTAACAGGCCTCCAGTCTCAAAAACAACCCTCCATGATCACGACAAGCCTCTGTCTCCTGCCATTAAGCAGAAACACACAGAAGCACACATACAGAGACACAGGCACAGTAGTGTCGTTAAGACAGATATAGATAACTTTTGATTAATTTTTGAATCCGGGTTATGATGAGAAGGTAGGAAAATTGTGTTGAGATACATGTCAGCCGTGATCAAACAGCAGAGTAGGCTCGATGGGCCAAATAGCCTTACTCTGCTCCAATTTCTTACTGTCTATGGTCTTAAGGTACCGGAAATGTCTTCCCAAGAGAGTAATGGAGTCTGAGTTTGATAAATACATTACTGAACAAAATCAAGGGGAATTTGGAATAGGTTTGAGGGGCTGAATGATCTATGTCTGTTCCTATTTGCTGTGCCATTTTTTTGTCATAAAAGGAGGTGACTAGCTACGAGGTTAACACACTTTAAAATTTAGGGGACCCCATTTAAGTTTGAGGTAAAGATATTTCTTTATTCTGGTTTTTGTGCAGTCTGTGGTGTTCTCATCCCGTGAAGAGTGAAGACTGGATCACTGAAGATATTCAAGTCTGACGTTGACTAATCTTTGATGGATAGGAGAGTAAATATTTATTGGAAATGGATAGGAAAGAGGTGTTCAGCCACAATCAGATTAGCCATGATCTTTCTAATTTGGTCAGCAGACTCGTGGGCCAATTAGCCAACTGCTGCTCCTCACCCATGTGTTTTTCTCTCAATATGGCTGTTGAGGCAATTACAGACGTTGATTCATTCAGCCAGTCAACGTCGTTACAATGAGACTGGTGCATATCATTCTGGCAACCTACGTATTCAGTCAGGAATAGAATGAGGTATTCAGTCCTTTGAGTGCATTACATAGCATATGAGGATGCCGTGCAACATTTCTAGGCTGCTACATAGGAACAATGGAGCCTTGGTTAGCTTTGAGAAAACACAGAGTAGAGATAATTACATATTTTCAGTTTGAAAAGCTGTAACTAGTGGAATTCCTCAGTGATCAGTGTGAGGTCATCAACAGTTTACAATCCAGTTTAATGATTTGGATGAAGAGGCTGAATGGATTGGACCTCAATTTTGCTCATACAACACGATTCAATTACACGTCAAGTGGGTCAGAGAGTCTGCAATGTGATCCACACAGGGGAAGTTAATGAGCAAACCTTCAGGGAAAAAAAAATACAACGTTGGTGATGAGACATTTGTGCTTTGCGGAAAGGTCAAAACAACAGTAAACTACATAACTGGAGAGAGAATGCAGAACTCGGTGGTACACAGGGATATGCGTGCCCTGGTACATGAATCACATAAGTTAGTTTGAAAATGCAGCAAATGATTTAAAAGGTAAATGGTATGATGCTATTTCTTGCAAAGGGTGTCGGGTATGATCTTAGGGATGTTTTTTTGCATCTGCACAGGCCAATGTTGTGACGACATCTGATGTATTGCGTGCAGTTATGGTACCCTAAGCTGAAAAAAAAAACACATTTGCTTTCGAAACTTTTCAAAGATATTTATCTTCACTCGTTCTTGGGATGGAGGCCTTATGTTATGAAGCATTAACAGTTTAGGCCTAAAAATGAGAGACGTTCTGATTGACCAGATACGATCTTGAGGAGAATGTAGCTGGCGAATACCGGGGGAGTAATTTTAAAATAAGACTGTTTCTGAGGATGGGTCACCGGAACCAAAATATTCACTTCTATTTCTCTGCATAGATGCTGCCAGACCTGTTGAGCTTTTCCAGCAATTTCTGTACTTGTTTATGAATAAGATGCATTTATTTTAAACCAGATGTTGTGAGGATATTAAGTGTTTTTTTTTTAAATTATGCAGACACATATAAACATCTCTTTAAATCAACTGGGACCATTTTTGGCTGAAGAAATGGCACTGTGTACGACAGCAGCAATGATGCACACGCACAGAGCAGGGAATATGATGGAGTCATGCAGTTCGGACAATGTTCAAGGAGATCTCACATGGTTCGGTTTGGAGTCAGATAACATTACTGTGTGATTCAATCAGAGAGGGAAAACAATACAACCTGTCTGAGAAGCAACGGTCTATTGCTCCCTCTCTCTTTTCTTGTTCCTCATCACAACAATTTGTGTGAGCTAAAAGAAAAACTCAGTCATCTCTCCCACACGTGAAGGATTCCTGGAGAGGATTCATTGGAATTTCCCACTGCTCTGAGCAAAGGGAGTTCAAACAAATCTAACTGTTCCAGAAAGTAATCCCATTGCCAGCAACGTGTGTGAGCAGAATAACTCCAGAAGTCGAAGAGCAGTTCGAACAGTCTGTCATTTCTTTTTTGCTTTTGTCATGAGTTCAACTAATAATTGGACAACGTTCTTTCAAGTTAACAATGCAAAAATGATGTTTTCCAGTTTGACATCAAACGTAATTGTGTGCATGTGTGTGTGTTCCTCAGTATATTAGAAAAGGAAATATCGATGCACATATTTGCAATGTCCAAACAGCTCATCATTCATCTTTCCATCATAGTTTTAGTAAATTTGTTTTGGTCATGAGCGTGTTATTTTAGCAAATGAAAGAAATCTGCCTGACTTGTTCCTAACACTGATCCTGACCCAGTCTGATACCTATTTAATCGGCCACATCAATAAACTGGTCACATATAAAATTTACTGTGACCAGCAGATCAGTGGGATTAGAGAATGCAACAGTGACCTGAAAAGCCAGGTGAGTCTGACATCCATGGTGGGTAATTTGTTGGAGGGGATTCTGAGGAATAGGATTTACATGCATTTAGAAAGGCAGGTATTGGTTAGGGATAGTCAACTTGGCTTTGTGCGGTGGAAATCATGTGTTACTAACTTGATTGAGAATTTTGAAGACAAGACAAAGTAGGTTGATGAAGGCAGTATGGCAGATGTTGTCTATATGCATTACAGCAAAGCCTTCGACAAGTTTCGAAATGGTAGACAGATGAGTGAGCTTAGGTCACATGGGGTCCAGGGGGAGATAGCCAATTGGATTCAAAATTGGCTTGTAGGTAGAGCATTGGTTTCCAGACTGGAGGCCTGTGACCAGTGTTGTGCCGCAAGAATCAGTGCTGAGTTCACTGCATTTCATCATTGAAATAAAGGATTTAGATGTGAATGTCGGAGGCATGGTCAGTAAGTTTAGAAATGACATCAAAAAGGTGGTGTAGCGGACAATGAAGAGGATTATCTCAGAGTTCGACGGTAGTTTGATGAGATGGGCCAATGGGCCAAGGAGTGGCAGATAGAGTTTAATTTAGATGAGAGTGAGGTTTTGCATTTTGGTGAGGTAAAGCAGGGCAGAACTTATACACTTAATGGTAGGGCCCTGGGGAGTGTTGCTGAACAAAGTGACCTAGGGGTGCAGGTGCATAATTCCTTAAAAGTAGAGTCACAGATAGACAGGATGGTGAAGAACACATTTGGCATGATTGCCTTATTCAGTCAGGGCATTGAGCATAGGAGTTGGTATTACATTTGCGCCTGTACAGCGCGCTGATGAGATCACTTTGACAGGACTGTGTACCAGTGGGTTGGCTCTACTAAAAGAAGGATGCTGTTAAACTTGAGAGTGTACAGAAAGGGTTTACAAGGATGTTGCTGGGACAGGACAGTGTGAGCTATGGGGAGAGGCTGAATAGGTTGCGCCTTTTTTCCCGGTGTGTCGAGGCTGAGGGGTGACATTATAAAGGTTCATAAAATCATGAAGGGCATGACTAGTCTGAAAGCCAAGGGTTTTTGTTTCCAGGGTAGGAGAGTCCAAAACCAAAGGGTTTGGGTTGAATGTGAGAGGGGAAAGATTTAGAAGGGACATCAGGGGGCAACATTTTCACGCAGAGAATGGTGCATGTACGGAAAGTGCTGTCAGTGGAAGTAGTGGAGACGGGTATAATTACACACTTAACACGTATCTTGGCCAGTACATAAATAAGATGGGTTTAGAGGGATATGGGCCAAATGCTGGAAAATGAGACACGATCAGATTAGGATATCTGGTCCACGTGGACGAGTTGCACTAAAGGGTCTGTTTCTATGCTGTACGAAAATCTGATTCTATAAGATGGATGAGGAGAAATTCTAAAAGGGCCTTTGAAGTTGGAATTCACTTCCTCAGAAGTTTGTCATGCCTCTATTTTCACATTTAGTCAAAGTTGTGTTCATTAAATATTTGACAGGCAAGTCATTCACGGAGACTAGGTTATAGACAGGAATGTGGGGCTGAGACCACAACCAGGTCAGCCATGACCTTACTGCCTGGTGAATGAGACTCAGAGTGTTTAATAATCCACTTCTGTTCCTCAGTCCTACACTCCTATGTTCCATTCAGTCCCTCAAGCCTGTAAGACACGAGAAATCTAGAGCCCTCTTACTCCTATAACCTGGTGCACAGAAACAGAGGAGACCATTGAGACCCTCAAGACTGTTGCACACGTAATGGAGTAGTTTGGAAAATACAATTGGAAAACCAAGCTGGTTACGAAAGAGGCCCTTCATTCTTCTTTACAAAGCATCCCTTCCATTAACATGTGCTTCATTTGTTGGTCACATTATAGACCCGGATTCCCTGTGAATACAGCCCCCATACCTCGCCCAGAGACGGCTCTCAAATCCTCTGGTCTCCCTGAATGCAATATTCAATAACAGAACAGAAAAATAACAGTCACTAACTTTCCAATGACAGAATATGAGCACTGTGTAAACAGGTGCAAGGCATTCGCCCCCACAAACCTACCCTGCCATGCAATACGGTCTGCTCTAGTTCTGAAATCTTCTTTAATGCCCAATTCTTCACAGACCTCAACTCTCTGACATTTCAAAATCCATCTCCCCCATCTTAAAATACTTTCAGTGATCTAGCTCTCCTAACACTCTGGAATCGAGAATTCCTGACAATTACTACCCTCTGAAGAAAGCATTTCCTCCTCCTACACCATGAACTATTGAGGCACAAAAACTGTTAGGAATGCCCTATCCTGGGTAAAACTTGGAATTTCTCACCCTACCAACGATTGTAATCATCTTTCATTCTCTCATAGTGCTACAGATTAAACATTCAGTTCCTTCATTCTCCTGTCATGGTACCACCATCTCAGGGATTAGACTGGTGATACTCATTTGTACTGTGTCTGTGACAAGGAGATCATTCCTTACAAAGGAGATCAAATCTGTACACAATACACCAAATACTCTTTCATCGAGACTCTACAAATGCAGGAAGATGGCTTTACTTACGAACTTGAATCATTTCATAATAAAGGACAACATACCATTTACTGCCCTCATTACCTACAACCGATTTTTGGTGACATATGTTCAAAGACATGCAGATCCTTTGGACAATAACATTTCCTAACCTGGCACCATTTGATAAACACAAAATGTTATAAATGCTATTTGTTACCCACATCCAAGTCATTTGTATGCCTTGCAAATTGCTGTGGTCCTAACACTGATACATGTGATAAGCCATGAGTAACTGCCTTCAGTTGAGAAAAAAGTGTTAATTTCTGTATTATCTCCACTAACTAATTCGCAATCTATCTAATATATTCCACCCTTATCCATGGACTCTGGTCTTCTTCGCTCACCTGTCAGCAACCATGTCAAAAGTATTCTGCAAATTCAAATACACTACTCCTATTGGTTCTCATTTCTGTTACCTGAACTACCAGAAAACTCTGTAGGGTTATTGAAAATAATTGCCTTTTCCTGAATCCTGAGCTGACTCTGCCAAGTCATATCATGATTCCCCAAGTGTCTAGTTATCACATTCCGTATATTTTCCTCACAACTGACATCAAGTTGTCCTTTTCTTTGTTTTCTTTCCCACTCCCATTTTAAATATTTAAGATTACAATAACTACTTTCCAGTTTGCAGGAACCAGAAGTTCCAGAATCGAAAGAATTTTGAAGAATAAATAATAATTATTTCTTATAGTTACATGTTTAAAAGACATTCAGATAAATGCATGAATTGCAAAGATTTGGAGGGACATGGGCCAGGAGCAGGCAAATGGGACTAGGTTAGTTTGGGATTATGATTGGCCAGGACCGGTTGGACTGAAAGGTCTGTTTCCGCGTTCTACGACTCTTGCCCCAGCTCTACTGCCACGTCCCCAAATACTCTGGGATGGATCTCATCTGGTGCAGCAATTTAACAATTCAATTAGTGTTTTGAGTAATTACTCTTTATTGATTCTAATCTCCCGCAGATTCTCATTTTCACCAGTCACTCTGTTTCGTCGTATTTCTGGAAGATTTTCTGTACCTTCCTCTGTGGAGACAGAACTAATGCATTCCCCTCAGCGGGGGGAAGAGATGGCCTCTGTCACTGAGTGATTACATCAGTGGACTGCATTTGGGAGATGATAGACATGGCACCCGCTCCTGCTCAATAAGTCCAATAGTAAAACAGCTCAATGAAATTGTCACTTGATGGCCACTGACAGTAAATTCCTCTCCCTAGTGTTAGGCCACAGGTTATGCTATAATATATCACACAAAGCTATGTTCATCTCATTTTAGAATCAAACTGGTTTCACACTTTGCACCTGGCAAACATCCAAGTAGAGATGAGAATAAATTTGTGATCAAAATATTTGTAACTAGAAGAGTAGTCAGAAGAGAACTGCAACTGGACAGGTTTGGATGATGGTTTATTCAGAAACAGCGCTGAAGCAGAAGTGAAGACTGCAGATATTATGGAGATGGTCATGGACAGGTTTGATGGTAGAGGGAGTATTGAGATATAAATCAGCTCAGGATAAATGGAGCAATTGTGGTTATGAACACTTTTGTGCCTCCTCAGACATTTTTAATGAAGTGTCCGAAATCCGTGGAATAGGAATGGAGTTTGTGATTAAAAGTGAATACGATAGTTTACATCTTTGCCAAATATAGTGATAGCGTTCACACTGCTTTACAGAATTAATGAATGGGCAGAGATAGACTTACCAGGAACACCAGCAATAGCAAGGATTGGATAGTAACCCACCTGAATTTTCATCAGTATGGCATGTATCCGCAATGTCAACCATGCCCAACCCTGAGAAAGCCACTAAAGACCATAGGATAGACTCCTGTCCATTGTTAGAACATTCCAGTCCATGGTTCTCAGATTCTGATCCATTGTTGGAATATCCC
Organism: Rhincodon typus; assembly: GCF_021869965.1. Lineage (NCBI taxonomy): Eukaryota > Metazoa > Chordata > Chondrichthyes > Orectolobiformes > Rhincodontidae > Rhincodon > Rhincodon typus. The sequence goes on along the minus strand of NC_063338.1, from coordinate 2,071,966 downwards.
AATCTGATGTTCTGAGAAACTGATCTCTCCCTCTCACTGGAGCTGCTGATCCCAATCACGCTGAGGATGACACTGCCGCTCATAGTATTGGAAATGCATTAAAAGAAACCCCTTATTAATAGAAGAGGAAACCCCTCTAATGACATAATTAGGCTCCATGGAGAGTCACAGCCTTCGAACAAACAGTTCCAGATATCATTTTTCACCACAACACATTTAATGTAACAATAATATCTGGCCTCAGTCAGATGTTGACATTGGCTGCTACTAATCTTATCGACCATCTCCAATTAGTCTAACAACTTTTCTTTATTCATTTATGGGATGTGGGTGTCGCTGGGAAGGCAGCATTTATTGCCCATCCCTAATTACCCAGAATCAATCACGTTGCTGTGAGTCTGGAGTCAAAGGTAAGCCAGACCAAGTAAGGATGGCGATTTCCTTCGAGGACATGAGTGAACCAGATGAGATTTTCCGACCATTAGCAACGGTCATCATTACACTGTTTAATTTCAGATTTTATTTTCTTTTTGAATTTACATTCCTTCATTTGCCTTGATGGGATTCGAACCATATTTGCCCAGAACATTACCTGGGTCTCTGATGAACAATCTGGCGATAATATGGCTGGACATTGTTTCCCAAGAGGTAAAGAAGATGGGTGGTGCTTTGTCTTCACAGGCTCGATGATCCTGTTGTGCTATCTCCTAAGAGGCAATCGAGAGATTGTTACTGTACTGAAGTCTCCTTCACCACAACAATTGCCAATCTAAAAACTGTCTCTGGGCACAACTACCCTGATCACAGGCCGGAAGTGCGGATTTCTCTGGACTTTTCACTCACTGGTCTAATGAGGCAACATTGTTTCTTCAACACAATGAACTTCAATAATTTGTTTTTAAAGCTGCAAACATCATATTGCACGGTGTATGCGTCTTTTCTATTCCATTTTTTTGGCCTTAACCCAACAGTAAATGTTTGTATAGGATGGGCTGAATGGCTAAAATTGTTGATGATACTCGACAAGTTGCATAATCTTGGCTGAGTCTTGTTAACATTCCTTTATGGGCCAAAGACAACACCTGCAACTTTTTTTTTTCTGTTGCTGCGTTTTGTCTTCTGTGTCCGTTCAGTTTGTGCTGACTGTTTGTTACACTGCATGAGAGAGAGAGAGATTTTTGTTCCAAGTCGCTGGACTTCATCTCGCACCGGGATCACGAACAGTGCCAGGAACAACCTTAGCCTCCAGACTAACCGTCGATCGCAGGGTTCCCCGATGGGCAGAAAGGCGTGAGGCTTTTGTTTTCCCCTCTCTTTTTCATTCTTTTCATTTACTTAACAAATGTTCCTTACTTTTTCACCTTTTATTATTATCAATAAATGTTGGTATTTGAGCAAATTGCTGTTCATGAGCCTTTTCTTAACTACCTTTAACCGAACCTGAAATAAACCGTTTAGATACACCCTGTGATCCGAGACAATGTTACATTTACATTTACCTTGTTTATTTGGAATAAATGGTCAGACACATAATCTATGTCATTTGTTAAAAAACAGAAAGGAAAAGAAGACAGTAGCTATGGAGATTGCAGAGGAGTAAAGTGATACCCCCCACTCACCAATATCTTCTTAATAGACAGAATAACATAAAATGCAGAGAAAGAAACAGAATACATTTGGAAGAAGGAATGGCGAGTAACAATGTAAACAAAACAGAATAATTTTAAATTTAATTGAAGGAAAAATTATTTTATGTAAACTGTTTAATAAGCGTGTATGCAGTCAGATAAGATTGTTTATATGTGCACAAGACATTCAGAATTAACAACGAAGACACAGTTAATAAAATCTGATGCATATAATGTACAAAATGTATAAAACATTATTAGATCCTTTAGCTGCACTGTTATGTTCTCTTTATCTCAAGGTATCTCCTCTCTGCAATTCCCTGCTCTAGTATTTAATTCTTACCAGTATGTGTGTTATAAATCCCTGCGCCTGGTGTCCCGCCTTATTTCAATTAATCAACTTTCTACAGGGAAATAAATATGTTGGCCTGCTGGGTTCTGTCAACTGCTGGCGTCTGTCATATTGTTGTAGTTAAAGTTCTGGCATCAGGTCCAGAATTTTAACATATTAAGCTATTGGACATATAACGTACAAAGGACCACAGAACATAATAATTTCCAAACCAAATAGGGAAGCGCGTCTACTTTTGTCAATAATCTAGTTTACTCTCTATTTTTACCTCTCCTTATCTATATACTCTCTCTCTCCCTCTCTCTCTGTCTCCTTATATCTAGTTAACAAATCCTCAAAATTGTTAATCATTCTCCATATCCCATTTCACGAATCTCACTCTTTCAGTTTACATGCATTACTTACTTTTCGACGTGATGGGTAATAATTGAGTGACATAACTACAAAGACATGAGGGAGGAACTGATCGAAGTTGATTGGGAGGGGACCCTAGCAGGGAAAACGATGAAGCAGCAACGGCAGGGGTTTCTGGGGATAATTCGGGACAGAGATAAAATTCATCCCAAGGAAGAAGAAACATACTCAGGGGAGGACAAGGCAACTGTTGCTGATAACAGAAGTCATCGACAGCATAAAAGCACCAGGAAAAGCATATAGAGTCGGAAGGAGAGGTGAGTGTAGTGACCAACATTAAGAAGAATGTGTTGGAGAAGCTGACTGGTCTCAAGGTGGATAAACCACCTGGAGCAGATGAACAACAACCCATAGTTCTAACGAGATAGCTGAGGAGATTGTGGAGGCATTGCTGGTGATCTTTCAGGAACAACTAGTGCCGGGGACGGTCCCAGAGAACTGAAAAATGTAACAGCCCTGTATAAGGAGAGAGAAACGCTGATGACAGGCAATTATATGTGGCCAGGCTAGTTGAAGCAGTTGTTAAGAAGGCTCTAGCGGATCTTTGGGTTTATAAATTGATGTATCGAATATAAAAGCAAGGAAGTGATTCACAAATAATTATTTACAAATAATTGGTCAGACTACAGTTGGAGTTTGGTGCTCAGTTGTGGAAACTTTATTTAAGGAAGAATTTTAAAACCCTGGCGAGAGGTCAAAGGAGATTGACTAGAAATATACCGGAAATAGGTGATTTCAGTTACAAGGAAAGATAAAAGAAATTGGACCTCGATTTAGAGGTGATCTTAATGACGTTCAAAATTATGAAGAATTGTGACAAGCTAAAGAAGAATATTTTATCTCCACTAGTTAATTTGTCAGTAACTGGGTTCAACATTTCAAGATTGTCAGCAAGAGAACTAGGAGTGCAATGAGGAGAAATTTTTTTTATGCAGATAATTGTTAGGATTTGGAATGCACTGTCTGGGAGAGTGGTGAGGGCGGATTCCATAGGAGGTTTCAAAAGAGAGCTGGATATATATTCGAAAGTGATGAATTTAGAGGGTTACAGAGATAGGGCTGGAGAATGGGACGAGCTCGGTGGCTGTTTCTGGAGCCAGTACAGGTACGTTTCATAGAATAGCCTTCTTCTCCACTGTAAAATTCTCTGATTCAATGATCCTATGATTACAGCTGCGATGTTCTTGAACATAGCATCACTTTTAATTTTTCTGGAAGCAATTTCCGGGTATTTTGTTTCCGTAACTCATCAGACTTGTGCTTCGCTGGGTCAGCCAGCATTTATTACCCATACCTAGCTGCCCTTCATAAGTTGTAGTGAACTGCCTTCTTCAACTGCTGCAGTCTATGTGCTCTGAGTAGACCAAAATGCCCTTGTGGATGGAATTCCAAGATTTTAACCCAGCAACAGTAAAAGGACGGCAATATATTTCCAAATCAGAATGATGAATAGCTTGGAGGAGAAATTGTATTTGGTGGTGTCCTCATGTATCTGCTACCCTTGTCCTTCCACATGGATTTGGAAGACACTGTCTGACGTTCTTTGGTAAATTTCTGCAATGTTGACTTCGTTAACAGCCAACTTCTGCTGGCTTTATTACAATATTCTTCCGGGGATCGCTGTGTCTGTTGGAACCTTTCTAGCTTTAGCCTGTAACAAGCCTCCAGACCTAGCCTCACAAACAAGCAAAGCTTGTCTAGTCTGTGCCTTTCCTTTTAACAGACACGAAGTCCGCCAGTCATTCCTGGATGTGATAAACAAACTCATAGGATAAGGGTTTTTAAAAAAGAAAAAGCACCAAGGACTCTTACAGAAGTGATAACAATGTGATTTTGTTTTTATTCAGTTATGGTATGTGGGCATTGTTGGCTGGCCAGCATTTATTGGTCGTCCTTACTTGCCCTTGAGAATGTGATGGTGAGTTGTCTTCTTGATCTCTGAAGATTCCAACTCTTTCTTGGGGAGTTAATGAGAGACTGAATCTTGAAGAGAGGGACAGATCCTCAATGCCCTTAGGTAGGCAATTCCAAGATTTTGACCCAGTAACAATTAATGAACATCCAAATCAGGATGATGACTGACTTGGAGTGGAACTGAAGATATGATGTTCCCATATTTGTGCTGCTCTGGTTCTTCCAGGTGAAAGTGGTCATCGATTTGAAAGTTGCTGTCTGAGGATCTTTAGTAAATTTCCGTAGTGCATCTTGTAGATAGTACACTCTGCTGCAACTGAGAGTCAGTGGTGGAGGGAGTACATCAGTGGTCTTACATGGCTATCTGTGGGATCTTGCTATCCATAAATTTACCTACAAGTGTCCCTTACACATCACTAGCCTGTCGACAGGGCCCAGCTTCAGTTTGCTGATGGTCTGGCTATGGATGGATTGCATCGCTCCTTCCCCAATTACCAGTTCCTATCACCCACCTATAATGTGATGTTTACGTTGTTGAAGTATACAAAGATATAATAATAAGATCAGAACATTTTAAAAGTGAGACAGAAGAGGGTACTTCATTAAAAACAGAAATTCAAAGAAGGGAGAGAGAGATCAATTGATACTGGAGAGCAGGAGAAAGAATAGGCAGAATGAAGGGGTGGATCGGCACAGAGTGACAGAGACAGGAATGAGAAAGACATTGAGAGAGAACGGTTACTGTGCTAGAAGTAGAAGGTTCATTGTTAAGGTTTCAGGTAGAAACAACGCCAATCGCAGATAGTGTAGGAACATGCTAAGGGCGGTGAATGGGAGTGGCACAGAGGCATCAGTCATGTTTGACATGTTTATTTTCAACGTGACAGAGAACTAGTTGGTGGTCGCAGGAGGGAGATTGGGAGAGACACAGTCTCTCGCAGTGGTTCTCCATCATTGAGTCATTGTCCGGCCTCTTAGAAAATATACATCAGGACAGTCAGAAAGCATTTGGCCCTTGATCTCATTTGAAATCTGTACCCGTCCTCTGGGCTTAATATCGGGCGAAATTGCTAGTAAAATGAGAAGACGTTGGAAATCAGTGAGTGATGGAAACTTTATCTTTTTATTTCACATATCTTTGCTTTGAGTTCAGCACTTTCTGTCTCTTTCGTTGGGAATTGATGAGAGACAGAGGAGGGCAGTCAGGCTCTGGGAATGGGGAATCGGCTATCTGTCCTAGCCTCTGGATTAATTCCCTACCCCTGTCGAACAGAAACACTGGGACAGTCCTGAGGCAGGCTTATACTTTTCTGTTCTCATTCTCTGGGTTTAATATCAGGTGCTGTGCTGCTAAAGTGTAAAAGTGTGGAAATGAATGAGTGGTGGAACATTGCTGAGCTTTGGGCGCCACAATTTTAATTTTATTATAATCAATGTTCATTTCTCTTTCTCTTCCCTTAAGAAGAATGGTTTTGAAACTGAAGCCGGACGACGTAGAGAGAGAGAGAGAGAGCGAAAGGGACAGAGTGAAAGACAGAGAGAGATAAAGGCAGAGACAGAGACAGCGACAAAGAGAAAGAGAGACAGGGATACAGACGGAAAGAGAGATAGGGACACGGAGAGGGGGAATGTGACACACACACATAGACACACACACAAGCACAGATGGTAACAATGAGAGACAGAGATAAACGATAATAAACCACATTGTCACTTTGTCATTCATTTAAATACACACAGGGTAAAGTTAAACAAAAATATGTGATTCAGCCTGTCTCTTGGATTTTTACTACAGGGGTTGCGGTCTGGGTTGGGGGCAGACAAACTGCACTAAAAGGCGGCGAGGAGGCTGCTGCACAGAGTCCAGTCTGATCTCATTGATTTCACTGCCTCCATCTCTCACTACAGTTAACATCCCTCCTTCCATTTCCACAGCAGTCTCTCCCACGGCTTTCATTAAATTCCCATATCGTTACATCATCACATCTCCATCCTGGTCACTCTCCCTTTATAGATCCCTTTCGACAACTCTGGCTGCTCACTCTTTTCCGGAACTGTTCAATCGTCCAAACTTTCCAATCATAACATCCCTGATCATCTCTTTTCCTATTTTTTTCAGTGTTGTAGGATCTTTCAGTTCCTGTTTGTGGATCTTTATGTCTGCATCTGAACATCATCCCTCCTCCTCTCTCTACATTATTTGATCGCTATTGATGTACCTCTATGTCTACCATTCTATCTTGCTGGGTTATTTTTTTTTTTCCTTTTTCCATCTCTCTGTCTGTCCTTCTGTTTTTTTATATACTCTCAACTGTCTTTCTGTATGCCTTTCTCTTTCTTCCTGTTGGGTTTTGACCCTCTCTGTCCATCTGTTTCTTTTCTCTCTCTCTATCTTCAGTTTTTTTCCCTGGCATTTTTGTCCGTCTGTCCTTTGTTTCTTTCTCTCTCTCTCTCTCTTACTTTTTCTCTGTCTCTCTGGATTTTCTCTTCTCTGTTTGGAAGTTTGTCTATCTTTCTGGATTTTTGCCCTTTTCTTGGTCTGTCGGAATTCTTCTCTGTTTGGGTTTATTTTCCAGTCTCTCTGTGACCGCCTGCCACTTTCTGTTCATCTCCCTGCATTCTCTGTCTCTCTCTGTCCCTCCTTCCCTGTCTGTTCATTTATCTCTGTCTGTCAACTCTGCTGTTTAGCTGTACACCTTTCTTTTCCCTGTTTCCATGTCTCTATCTGTCTCTCTGTGTCTGTCTGTCTCTCTTCATTAACCAGCTTTCATAGTAAGGGGGAGGCAAGTGATGGCTGGGGACTGCAATCCTGCTCTGAATTAAGACGGTCCGTCGAAAATCCTGTCAGTCTCTGCACGTACTCACTGTTCTCCAACACAGGGGTTGGGATTCAAAAAAGGGGGTATTGTTTTGCTTGGAGATGCAGATGGGCTATTATATCCAGTGGGGGAAAATGCGGGGACTATGCAGGAGGGGCAGTTTGCAAAGGTAAGGATGAGATGATGATGCACAGAGACGGGAAATTATATAGGATCCATGTCCCCCGTATGAGAGAGATGAACAGAGGGGATATGAGAGAGGCTGAGCGAGATTAACAAGGAAGCTACGAGAAAGACTGAGAGAGACTGACAAGGATTGTGTGGGAGAAGCTGTGAGAGATTGTCAGTTATGGTATGAGAGAGGCTGAGAGAGATTGACAGTAAGGGTATGAGGGGAATGGGGAGAGGGAGACAGCACGAGGGGCAGACAGTGTGGGGCAGGGCAGGGTAACACGGAGTTGGGATCCCCATAGGAAATGTAATTGATAAGGCCAATCAGGGGCATCAGGCAGAGGCAGTAGCAATGAGTTGTTTCACTGTTTGGGACTTTCATCTCTGCTTGTCTGCCATGTAAATGAGAGACTGGAGTAATCTAGCCCTCCCACGGATTGTGCCCAACTGGGATTGTACACGGATGGAGATAGAGAGGGCCTTTTATATACAGTGTTGGGAATGGAGGAACTATAGAGGGCAAAGGTTGGTGGGGTTGAAATGGGGAAGGCAATTTGACATTAAACACCCCTAGTGCTGTTCCTGCGCGGTACTGTGCGGTACTTATCATCGAGTGTTTGATAAGGACAGTGCAGGGTGATCTATACTATATATCTAGTGCTGTACTTTAACTGTACTGGGAAGGTTTGATGGAGAACAATGTAGGGTAGGTTTTACTCTGTTTGTAACCCCGTGCTGTACCTGAAATCTGAAGAAGGGTCTAGGCTCGAAACATCAGCCTTCCTGCTCCTCTGATGCTGCTTGGCCTGCTGTGTTCATCCAGCTCTACGCCTTGTTATCTCAGCATTATTTGCTGTCCTGGGTCTACGACTCAAGCGTCTTCAGTACTCCGGTCTGGATGACCGTAGCATCCTTAAACCCGTCACTAGATTTAAAAGAACATTACTAGCATTTTTTACAGATTTAGATTTAAGTTTGAAAGTGTAGAACGATACTAATAAATGTCAGGGTTAGATCTGCTCCAGGGATATTGCAAGGAATCGCACGGTATCAGCGCCATCTTGAAAGCAGAGTTAACGTTTCGAGTCCAGCAGTTCTTATTCAGTACTGAGGAAAAGTTGGCATATAACAGTGCTCCCCTATACAATGTGACCTGTATGTATATGTCTGAAAGTGAATATCATTGTTGAATTCAACACTTCTTATTTCAAGTTCATCTTATCTTTATATTCCTTCCTTAGACGTGGATGGTGCTTCATTTTCTTCGAGTCTTTCTGACTGAAATATAGTATTTTCGAGTATTCCAAAATACCTCTTTAAAAGTCTACCATTTCAAATCTAATGACCAAGCTCTTAAGCTAATTTTCCACTTCATTTAAGCCAGCCCTTACTTCGTACTGTTACCGTTTTCCTCACTGAGGTTTTAAGTGCTTGTCTTAGAAGCAACCTCTGTCCCTCAAAGTAAACATGAAACTCAGTCACACTGTGATCACTGCTACCCAGGGACATCTTCACTATGACGTCATTAATGAATCCTGTGCGATTGCATATTACCAGATATCCTGCTCTCTCGTTGTTTCTGGAAAATACTGTTCTAATAAACTGCCCACCAACACTTCATGAACTCAACATTCAAAATGCATTCGTCAATCTGACTTGGCCAATTTATACGATCATTAGAATCACCAATTATTATTGCTGTACTGTAACTTAAAAGGAAAGCATTGCTTTAAATGTGGCAGCTGTGGAATGACAAGGGCAACGTCGAACAGTTGGAAATGGCGCACACTTTGGTTCAGGAATTGACAACTAATGCTCTGTAGAAGCGGGGATTAAACTCACCATTTCCAGTTTATGCGACCAGCGCCTTTGCACAAGCCACCACATCACTGCAGCACCCAGGCTTTGCTAAATTACGGTATTCTATCGGTTTGGTACTTAAGAGTCAGATTGTTTGAAATATTTGCAACCGTGTGTTCATACAAATTTAAATGTCATTGTACATGATGTCTCAGACAACGATACTGAGGAATGCAACTTTTGTGTCAACCTTTATGGGAATCAGATTGTAAAAGCTGAATATAAAAGCCTTGCTGCACTTGTCTTGGTTTTTAATGAGCGCACAAATGCAGATCAGAGCGGTAATGATCTTCCAAACCAGAGAAGGAAATGTTTGCCTTCGAGGTCACATCAGGAAAGTCCATTCGATTCAACCCAGGAATGAGAGGACTGTGTTCCAGCACCATACGAGTAAAACCAGTCAGTATTTCATAGATTTCAGAATGATGAGATGAGGACATTTTCTTAATTAATAAATTAACTATTAGGTAGAATCCAATACGGGGAGCACAACGTGATGCACAAAGATAACACAATTATGGAAAGATAATATAAAATAAGTCGGATAGTTCTTTTTGAAAAGTTTAGATCTCAGGTCTACGTTTACATTTGGTGAAGGTATTTACTGTCCTTACTCAGTCTGCACTGGAAGTGACTGTAGCCCTACAGTGAGGTAGTTGTGATCATATGACAATTGTAACGTCTGTGGCTCAGCCTCACTTGGAGCATTGTATGAAATCCTTAACCACACTCTTTACCAAAAAATATCTAAAGAGATTAGAAAAGACGCAGATGGGATCTACTGAGGTATAAAGTCATTAGAAAGCACGCAGGCGGGTTTTACAGGATGATGGAACAGATGCAGGATTATATTCACAAGATTTTGGGAAAGTTCAAAATGCTATAACTCACAGAGGGAAAATTGGGAAGTAAACTAACGGAAAATTTCAGAATGACACGACGTTCAGAGTTTCTAAATAAGAGGAAAATTCTGTCTTTCCAGTGAATCAAATTCAGAGAGGTCAGCGATTCAAAAGTGGTGGCGAATGATAAACACGATATTGGAGCAGAGTTTCTTTCCGTCAGAGATTTATTTAAATCCACAACAAAATGCCCAAAACAAAAGTAGAAATTGATCCCAGAAAGTTTTTAAAAGACATATGAGCAAATAGACAAGGAGTGAATTTAACAAAGGGAGTCTGTGGCCGAGGCTGAATAGGAGAGATGGTGGTCTGGCGGATTTGAGGAATGGGGTTGGTGGGGTGGACGGAAATCAATTTACTTTGAATGACTTCAGATGTGAAGAAATTTCGTGAGCAGCTGATTAAAACTGAGTATAAAAATGCTCAAGGGTTTCAAAGCTGTGGCAAAGGAAATTGAGACAGAACATAGAACAGTACATCATAGTACAGGTCCTTCGGCCCACGATGTTGAGCTGACCTATTAGCCTACTATGAGCAATCTACCCTGCATTTCCTACATTTTACTATCCTCCATGGGCCTATCCAAGAGTCGCTTAAAAGTCTCTAAGGTATCTGACTCCACTACCACTGCCGGCAGTGCATTCCACAAGCCCACCACTCTCCGTGTGCAGACCCTATCAACTTAGGTAGCAACTTTGAGGGATCTACGGTCGTGGACCCAAGATCCCTCTGTTCCTCCACACTGCCGAGAATCCTGCCATTAACCCTGTATTCTGCATTCAAATTCGACCTTCCAAAATGAATCATTTCACACTTCTTTGCGTTGAATTCCATCTGACACTTCTTTGCCCAGCTCTGCATCCTGTCAATGTCCCGTTGCAACCTACAACAGTCCTCTACGCTGTCCACAACTCCACCAACCTTCGTGTCATTGGCAAACTTACTAAGCCACCCTTCCACTTTCTCATCCAAGTCATTTATAAAGATTACAAAGAGCACAGGCCCGAGAACAGATCCTTGCGGAACACGACTGGTCACTGAGCTCTAGGCTGAATACTTTCCATCTACCACCACCCTCTGTCTTCTGTTGGACAGCCAATTCTGTATCCAGACAGCCAAATTTCCCTGAATCCCATGCTTCCTTTCTTTCTGAATGTGCCTACCATGTGGAACCTTATCGAATGCAACACATCCACTGCTCTACCTTCATCGACGTGTTTTGTCACACCTTCAAAGAATTCAATTAAGCATGTGAGTATATAAATAAATTTCATGAACACATGCAGTTGAATGTCATCAACAATAAAAAAAAACTCATTGTTTTGACATGAGTGATGTATGATTCCCTGTGAAGCATTATAAATGGAACCGAGCCTTATATTTTATTGGAAAGGAAAGTTAATCCCTAATAATTAGGAAGTGAAACATCTCTCGGGACGCATGTCTTGATTTTACCTAGTGCATTGTAGATTTGTTCACATTTAACATGATTTAAATTCCATTTCACGCTTGTTGAACCGCGCCGAAGAAATACATCAACCAGATTCTGTCTTTTTGCATCTTCAACTCTCTGTTCTTCTCAGCAGCACTTTAACTTGAGCTGAAATAAGTTCTGACCAAAATTGAATGCAACATTCAAACGGTGCAATGAGATAAATCCAATTCCTTTTTTTAATTATTATTGTCATGGCTTCTGCAACTTTGCAGCAAATTGAATGATATCAAACAAGCCAAATAACTTTTCTTTTCCCAGAGGGTAGCCCAATGCAGAGTCAGCCACGTGAGAAAGAACATACATCGGGTTCTCTCTCTGTAGATGTTTCTTCATGTGTTGAATACATGTAGGATATTTGTTTATAATTGAGATATTTCCCGGGGAAAGTTCATACCCCAAACCACAGAAACTGGCATTTTGCAATGAAGTCGAATTTGCTCAACATTACTCTTTATTCTTAGCGTACTGTCGCATGCCAGTAAGAGCTGCGCCAGATGAAGGGCAAACTCACAACCCCGGCATTTCACATGCCTCAATACTGTCATATAACTACCAAGCACCGAGTGATTGCGCCACTGGAGCCATGTTTTGCATTTTATGTCCACATTTTGGATTGTAGAAAAGGAGTTTTCCACAACAGGAATACTTGCCAAATAACAGACGAAGATGAGGCAAACACAGAGTGGGGCAAAACTTTGGACATTGATGTCCCAGAGACTCTGGAGAGTCAGTCACTGAGTCTGTTCAAGACCGAGATTTCAAAACATCCACAAGTTTAGGGGATAGTGCAGGAAAATGTTGAAAATGTATATTTCAAACAGCAATGTAGTTTAACATCGGTTACTTCACCAGTTTCTTCATACAAGGAAGTAACCCATGCTGCAGATAACCATATAATCCCAGTTCCCAGGCCCGGAATCAGAGAAACTCAATAGCCCAACCGCGAATTTACAAGCGGAATTTGGGATGGCAATGAGCGCGCGGAGCTACTCTGTGGCTCCAGTGACGCAATCGCTGAGCTCACGTTCCTTCTAAGCTTTTATTGACATGGAGCAGAGATTATTGGGACATCAGACTGTGGGAAATATCACAGAGCAATGTTGAGTAGAACATAATTTGTTAGAAAGGACCAGTTTCTGATTTTAGAACGTTTTCTGTCCCTTTGAAACATCTCGGTTATCAATCGAATTGCTGCAAATCTTCAATTGGTGAAGAACCATCTGTGGATAGAAAAACAGAAGTAGGGTTTTAACTTGATGACCTTTCTCATAGGGCTGACCCTGCATTGGGTTATTTTCTGGGAAAGTTTCTTTAAATCGTTTCATATTATGCAATTTGATGCAAATGTCATTAAAAGAAGTGAAAGGAGTAAGATTGATCTCAGGGGGAAGTTTGAATGTTGTCGTCAAATTTAGTGCTAACTTGAAAAAAAGTGAAGTGCTGCGGTAAAGAACAGAGATTTCTTGAGATCTAAACCAAACAAATAATTCTTTTGCAATTTATAATACTTCACGTGGAACGGGCGGCTACACCTATCAAAAGAATCAGAGATAGTAGGAACAGCAGATGCTGGAGAATCCGAGACAACAAGGTACAGGGCTGGATGAACACAGCAGGCCAAGCAGCATCATAGGAGCAGAGAGGCTGACGTTTCGGGCCGAGACCCTTCATCAGAAAAGGGGGAGGGGAAGGGGGTTCCGAAATAAATAGGGAGAGAGTGGGAGGCGGATAGAAGAGGGATAGAGGAGAGGATAGGTGGAGAGGAAACAAACAGGTCGAAGAGGCGGGCATGGAGCCAGTAAAAGTGAGTGTAGGTAGGGAGTTAGGAAGGGGATAGGTCAGTCCAGGGAGGACGGACAGGTCAAGGGGGCGGGATGAGTTTGGTCGGTAGGAGATGGAGGTGCGGCTTGAGGTGGGAGGAGGGGATAGGTGGGAGGAAGAACAGGTTAGGGAGGCAGGGACGAGCTGGACTGGTTTTGGGATGTGGTAGGGGGAGGGGAGATTTTGAAACTTGTGAAATCCACATTGATACCATTAGGCTGCAGGGTTCCCAAGTGGAATAGATTCCATTTTCTCCCCCTTGGTCCAGGAACTCCCTACCTATGTCCATGACACCACCCACGCCCTCCACCTCCTCCAGAACTTCCAATTCCCCGCTCCCCAACACCTCATCTTTACCATGGACGTCCAGTCCCTCTACACCTGCATTCCCCATGCAGATGGCCTTAAGGCCCTCCGCTTCTTCCTGTCCCGCAGGCCCGACCAGTCCCCCTCCACTGATACCCTCATCCGCTTAGCCGAACTCGTCCTCACACTCAACAACTTCTCTTTCAATTCCTCCCACTTCCTACAGACAAAGGGGGTAGCCATGGGTACCCGCATGGGCCCAAGCTACGCCTGCCTCTTTGTAGGTTACGTGGAACAATCCCTCTTCC
>NC_063338.1:2029758-2052976 GCF_021869965.1 Rhincodon typus | reverse complement strand
TACACTCACCTTTACTGGCTCCATCCCCGCCTCTTCGACCTGTTTGTTTCCTCTCCACCTATCCTCTCCTCTATCCCTCTTCTATCCGCCTCCCACTCTCTCCCTATTTATTTCGGAACCCCCTTCCCCTCCCCCTTTTCTGATGAAGGGTCTCGGCCCGAAACGTCAGCCTCTCTGCTCCTATGATGCTGCTTGGCCTGCTGTGTTCATCCAGCCCTGCACCCTATCAAAAGAATGAACGCTTTTTATAATTAATCTTACTCTGTTATACTTATCAACTTTTTACACTTGTCTTTTACAATATCCCGGAATCAGCTTCTACTTTTCTTTTCTTGAAAATCAACACCTATTTCGATAGCTCGAAGTAAGTAAAAATACTGCACCAAACTTGTTTTTTTTTATCGTTCACCAGTGGTTTTGAATTTCTAATCTCCAGTTTCTGATTCACTCGGAAAAGTTAATGTTCCATTGACTTGTTCTCAACAACGGTGCATCATCTGATATACCGCCATTAGTTCAGTACACAATCTTTCCTGTTTTCTCCCCGCGGGATCCTTCACATTTTCCACCACTCCAGTAAACGCTGTCTGTGTCCTTCCCAACGTCTTTATATCCCAGTAAACACTGTCTGTGTCCTTCGTAATGACTTCATATCGCAGTAAAACCAGTCCGTGTATTTTTTGGTGTCTTTATACCCAAGTAAACGCTATTCATGTTCGTTCTAATGTTTTATAGCCCATTAAATCATGTCTTGTGAAAAAAACTGCTGGGCTTGTCAACCCAAATCGAATGCATCGAATCTCTCCTCTGGGCTGTATCATCTCATTAGTGCTGCGCAAAAGGTATTTGCTGCTCTTGCAATCTAATCTGAATACGTTTGCCCTGCATTTCCCTCAGCTTCCTGCTTCCAGTGAACACTTCACCTCGGAACAAATCTATCAACTAATCGTCATTCAACACGGGCACAAGTTGCAAGTTTCAAGCCCGCCTTGCGTTCACTAAGAACATGAATGACCTTCTACTATTCCCTGAGCACTTAATGCTTTCAATCTGCAGCAATCTATCAATTTCAGTCATTTACAGACTCAATACGGAGCCTTCAGAACCTCTGGGGTCACGAATTGCAAAGATTCTCCCCATTCTGAGTTCCCTAATATCAATCTGCTCTTTGTATGTACGCCTGTGGTGTGTCTGGAGCTATCTAGCGCTACATATTTTCCGCTTTTTGAATAGTCTATTGTGTGACGCTGTGACCGTATAGTGGTTAGTACTTTGTCCTGTGATCACCGTAACCTCTGTAAACACTGCTGTTGCCACTTTTTCCTCTTAACATGTCCTAAAGTAACACTATAAGTGATCAATTAACATTGCAAGAAGACAAACAGAGAGAGGCTCTTGAAACGTGGGTTTGTAATATCAAATCCCACCCAGAGCAGTTTCTATTAACACAGACCAATGTTTCTAGGAACATCAGGGCCAGGGAAATGGCATAGAGTGATATTAAGCGAAACATGTTTCATTGGAAAAGACCCTTTTTTGTGGTGTTTTGTGTTGATCGGTTCATTTGTGAGTTTTGTCTCATAAGGATTTTGAAATCGTCCGCCCTGCTCACAACAGCGTGTCAGTAATACGTGTCCAGAAAAGAGGTGGTCCCAATACTGACTCCTGATTTTTTGTCTTCAGTTTCGCCAAATCGCCGAACAGCTTTCTGAAAGCACAGCTTCGTTAAATGAGGTCGGACTGTCTGAAGTAGGGATGGAACCGAAAGAACAGTAAACATGGCAGAGGAAAACACTTACTAAAAAGGGAAAACAAGTGTTTCATGATTTTCGCCCACGCAATCCGCCTCTGAATGTATCAGGGATGTTGTGATTCTGCGTGAAATCCGAGTTCGAATAACGGAAAGTGTGAAGTTAGACAAAGGTTATATTTACACAGCCGGGAATACATTACCCACTTCTGTAGCAGATGGAACTTGAACCCATGTCTCCGACGCCCGTAGTAGGGACAAAATCACCGGATGAGTGTCACGAATGTGCTACTAAGAGCTAAAGCTGTGGGTGACTTGTTGGTGTGAAGGTATTATTCTGGCATTTGGTAACTGTAGAGGGTGCGAGAGATCCTTGGTTCCAATCACAGACGAGTCCTCATTTCCTCCAACTCTACCCTTTATTTGCTGGTTGACATGCTCTCAAGAAAAAATACTAGAGCATGTAAAAATTACTCATTATGAATTCGTGTTAGCCTGAAATCTCAAAGTGTTTTTGCAGCGAATATATCACAACTTCAGAAAAGAATCAAGCTTTAAAGAGCGCCTGCCCACGGGCAAACGGGCTTTGTTGCTGCTTTGGGAAAGCGCTATCTGAATACAAATATGTCTTCCTTAAATCCAAGTGCTCGATTTATTCACTTTGGTCAGTGGAGAAAAATTCTCACTATCAGCTCAAATAAACTGCCCAAGCCCACCGCTGCCCAACACAACATTATAAAGAGCGCAAAAATTGTCAGTTGTCAGTTGGAAATTTGGAAAGGAAACAAGACAGAAAACCCAATCTCCAGCTTTGTGAATCTTTCAGACTCAGGGTAGAATGAAGGGTGAACTGGTCATAGTGTGCCTGAATTTTATCAACTGTATCCAGTGCAGGGAGACAGAATGAGAAGATGTTCTTGAAACTTTTTGTCGCTTTGGATCCCAAGAGCAACGTGAAATATACTTCACACTGAGTGAGTTTCAGCTGGTTTGGGGGTAAGCACCAATTTGTGGCAATGGCTAGTTAGTCCAGGGGTGCGATTTTTTTTTTTTTTTGCTTTGCGGATTGTAGATCACGGTTGTGTTAGAGGTCCCAGGTTCAATTCCCGGACGACCCCGATTGCTTGTCTGCAGTTTTGTCAAATCACCCGATCAGCTTTCTGAAAAAGAGCCTGTTTTCAATGAGGTCAGACTTCCCGAAGGAGAACTGCTGCAGAGGTGTCATTGAGGCAACAGGGCAAAGCAAAACACGTATTTAAAACGAAAAAAATGTGTTGAAGTGAACAAAAAGGTGTCTCATGATGTCTGCCCACGCAATCCGGCGTTGAATGAAGTCTCCATAAAAGGCCAGTGAAGTTGAAACACATTAGTTGGAGCATGTTCAATGCTCAGAGCACCCTACAGTAATCCCCCATGCTGTTTCAGACAGCAGAGTCCTTCGTGTGACATGGTAAGTTGTGAATAACAAGAAGACCATGACAATAATAAGTCAAATCAAATCAACTCAAAGATTAGACTATCAGAGACAACATCACAACACACGTTTTTTGTGATAACAAGGTGTAGAGCTGGATGACCACAGCAGGCCAAGCAGCATCAGAGGAGCAGGAAAGCTGTCGTTTCAGGACCAGACCCTTCTTCAGAAATGGGGGAGTGGAAGGGGATTCTGAAATAAATAGAGAGAGAGGGGGAGGCGGATGGAAGATGGATAAAGGAGCAGATAGGTGGAGAGAAGATGGACAGGACATGGAGGCGGGGATGGGGTCGGTAGAGGGGAGGGGGGGGGGGGGATTGAGGTGGGAGGAGTGGATAGGTGGGAGAAAGGACAGGTTAGGGAGGCGGGGACGAGCTGGGCTGGTTTTGGGATATGGTTGGGGACGGGGAGATTTTGAAGCTTGTGAAGTCCACATTGATACCATTGGGCTGCAGGGTTTCCAAGCGAAATATGAGGTGCTGTTCTTGCAACCTTTGGGTGGCATCATTGTGGCACTAGAGGAGGCCCAGGATGGACATGTTATCCAAGGAGTGGGAGGGGGAGTTGAAGTGGTCCGTGACTGGAAGGTACAGTCATTTGTCGCGAACTGAGCATAGGTGTTCCACAAAGCGGTCTCCAAGCCTCTGCCTGGTTTCACCAACGTAGAGGAGGCCACATCGGGAACAGCAGATACAGTATACCACATTGGCAGATGTGCAGGTGAACATCTGTTTGATGTGGAAATTTTTCTTGGGGCCTGAGATGGGGGTGAAGGGGTGGGGTTTAGTGGCAGGTGTAGCACGTCCTGTGGTGGCAGGGAAAAGCACCGGGGATGCTAGGGCTGGTGGGGAGTGTGGAGCGGACAAGGGAGTCATGGAGAGAGTGGTCTCTCTAGAAGGCAGATAAGGGTGGGGAGGGAAAAATGTCTTTGGTAGTGGGGTCAGATTGCAGGTGGCGCAAGTGCCGAAGGATGATGCATTGGATCCGAAGGTTGGTGGGGTGGTACGTGAGGACGAGGGTGATTCTGTTTTTATTGCTATTGCAGGAAGCGGGTCTGAGGGATGAGTTGCGGGAAATGCAAGAGATGCAGTCGAGGGCGTTTTCGACCACTGTGGAGGGGCAGTTGCAGTCCTTGAAAAACGAGGATGTCTGCGATGTCAGGTGTGGAATTCCTCATCTCGGGAGCAGATGCGGTGGAGGCAAAGGAATTGGGAATAGGGGATGGCACTTTTGCAGTAAGGTGGGTGAGAGGACGTGTATTCTAGGTAACTGTGGGAGTGGGTAAGCTTGAAGTGGATATTGGTTTCCAGGTGGTTGCCAGAGATGGAAACAGAGAGGTCCAGGAAGGAGGGAGAGGTATCGGGGATGGTCCAGGTGAACTTAATGTTGGGGTGGAAGGTGTTAGTGAAGTGGATGAACTGTTCTAGCTCCTCATGGGAGCACGAGGCGGCACCGATACAGTCATCGATATTATGGAGGAAGACATGGAGGATAGGGCCAGTGTAGCTTCAGAAGAGGGATTGTTCCACGTATCCTACAAAGAGGCAGGCATAGCTTGGGCCCATGCAGGTACCCATGGTCCACCCCCTTTGTCTGTATGAAGTGGAAGGAATTGCAGGGGAAGTTGTTGAGGGTGAGGACGAGGTCAGCTAATTGGACAAGCGTGTCAGTGGAGGATTGCTCGGGCCTGCGGGACAAGAAGAAGCGGAGGGCCTTTCGGCATCTGCATGGGGAATGCAAGTATATAGGCACAGGACGTCCACGGTGAAGATGAAGTGTTGGGGACCAGGGAATCGGAAGTTTTGGAGGAGGTGGAGTTTTTTGTGTTGGATTCAACACTCACTCATGCAAAGTAGACGGGAAACTCAGTCACACGAAGATCACTGCTAGCGAGTCGCGTTGAGACAAATTTAGAAGTCACTGTAAACGATTCAGGAAATGTTCCCTTCCATGGACAAATGAAGAATCGAGTCAATCTTTACAGGAATAAGACTGCAAAAGCTGAATGTGAAATTCTTGCTGCAATTGTCTTGGTTTTGATGAGCACACAAACGCAGATAAGTGCAGTAATGATTTCCTAGCTCGGAGAAGAGGATACTTGTTACTTGAGGGGCCGCTCTTTGGCTCATTGGTTAGTGCTGCTACCTTACAGCACCAGGGACCTGGGTTCGATTCTCCCCTTGGATAACTGTCTGTATGGAGTTTGCACATTCTCCTCGTGCTCCAGTTTCTTCCTACAATCCTAGGATACGCAGGCTGGATGGATTGGGCATGCTAAATTCTCTGTATTTGCAGGAATGTGTAGATTAAGTGGGTATTGTGGGGTGGATCTGGGTGGGATGATCTGATGGTCGGTGTGGACTTGTTGGGCCGAAGGCCTGTTTCCACATTCTAGGAATTCGATAATTCTACTTGCCTTCGAGTCACATCAAGAATATTCACTGGATTCATCAGAGGGATATGAGGACTGTCCTTAATTATAATATCAGGCAGAACACTAGAGTGTTTAGAATAACGAGAGGTGGGGAAAATGTGTTCATTCGGTAGAATTCAATGCAGGGAAACACGAAGTGCTGCACAAACGGGGCATCAATATAGAAAGACAATACGCAATAAATAGGTGAGTCTCTTTTGTATTTGAAAACTGTAAATTTCAGAGTATTTGTGTACATTTGGTGAAGGAATTTACTGCCCGCACCTAGTCTGCACTGGAAGTGACTACAGCCCCACAGGAAGGTGGTTGAATATCATTTATGTTTCGAAATAGCTGAGAGCCACTCGGGTCATGGGAATTTAGGGATGTTGGCGTTACAAGCAGTTCTCACATTCCATGAAATTACCACAGGAAGTGAGTGGAGAGATTTTTGACCCATAGAGACGATGCCTATGATGTGGTTAGACAACAATTTCGGTTAGTTGAGTTTATAAATGGAGAGATCACATTAATTAAGCGAAGAGATCATCGTAAAACTGTAATATCTGTATTTCAGCCTCAGTTCAAGCATTTTATGTAATCCTTGTCCTCATTCTTCACCAAAAATGGAGAGAGTGAAAGGCCACAGACGATTTTTGGGATGGTGGACAGGATGCAGGATTATAATCATGAGATGTTGGAAAAGTTGGAAAAGATGCACCTGAACCCGAAAAAATTGGGAAGTAAACTAACGGAGATTTCCCTGATGATGCGAGGTTCAGAGTATCTTTGTCGAGGGAACATTCCCTCTTTCGAGAGAATCAAGGTGAGAGAGGTCAGAGATTCAAAAGTGTCAGTGAATGGTAAAGAAAATATTGGGGGCAGAGTTTCTTTCACTCGGAGAGTTATTAAAGTCGGTAACGATTTTCCAGAAATAAAGGTAGAAGCTGATTCCTGCGTGTTTTAAAAGCCATATGAGCAAACATACATGGAGTGAAATAAAAATGGGGAGAGAGTCAGTGGCCGGGTCTGACGGGGCGGAGGTAGTGGGGGGATGGAGGATAGTAGGTGTCAGGCAGGGCGGGACAGGGCCAGGCGCGGCGATCAATTCGATTTTAAATGATTTTAAGTGTAAAGAAATTTCGTGAACAGATGATTAAGACTGAATGGGAAAACGCTGATGGTTTTGAAAAGTGGGGCTTATTATTCACTGAAGCCCATAACAAATTACAACACAACTAATCAGGAGTTTTAAAACCAGATAAAGGAAATTTAGATTTAAATAAATTTCGTGAATGCGTGCAGCTAAATAGCATTGAATATAAAAACAATTCATGGTTTTGAAATATGTGGCATATGTTTCCCCGTCAAGCATTATCAATGGAACTGAGCTTTTATTTCAGTTGGAAAGAGCAATTTTACCCTAATAATTAGGAAGTGAACCGTCTCTCAGAGACACAATTCCTGCTTTTGTCTCGTGCCTTTTATCTAGTGGGATCGAATTCCACCAAAGTTGTGTTTTCATTACTTTTCCAAGTGGATCGATGATTGTCTTTACTATTCTAACATCAAACGGAGACATGTGAAAAAAATGGAAGCTTGACGAAATTAAATCAGAAGAAATATTAATGCAATTGATTCCTTATCGCTAGTAGTTAGGATTTGGCGCCTTCACTGCCACGACCTGGCTTCCATTCCTGGTCAGGAAATCAGGATTTATTGTTCCTGATAGTGACAACAGCAGAAGCAGAGCAGCTCTGATAGTAATCGTTTCAATGTCTCGGATCAGTTAATGATCCCGAGAACATGAGTCAATACCCCAGACTCTTAAAGACAGGGAAGGTGCCTTGACCGTTTCTGCTCAGTGGGACAGGTCACATTTACTTCTCCTCTGATTCCACTTCCCAAAGAGTTTCTAAAGATTCATGAAGCTGACTGGGTTTTCTGTTTTGTTTCATCGCCATTCCCAGGAGCCACATGATTGGGTCGTTGGGTTTGGGAAATAGAAAGGTGCCCATGAGCAGCTTGTGAGACTATTTCAGCTTCCCCTTCTTCGCTGATGCTGGGGCATTCACTCTGATGTTTTTGGTGACATTTACAGATGTGAGACAGTGAAAGGATTCTCGTTTGAGTGCAACAGAAATTCAAACCTCATAGCAGCTTCAGGCCAATGAGAAATAGTAATTTGGAGGTATAACAAAGTTGTGAACTACAATCGAGCCAGAGAGAAAACTACAATCTCCTCATCCTTAAACAGATTCCACCGCGTAATCTATTGTACTACCCTGTATAGAGCTGAGGAAAGCGAATCAAGTTTGTTTGAAATCAAGAACATTACGTTTCTAATGATTCAAGTGCAGGAAGACAGTCAGTTACTTGTTTTGTCGTTTTCTCGTAAGAACATTTGTTTAAGATGCTGAGAGTATCTGCATTGGAATCGACCCCAACTCACATTCCACAACCAAATCGTTTATTTCTCGTTGTGCCCTGATAGACGACTGAGAATAATTCCTGGATCCACCCTGTGGCATACAGACTGGAATTAATCTCCCCAGTTCAGAGCAGGATGTATCAACGAGAACGTTAAAGGGCAAGAAGAGAGCGGCTGAAAGAATGAAGTGGAGAATGGCAGGATGAGGGCGACAAAGGGACACACAAACAGGTGCACAGTGAAAAAAAGACGATTGGAGACATGCAGAGAGAGCGGGGAGAAGAGAGATAGAAAGTGAGCTACCTTTCAACTTCTTTTGATAGTAATATGTTCTCATTCGTTTATGATCACTTCACTTAATTCTGCGCAATAAGGCTTCAGTCACCTATGAGCTTATTGAGTCCCTACTAACAATTCAAATACATTTCATCTACCAGTTCTGTTTAACAACTGTGCTTGTAATATTACCAAAGTACTCCGCCAAAATTGTCAAGTGTGATTTTCCTTTCAACAAACGATGTTGAATCGTTTGACTGCAATAAACTTTTCTAAACGTCCTCTGTTTCTTCCTTTACAATGGTTTCGAGCATTTTTCAAATAACAGATAATACATTGGAACAGATGAAAGTCATTTGGCCCATCAGGTCACTTACATCTTTCAATGAGATCATGGCTGAATTGATCATCCTCAACTCAACTTTTCCACCTTTTCACCGTGGCCCTTGAAATCTTAAATGACTAAATGTCTGTCTATCTCAGCCTTTAATACACAGCCTTGACAGCACTCTATTGGAGCGAATTCCACAGATTTGCTACCCTCCGAAGGGGAGAACATCCCCCTCATCTCTGTTTTAAATGGGCAACACCTTTCCCTGAGAATACACACCCGGGTGGAAATCAGAGCACAGCAAACACCTGAAGTTAAGGATGAACTCACTGACGTCTCCAGTGGCAATAGTGTGTATTTGGAGCATTTTCATGTTTGACTTCTGGTTAAACAAACTGCCCTGATTTGTACATAAGATTGGCCAATGACGAATCTGCTTCAGAAGTACTTCACTGGCTGTGATTCAGGGGGTGGTGAAAGGCGCTTTCCATACACAAGAACGTCTGTATTTCTCAATCCGTTGCCCTAATTATTAATCTCTCTGCTCATGGAAATTGATCCTTCCCATCCATTCTATTTTTTCATCAATGTATGTGGTTCAATTCAGTGTCTCAGAGGCCTCCTCCATTCTGATCAAATACGGGGTGACAGGAAATATTAGTGTCATGGCGCGAACAGGACAAGTCAAAAACATTTTTCCAGTTGGAATAGTTCCAAGAGAAATATTGAGTACTAGCCTGGGCCCTACAGTCGTTGTCATGGGCTGAAGGCAATGGGTCAGAAATCCATTGTGGAATTAGAAATCCATTGTGGTTCAAATCGTGCCGACTACATTTCCTCAAATTGACGATTTTAATTAACTTTGGACTCAATGAGTTGCCGCTCAAGCTCCAGAAAACCTGTCTCAACAAATTCACCTTTTACCAGATCTGGTCATTTGCTGATATTCAGGAAAGACGAGTTCTGGACAAGAATCTCAACATACTCAAAACCTTAGCTCTGTTTCTCTTTCCACCAATACTGCTAAGCCTGTGAGCAATGTTCTCTCTGCTTATTATACAAAAATCCTGTTTTTCATTAAAATTTTTCAATTCCAGTCCTTTAGTAACTGACTCTGGCCAGCTGCTCCCGACCGTCAACCTGCCCATCCCCTCCACTCCCTCTCCCACTATTATAAACACCCCCCGGAAATCTCCAGTTAAACTTCTTTGCTCCAAAAAGAATATTCCCAGCCTCGGGATTCTGTCCACCAAACGGGATTTCGTCATCAATCTCCAGCTTTGTGAATCTTTAGAAAGTTTTGGGAAGCGGAATCACAGGAGAATAAAGGGTGAAATTTCCAGCTGAGCGCAAATAGTCAAGACACCTGCCCCTTCTTTAAGATACCTGGACATTGACTCTAATGTTCTCGGGACACGAACTGATTTGAAACCTTGAAAGAATTCTTTTTCCTGCACATCAGGAATTGAAACCTCATCTCAGTTCTGGGACAATGAGAAAACTCGAGAACAGACAAGACACTGTAAGGCTTGAAGGGAGACGGCCCGAGTTGAAGAAGAGTTGGTTCCTGGTGACATGGATGTGTCTGCAGAGAGTGGGATCAGACTGTTCCTATGTCTCCAAAATGAATGTCCTAATCTTTATTTTGGAAAAGTAAAGTAGACAGAGGACAATGGACATTCCAAGAAAGAGCAGTATGAAGCTTGAATTCACTTACATCTTGTTTTAAGTGATTGTGCAAGCGATTGGCTAGCCAGTTTCTGTGGCGTAATTGGTCAGCACTTTTGGCTGTGAAGCAGGAAGTTGGTGGTACATGACCACCCAAAAAAGGAGCAATTGCTGTTCGCCTCACACTAGTTCTTTTTGCTCCACAGTTCCAGGTTTTTAATAGGGGGAAAATACTCCTCAAACGGAAATCTTAACCAGTGAGTAACCACAAAGGCCTTTCGAAGTTGTTTTAAAGGCTAACGTAAAGATCTGCGGATGTTGGTAATCTGAAACAAAAACAGAAACTGCTGGAGAACATCAACAGGTTTGGCAGTTTGAGAGAAAACAGAGTTCTGAAGAAGTTCTGAAACGTTGACCCAAATTCTATGCCCACGAAAGCTGCCAGATCTGCTGAGTTTTTCTCGCAATTTATGTGTTTATTTTTAAATGAATCTGTATTCCACCTTTTGGGATGAAACAACCAGATCCACCATATAATGCATTTAAATCTTACAAAATCTGTGAAGTGATTGGATTCAAACAAACCCAATAATGAGTCACTCTTCCTCAGCTCAGCAGGGAGAGAGACCTGGAAAGGCGAGTGGGTAGTGTGCATCTGCAGTCGTGGCTGAGTGGTTAAGGAGATGGAGTTTGAAACCCCTTTGGGTGATCCTGGGCAGTTTCAAATCCTACTGCCTACAGTTGAGCACTGCGGGCAAATCGGAAGGGAATTTGCTTCCTTGTTTGCGATAGGAAGTGTGGGAGAAAGCATTTAACCCTGATCGCCAATGTTGAAAATATGCAACTTACTGCCTGTTGTTGTGGAGCGACATTGGAGTTGAGAGAAATTTAGATGTACACTTGCATTGGTGAGGCTGTGAATGAAGTGATGTGAAATGAGTGTAGAATACTCAGGGCCTTGAGTTCAACTGCTGCAGATCTGAAGGGTCTTTCTTCAATGTTGGAGATGTCCATGACCAGCAGTGGTCAGCTCAGTTGTGAAGTGATAATGTTTGCAAAATACAGTCCTGTCTGTCAGGGACACGGTAACTGGCACTGTGCACATTCCTGGAGTCTGGGAGAATCAGGTAAATGCGAAACTGGTGTTTCTTCATCCAGACGTGCGCAAACCCATCGCTTCTCAATGCCGCGTCTTAAAACCCCGGCCCTGCTTTCCAGGTAAAGATTGGCTTCGCGATTTGCCTCTGTTTCTACCAAGCAGCTCACTGAGCTGGACGGTCAGAGAGAGCTGGAAGTGAGAGAGGGAGAGAAGCAGAACGAGATGAGATATGAAAGTGTTTAGACTTTGCTTCATGTTATGAATTTGGATCGAGTAATCGTGAAGTGGAAGGCGGGAAACTGAAATGTGAGGTTCCTTTGAGATTTGTGTTTTGTGAGTACTTAGAAATTAAAACAAAATCTGCCTGTGAGCAGCAGCTGAAGTTCCCCATACAGACAGCCTCAAAAAGTGAAACAAATGTATCAAAGCCTTACAGGTGGCAGGCAAAGCAGCAGTCTTGTTTGAATTTGACCAGCGAGTTTGAATTCAGCCAATTAATTTATATGAGGCACCGAGATACAGAAAGCCAATTGAATTAAAATCTGACGGTGCTGACAACCTGAAACCAATCATAATGTAAGGACTTGATTATGTCATTATGGGTATATAAGACAAGGCCATTTGGAAAATTGGAGACAGCCAGCTGTCATTTGCCAGAATTAGCACCATTCAGCTCTCAGAGAAAGCCCATTTAACTAATCAAAAGTACTACAGCATTTTAGCTCAAAGTCCTCATTGAAGAAATTATGGAGAAAAAAAAAAGCATTCCTAACAGCAGAATTAATGGAAGAAAGACGTTTGTGAAGAGTGTGGAGATGACAGAATATTCCAGAAGACAGTCTGTGTGAATTTGGAGAGATTAAGTTATAAATAATTTATTGCTTATTATTAATTCAGTTTACATTCGTGGGAATTGTTTCTATTTAAACAGCATTTCTGTAGAATTTACACCATTTAGGGAGTAATTAGCAGGCTAAAGGGGAATTGTCGGTTTGTTAGTAATTTTGTTAATTTGTTTATTGTTGGGTTAAATAAATTAATTGTTTATTGTTACTTGTAAAGTGGAGATCAGGGGATTTTCTTTCTTTTAACCACTCTTTTAATAGATTACGAGGGGAAAGGTGAGTTCTCTGGGTGTTTAGCGAATAATTATTAAACAGGAATCCCTACTCCTGTCATAACAGATCGGGGTTTGTGTTTTAGTTTAATTATCAGAGAGGCTCCGTCATTACCTGTAATAACACTTTATGTCAGTTAGCTTTCGTGAGGGATGACTGCCGGGCACTGTCCTGTCAGATTCTCAGGAACTGCAGTGATTGGATCAGTGAGTTTTCGAAACTGATATTTGAACGCGAGCAGCTTGTGTGACTATTTCAGCTCACTGCCCATTTCATATCCCAGCTCACAGTAACAGTTCTTATTGTCTGGAGAAGTCACTTGTGATCCACCTAAAGCTGCCTTTTGTCGCAGAAACTTGTGTGTGGGAACAGAGAACAGACGTGAAGCACATGGCGTGGATATAGTCATGAGGACTCTGTCACTCTTGGGGATGTATCTGTGTGTCATTTGAGATTCATTGTGTCATTTGAGATTACAGGGACAAGCTCATTAACATTTGACCTCGAAACTTTTACCACGATGCTGACTGAACTTTTACCAGGATGCTGCCTGGACTGGTGGGCAGGTCTTATGAGGAAAGTTTGAGGGAGCTAGGGTGTTTTTTTCATTGGAGCGAAGAAGGATGAGAGGTGACTTGATAGAGTGTACAAGATGATGGGAGGCATAGATAGAGTGGATAGTCAGAGATTGTTTTTTTCCCAGGGTGGAAATGGCTATGACGAGGGGGCATAATTTTAAGGTGATGGGAAAAAGGTATGAGGGGGTGGGTTCATTACACAGAGTGGTGGGCGTGTGGAATGCGATGCCGGTAGTGGTAGTGGAGTCAGATAATTTAAAGACTTTTAAGCGACTCTTGAAAAGGCAGATGGAGGATAGTAAAATGTAGGGTACGTAGGGTAGTTTGATCTTAGTAAGATAATAAGTCGGCACAACATTGTGGACCAAAGGGTCTGTGCTGTGCTGCACTGTTCTATGTTCTTAAACATCAGAGCACACAAGGCTATGGGCCAAAAGCTGGAAACTGGGACTAGACTCGATGAAGGTTTGATGACCTGCGCTGACACGATGGGCCAAATGGTTTTCTTGCATGCTGTAAAATCTTGAAGATGGAGAAACTGATCTGCAGTGGAAACCATCACAAATGAAAACGCAAAGGCAGTGTTAGTAAGAAAATATACAAATGCGCCCATTGATTTTCCTGGTGGTCCAATGGTTAGAATTTGGCTTTCTTATCATCACTGCCTGGGATTAATTCCCGGTCAGGGGAATAGAATTTCTACTCTGCTAATTTATCGTGGTGACAGCATTTCTGACTGATTTTTCAGGAGCTAGAAGGAAATCTATTTTGTCGCAAAAGTTATTCAGATTAACTAAGACAAAGAACTATGGAAAAAAGGAATTAAATCAGGAATTGATTGAGAAACTCAGCAAGTCTGGCAGCATCTGGAGTTAACGTTCCATGTATAGTGACTGTTCATAAGTACCAGGATTGTTATGAATTTCTATATTATAATGCGGGAGGAAATTATCAGCTTTATCTGTCGAATCAGCATATTTATCAAATCGGTCTTTCTCATTAGCTTACAACCATCGATATTGCAACCTTAAAGGGACTTCATCGACTCTAATGCTGCTTCCATTGCCCAGAGGTGGTGAAAGGCTCTGATTAAATGGTTGCCTTTTTCTTTTTCCTTTCTGTCAGTTACCAGCCATGTCGAATGGAGAATTGGTCTTTTCAGTGTCTACCTCAATATGGAATTCTATTTGTTTCTCTTTGTCTCTGTGTATCTACCTCTCCCCCTTTCACACTCTCCTTCTGTCAATATCCCTCACTTCCCATTTCTGCTCTGTGTAACGTCTGAAATTCTGAGGTAATTTGAGAGTGCGGCTGCTGAGAGACTTTTCTCCCTGGCTGGAGTGTCTAGAATCGGGCTAACATTCCAGGAATAATGCGCCTGTCACTTATGACGGAGGTAAAGAGACATTTCCTCTCTCAAAAGATTGTGAATCTTTAGAATTCCAAATAGAATTCCTAATCCACTCGAAAAAAACTGCCTCCACAATTATGGGATCATAGTGATGACTTTACTGTTGGTGTAAAATCATTGAATGATGACAGTAGAGAATGAGGCTGATTTTCTCGTTCTGTCTGTGCCATTACCACAATATTCCCCGCAAAGTCTGCAGTTTATCCTGCCTCACCTCGTTATTTCTACCAAACTGGATATGAAGGGATGAGAACAGAAGAAGAGGAGAGGCAGAAGTTCTTGCAGAACAGAGGAAAGGAACTTCAGGTTGAATCCAGCTGAAACAGCCTCCTGAGGATAAATGTGTTTTCTTTGTCAGTAAAACTCACCACTTTACAAAGTGGGGACCATTGAAGTGAAGCGGTGACAATGATTGCCTTTGCTGGTTGCTCACCCTGTGAATGTTACCATTGCTGCTCCTGTCCCTGTTAACGCCACAACTCTGCTGCATGTAAGCACTGCATGTACACAGGGCTAGTGGTGCAATGGAAAATACGCCTGACTACGAATCAGGAGATTGTGGATTCAATTCCTATCTGGCTCGAGTGCAATTCGTGATTTCTTTACACTTCTAAGCTGATCTTTCTCAGTGCCCTGAAGCTGAGATGAGCTTGAGTTTCTGACCTGAGAAATAAGAATCCTTTCAGTGTCTGACACCAGTAAATATCACTGAGAATATCAGACGGAAAGCTGAAATAATCCCACAAGCTTCAGGTTCAATTTCCCGCAACCACCGAACCAATCACTGCAGCTCCTGGGAATGAAAAGGAAACAAAACAAAAAAAAAAGTCTCAGTTTTGTAAATCTTTTGCAATTCTTTGCGCAGTGGAGTCAAAGGAGAATTGTCCAACTGATCAGCGACGGTCAAGGAAGCTTTCTCTTCTTTAAGAGACTGGGGCATTGACTCTGATGTTCTCGGGGACATTGACTGGCCCAAGACATTGAAAGGATTGCCATGAGGGACTGCTGCGTGTTTGATTTTCTTACTGTCAGGATCAATAAATGCTTATTCCCCGATCAGAAATCGAACTCGGGCCACAGCAGTGAGACCACCAAATTACAACCACTAGACTACCAGTGATGACAGTGGAAATGCATGTTTTTGTTTTTACTGACACAGCTTTTGGCCTTTTTGTTTCACTGGAGATAAGCTTCTTCTCCAAAATGATAAAGTTATTGCATTTTTACAGCCCGAAAGAGGCCCATCATCCTAGTTTCAAGCACTTGCGCCATAGTCTTGAGTCCTCTGACGTTTCAAGTGTTCATCTCTACGATATTTTCTCTGTAACATTTTAATCTCAAATGATACAATGAATGGGATTGAAGTTTAACATGATAAAACTGTTCCGCCTGCTTGGGGAGCTCCAACTCATTTTCAACAACAGAAAGAAATAGACAGACACATTGCCCCGAGAGTGACAGAGGCCCCAGTAGAGCCCAACCACCAGAAAGCAAAGATTTCTCCCACTTAGCTTATATTGTCCCATTTTATACTTCAAAATCAGAATCTGGATACAGCAAAGAAAGGAAGCATTCATCCTCTCCCCTGTCTGTCTCCCCCCACCACTCCCCCCATTGTGTCCCCATCACTATTTACTTTATACTGCCTCACCACGTTCTTCATGCCAAACTGAGACATTCCTTAAGTCAGCAGCTTCATGTCCTTCTGAACAGTCTTCCTCACGTTCCAGGAAGGACTAACAGGAATGGGGCATTTCAAGCACATTTCTGATTTACAACACCAGTTTTCTAACCACTGAGCTACAGAGCCAGTACATTGTAATTTGAGAGTGAACGTTTCATGCATTAGAAACTGCAATGTAATAGATGATTGATAGCCCGTGTATCATAAACCAAGACAATGTAACAAAACCAAGACAGGGCCGAAGGAATCGTGTGCAGAAAGATGGGAGAATGCAATATCGCATCAGACAGTTTACAAGGCGAGATAAACTGAAATCTTCCATGGTAGTCTAGTGATGAGTATTCAGTGCATTCACTGCCATGGTCTGTTAATGGTTAACCATTGATAGGAATAAATATGAAATACCACCTAATTCTTAGAAGCAGGATTATGTCTTCAAACAGTCAGAATTGCTTCACTGCATGTTACAGTTCCACATCAGCAATGTCAGCTGCAATTTTCTGACGTGCAATCGGTTTAAAACAAGAACAGAGGGGACGTCAGGAAAAGGAAAGGTCAGTGGTGGTTTGTGAGGGTTAGCTATTGTCCTGGTGGAGCCAGGCTCAATGCGAGTGCTGAAGACGGTTTTCCCGTTTACCTTGATACACGTCACTTCAGATCAATCACCCACATTGATTATCATTTATATGTTGTCCTTTGCACATCTCATCTCGGTTCAGTGCTCCGAGTGGGCCCATGCATTTCTTTTTAATTTGGCACATTTTACTCCGGACAGTATTGCAGCCTCATATTAAGACCATCAATTTTAGGAACAGAAAGAAACCATTCAGATCATCAAGTCTACTCTGCCATTCGATGAGCTCTTGTCTGACCTGATAATCCTGAACTGTACATTGTTGCCTTTCCCCATAATACTTTATACATTTACTGGTTAAATATCTGTCGAACTCAGCCTTGAATATGCTAAATGACCCAGCTACAACAGTACTCTGCTGTAAGGAATTCCACTGATTCACAAAAGCCTGAGAGAATAAATTCTTCCACATTTCTCTCTTAAATGTGTGACCACATTCTGATACGAGGCACCCTGGTCCTAGACTGTCCCAGAATGGAACCGACCTTTCTACATCTAACCCATTAAATGTCCAAAAATACCTGTACATTTCAATAAGGACAAATATTTGTTTTTGCAGTACTGTGTCTGAACAGACATCGGCAATGGATTTCTGTGCTTTCTCGCATTTGGTTTCGTCTCTGATGTGAAACTCTCACTGACTCTGACAGAGTTGCTCTCTTTACTATTTTTAATGTCAGGAATTCATGTTCATTTTAAGATTTCGTACGGGAACTACAAATCCTCATTCTTCGATTGGAAATCAAACCAGGAAACAGCAGTGAGAGGGCTTAATCCCAAACACTGAAGCACCAAGGAAGGTGCATGCAACGTTTGCAGCTTTTCTTGTTGACATTGCTTTGGACTGTTTTTGTTCCGTTGGAAAATTGTAGGCACTGAGTTTTTAACAGCAAGGATAGAGGCCCTTTGGCCCATTATATCAGCGTCAGTCATCAAAACTCTCGCTTCTAAACACAGTTTCCAGCCACTTGACGCATAGCCTGATGTGCTCTGACATTGGAAGTGATCATTTAACTCGTTATTCAATGTTTTGAGGGCTTCCGTGGAGCAAAAACAGCTCTTTAAATCAATGACAGGAAACATTGCTGTTTGCTAGAAAACAAAATGTACATCTTCTTCCTTAAAGACAGTTTTGAAAGCGAAACGTTTTCTCAGTACACCAGCAATGTCATACAGGGGAGAAAACATTTACCTGATCGCTCAGTTAGCTCACTCATGACCCCGCTAAGACAGCAGAGAGATCACACACGGGAACAAACCATTCACCTGCTCTGTGTGGGAGAAACAATTCACTCACTCAGCGACCTTGCTGAGACAGCACAGAGTTCACACATCTCAACGACGATTGGAGTTTGTTGTTCATCACACTCAGGACTGAAATCAATGTTTTAATATTCTGGATAAAAGTCAAATAATTTAGCTTTGTATTGAACACAGTGTGGCAGATCATTGTAAGGATGTGATCATAGTGTACTTAGAAGACTCAGCATGGCTTCATCAAGGGTGGGTGGGTTCATGCCTGACAAATCTGATGGAATTCTTTGAGGAAGTACTGAAAGATTTGGACAAAGGAGAGCTAGTGGATGTGATCTGTTGGATTTCCAGAAAGCATTTGACAAGTTGCCATACGGAAATCTGCTTAAAATGGTAAGAGTCTGTGGTGTTAGGTGTAAGGTACTGGCATGGATTGAGGATTAGCTGACTGGCAAAAGGCAGAGAGTTAGCAGCCAGAAGACTATTGGAGTTCAGCACGGGTCAGTGTTGGTACCACAATTATTCACGTTCTGTGTTGATGATCTGGACAAAGGAATTGAGGGCATTGTTGCTTAGTTTTCAGATGACATAATGATAGGTGGAGGGACCGGTGGTATTGAGGAATTGGGAATGCTTCAGAATGAACACGCTGGGAGAGTGGTCAAAGAAGTGGCAGGTGGAAAACAGTATGGGAAAGTGTGAGGTTCGACATTTCGGTCGGAAGACTAGAGGCATAGACTATTTTTTTTTTTTGAATGGTGTATGGCTTCAGAAATCTGAAGTCCAAAGTGATTTGAGAGTTCTAGTTCAGGATTCTCTTAAAGTCAATATGCAGGTTCAGTTTGTGTTTAGGAAGGTAAATGGAATGTAGGCATTCATTGCAAGAGACCGAGCAAACAACAGCAGAAATGTCCTGCTGAGACTATAAAAGGCTTTGGTCAGACTGCATCTGGAATATTGTGAATAGTTTCGGGCCCTGTATCTGAGGAAAGATGTGCTTGCGTTGCAGGGATCCACAACAGATTTACAAGATTGATTGCAGGGATGAAGGACATGTCATATCAAAAACAAGTGTCCCATATTAGGTATAAACAATTGGGTTCAAATGTATCTCTTGAACAGTATAAAGAGTGTAGTGGTAATCCGAAGCGGGAGATCAGGAAGGCAAGGGAAGAGTGTGAGATAAACTTGGCAAATGAGGTTCAGGGTAATCCAAAGAGACTCTGCAAGTCCATTAGGAGCAAGAGAACGACGAGAGAGAGTCGGGCCCCTTAAAGGTGAAAGAAGTCATCTTTGTGTTGAAACTCAGTAGATGGGTGAGATATTAAATGAATATTACATGTTAATTTTTACTGTGGAGAAAGAAATGGAGGCTAGAGAACTCAGGGAAATAAATATTACTTTGAAAATAGTTCACATTAGAGAAGAGGAAGTTCGGGAGGTCTTAGAATATATAAAAGTGGATAATTCTCTGGGACCTGAGTGTATCCCAGGACATCATGGAAAGTTAAGGGGGAAATTTCGGGGCCTCTTGCAGAAATATATGAATGAACTATAAATACGGGTGAGGTGCTGAATGATCGGAGAGTGGGTATTGATGAGCATTTGATTAAAAAGGGATGTAAAGAGAAGCCTGGGAACTGTAGATGTGTAAGTCTGACGTCGGTGGTGGATAAGTTGTTAGAATCTATTCTGAAAGACAGGATTTATATGCATTTGGAGAGGCAAGGAATGATTAGGGCTATTCAGCATGGTTTTATGTGAGGGAAATCGTGTCTCCCAAAATTGATTAATTTTTTTGAGGAAGTAACCAAGAAGATTGATGACTGCAGATTGTTACACATTGTTTACTTGGTCTTTGGTGAAGGCTTTGACAAAATTCTGCATGGTAGATTATTTAGTAAAGTGAGATCACATGGGATTCATGGTAAGCTTGAAAATAGAATACAAAATTGGCTTAATGGCAGCAGACAGAGACTAGTAGTTGAGGATTATTCTTCTTCAGACTGGAGGCCTGTTTCCAGCGTGTTCCACAGGGATCACTGCTGGGTCCACGTTAGTTTATCATTTATATCATGATTTAGATCAGAATATAGATGGTATGGTTAGTAAATTTGTGGATGATACCAAAATTGGTGGTATAGTGGACTGTGAATAAGGTTATCTAAGAATACAAAGACATCTTGACCAGTTAGATCATTGGGCTGAGGAGAGGCAGATGGAGTTTAATTTGGACAAATGTGAGGTACAGAATTAAAAGTAGGCCCTTGAATAGTGTTATAGAACGGGGAGACCTAAGGACTCAGGCACAAAATTCTTTGAAGTTTGTATCATATTTAGACAGGGTGGTTAAGAAGTCGATAAGTAAGCTTGTCTCCACTGATCAGACCTTTGAGTACGGGAGTTGGGAGTCATTTTGAGGATGTTCAGGACGTTGGTAAGGCCTCTGCTGAAGTGCTGTGTACAGTTCTATTCATCCTGTTATAGGATGGATGGTATTAAAATGGAGAGTTCATAACAGAATTACCAGGATGTTGCTGGGAATGGAGGAATTATAAGGAGAGGCTGGATAGATTTGGGACATTTTTCAGTGGAGTGTAGGAGTTTGAGGGGTGACCTTCTCGATGTTTATATAGTCATTAAGGGTATAGATAATGTGAATGGCAGGTGGCCTTTCCCTACTTTGAGGGATTTCAAGATAGCAAGGAATATTTATTAAGGAGAGAAATTTGAAAAAGACATAAGGGGAAACTTTTTTTACACAGAGAATGGATCTTATGTGGAATGAACTTCCAGAGGAAGTGATGGATACAAGTACATTTACAATGTTTGAAAGACATTTAGATAAGTACATGAATAGGAAAGGTTTGGAGGGGTATGGGCCAGGAGCAGGCAGGTGGGACAAGTTTAGTTTGGGATTAAGGTCACATGGACTGGTTGGGCTGAAGGGTCTGTTTCCATGCTGTATGACTCAATAACTCTATCTGCCTACAACCTCATGTCTTCTTCACAACAGAGTTTTCTGTCCATCTTTAACTACATTCACCTCTCACCTAAGTGGCTTATGTAAGTTCCAAAAGATGAGGTAGTGCATTAGGCCCAACCATCTCCAACATTGGCAAGAGGTAAAATCAGAGAATTCCTACCGTGCAGAAAGATGCAACGACCCTCCAAATAGCATGCCATCCAGACTCTTCCCCAACCCCATCCCCATAACCCCGCATGGGGTTTCTTACCGTGGCTAACCCACCCAACAAGCACATGCCTGGACACAATTGGGCAATTTTTATCATGGCCACTCTACCTAACCTGCCCATCTTAGGACCATGGGAAGAAAACTGCTCACCTGGAGAAACCCACACAGTCATCAGCAGAACATGCAAAACCAACACAAACACAATCAAAGCCGCATTCCTGGCGCTGTGAGGCAGCAATGCTAATGATTGGGCTAACGTGCTGCCCAAAATTGCCTACTGAAACTTGGAATTGAACGAGTACTCAACTGATTGTGTTTCAGAATCAACAGACGCAGGGGAAATGAAGCTTTCTCTTTTTCCCCAGAATCAGTAGTTCTACACAGGCCCCTCCTGCTTACAAGTGGAAATGAAGATAATCAATTACTTAAAAAAGGTAATTTGAGAAACACTTAAGGGAAATAAACTTGCAAGGCTTTGAGAAGGGAGAAGGGAATTAGAACAGATGTGATAAAAAGCAGCTATCCCACCAGAACCCAACTCCTGTATCCCCCTGTAAACTTACAGGTGTCTCAGCAGCTGGATGTCTGACTGAATCCTTCCTCCACATGGAGCAGGGGAATGTCTGTCCCCAGTGTGACTGCATCATTGGGTGACCAACTCAGGTGGGTAACTGTATCCCTGTTATTGTCCGATTATGTCCACAGTATCTCCATAGTGTAGGGATCTTTTGTCTCTCCTGGCTGGATGTTCAGATAAATTCCAATTCAATGGACAGAACATCTATATAGTTTCTTTCAACGTTATGCAGTGCAACTTTATTTCAATGTAAGTTAAAGCTCTTTCCACAGTTCACTGGAGCACTCTCACTCAGGCTGTACAACTGTTGCCATATGGAGCACATTTAATAGGAACAGGACTATGCATTCGGCACCTCAAGCCTGTTCGATCAGTCAGTAGATTTGTGGCTGATCTGCCTTTCTTCGTATCCACTTTCCGATATTTTTGATATAAGCCTTGAAGAATCTATACCAGGCGTAAATGCACACAAGGACTCTGCCTCCTCAGCTCTCTGTGGCAAGAATTTCCAAAGCGTCTCAACTCTCTGAGAAGAAAATGCTCCTTTTCTCAGCTTTAAATTGGTGCCTTTTATTCTGAGATTATGCTTTCTAGTCCTGGACAATTGAATTCGAGAAAACATCGTCTCAGCATGTACCCTCTCAAGCCTCTTCAGAAACTGATTTGTTTCAATGAGATCATCTCTCATTGTTCCAAACTCCAATGAATAGGGTCCTACTCACTGCGTCTGTGTCACTGGTTAAAACTGTTTCCATTGTGCATTGTGTTAGAACTCTCGCTGATTATTTAAAAATCACTTTAAGATTTGAATCTGAGATCTGAACGGTGACCTCCGGACGGACAGCAGCAACTTGTGATAAAAAGAATAAACAAGCTGTTGTTTATTTTTATTTTTTGTCCAGGCTTTGAAGTTAATTGCAGGTTGGTTCTTGATCAAAAACTCTGTAGACTGTTCTGGCTAGTAATGAGGCCAGTATCTGTGAACTGGCGCTAGCAAATCTGGGGGCGAATGTGATTAAACAGAAGGAATGGCTGACCCTTTTTGAACGGGGTTTCTGAGGAAAGGAGTTTGGCTGTTGATGCAACAACATGAAGATTTGATAATCCTTTGTTCCTGTGAAACAATGCATCATGGAAACGGCTGAAGTAATATGGTCAGTTTTGTGTCAGAGATAGTAGGAACTTCAGATGCTGGAGAATCCAAGACAACAAGGTGCAGGGCTGGATGAACACAGCAGGCCAAGCAGCATCATAGGAGCAGAGAGGCTGACGTTTCGGGCCTAGACCCTTCATCAGAAAAGGGGGAGGGGAAGGGGGTTTTGAA
>NC_063338.1:1989571-2024758 GCF_021869965.1 Rhincodon typus | reverse complement strand
GTCTAGACCCGAAACGTCGGCTTTCCTGCTCCTCTGATGCCGCTTGGCCTGCTTTGTTCATCCAGCTCTACACCTTGTTATCTCTAGTTCACCAGTTTCCTTTAGGAAAGGAAACTGCCATTCTTACCTGGCCTGGCCGACATGTGACTCCAGACCCACAGTAATGTTGTTGAGTCTTAATTGTCCTTGGGGCTATTATGAATGGACAATAAATGCTGGCTTAGACAGTGATGCACTAATCTTGCAAAAGATGAAAATATTGTAGGTAATGGAAATAAGTAGTGCTGTCATATCTGGAGGAGGTTAAAGGTGTAAACGTTTGTAGTGATTGAAGGAGATTACATGCATCTGGAGGGGAGTAGGGACTGGCAGCGTTTACAGAGATCTCTCTCGGGGCAATTACCATTCCAGGAGCAGTAATGTGAAGAATGAACTCACTGACAGCCTACTTTAGCAAACCATTAAATCATCAGTCTGTGTTAACAGACAGGTCGGTGGTTCGAGACCATACAAGGATGGGGTGGACAAAGTCAGAAGTCACACGATACCAGGTTATAGTCCAACAGGTTTATTTGAAATCACAAGCTTTCAGAATGTAGCCCCTTCGTCAGGTGAAGTGAAAAGCACACAGAATGTAAAGGCGGAGAGATCAAGGAGAGAGAGAGATCAAAAGACCATATAAATACTGAGTGGAATGTCGAATATTAAGTCTCTGCAGGTGATCAAAACTGTCCGCTCCTGTAATTCCTCCTCTGTTTGTAGCCTCCCCTAGTCCATAGAATACACCCTATTTCTATCAGCTTCTCCAATCCTTAACCCCATCTGAATCAGTGTAACCCTCTCGAGTAGATAATACCTACAGGCCTGTCTTCCTCTGTACGATCCTCCTGCCAATACAAAAATCTGTGTCTGTGTATTTCTCTTTTACCCCTACATCCATCCTTATCGATGCAATCTTCTCCAGCCCTACAAACCTCCTTATCTGTGAAAAATTCTTCAGTGCTTTGAGCTGTCCATGTCTATGTAGGTCCTTCCAGATCTGAAAAAAAACTTCCCAATCGTTGTAATTACATCAAGGTCCTACTACTTTCACTTTCTGTGTAAAGTTCTCCTATCACTATTTTAAAAACTCCTAAATTCAGTAACCTCCTCCAGTTATTAGAATCTTCCTTGTCTCTGGCCACCCTCCATATCACGTAATTTAGTTTCTACAATTCTAAAGATGACTGTAAAGTCCTCCTGCTTCTACAACACTCATCCTTCATTCTCCTATGATTCCGCCTCCCAATGAGTTTCTAAAGATTCACAAACCTGTAAATTGGGTTTTCTGTTTTGTTTCAGTAACAATTTTCCGACAGCCAACTGACAAGATTTTCATGAATTCTCTTCACAATTCTCTGCCTTAAACCATGTCTAGGGACCCCTGCTCAGTTACCAGAGGTTTGAGATTCACCCTCAAATGGAAATGAAAGGGCAGTTGTTGAAAACAGGTTTTTATTTCGCCTTTGAGCGAGACGTTATTGTGAAAAGCATACCCCCAAACCTGTCGTTGGCAGGATTTGCACCTGCATGGGGAATCCCCAATGGGCTTTTCTAATCCACCGCCTTAATCACTCAGCCAGGACGACAACATTGAACTAGCGCCTTACATTTGTCCATAGCATTATGGGCTGGTCTGAGGTGTACAAGTATCACCCCGTATCAATCACCCACAATTACTCTCTCTCCTTGTGTTTCCCTTTGTGTGCTTCACGGTACTGTACCCTAAGGGACTGAGTGCATTGTTTATTTTGAAAACTCTCCTCAGGTTAGCTATACAGCTTCATATAGAGGCCATAATTCGGAGGAGAAGATGTCGGCCATTCTGCCAGTCGAATCTTCTCCACCAATCAGTGAGAACATGATTGATCTGATCATTCTCAACCCCACTTTTCTGCCTTTCCCATAACCCTTGATTCACTTCCTGATTAAAGATCTGTCCACCTCACCCTTGAACATCATTAATGACCCTGCCTCTGTGATAAAGATTTCCACAGATTAGCGACCTTCTGAGTGAAGAAATTCATCCTCATCTCTATATAGAATGTACCAATCTGTGTTCTGAAATTACACCGTCTGGTACTACTCTCTCCCACAAGGCAAAACAACCTTTCTGCATCTACCCTGTCAAGTCCCCTAAGAATCCTGACTAAGAGTAACTGGACTTGAAACTTTAACTCTGACGCTGCCTGACCTGCTAAGTTTCTCCAGAATCCACGGATCTTTGTTTTATTTTACCCAGAAGAATCATATATCTTTCAAAAAGAAGCGAGGATTTTTATTTAAAATTTTGTCATGCAAATTGGAGGTTGTAGGTGCTTCCTCATGTTACTTCCCAGCTTCATGTGAAAGAAATCCTTTGGCTCAGGGTGAACCTTTCCGCTCTGGTGACCCTTCTTCAGAATTGGATCTGGACCCTTTCTGGGAGACACATCATTTCCACCATTCGGTCATGTTTTCAGACTCCATACAGAATTCAATGTTCATACAAAACTACAGCCTGTTTACAGCAAAGCAAAGAAACATTAGGGTGCTCCCCTCCCTTTGTTATGCCCCATTGTTTGCCCATCATTCTGTAGTTTATACTGCCTTGCCTAGTTCGTCTTGCCGAGTGGAACATTGCTCATATCAGCTGCTTCTTGTCCGACCGAATGGTCTTCCTGAAGTTTTCAGAACGACAAACAAGAAGTTGAAATTCCAAATACAAACAGATCCACCCTGCAGTCTGGCAGAAATGGAACAATATGAAGACTACTTCAGCAAAAATGCCAATCACTCCTTACTTTGTTAAAGTAGCAGGAACATGTAACTATGCAAAGGGCACCATGAGACTTGAATTCACAACCCCTTGTTTACAAGTTCGATACTCAACCCACTGAAGAATGGATCCTAAGACAAAACATAGCTTTTAAAATGACAAGTATTGAGAGCAGTTTGATGTTATCAGCTATAGAGAGGAGTGTGTTACAACCCCTGGCAAGGTCTTGAAATGTACCGACTGAAATATGGTACCATGCAATATAAACTGCAATGTCATAGATGGCTAGGTAGCCTAGGTGACAGAAACTAAGGCAATCTGATATAAAAAAGATGGAGGCAAGGACGAGGGGGCAATATACAAAAGGCTGAAAGAATGCAATGACGAATCAGACAGTTTCTAGATTGATGTAATCAAAAGACATGGCCAATTGTAATTTAACTTCAATTGAGCCAGTACATGACAATCTAAGTTTTTGTTCTCGGTTCAGTCTGTTATCCATCACTGTGAGTCTGACAGCTCCGTAACTCACTGGAGGGACCATTAACTTCAGTGCCGAGAAGTTCAACTGGTGAATTTATTCACAGTCTGGAGCTCGACAGAGAAACAGGTTTCAGTAAACTCTGCTTCCTATTCAGAACCGTTTGAGAGTTTCCACAGAATAAAGTCAGGCTGAAGGTGTTGCCAGGGTCATAATAAATAATAACGACTCCAGGTGGAGTCATAAACAGATTAAAGTCACCGCATCTCCTGTCTGAACATCTGAGGAGAGCGGCTAAGTGACAGAATCTCCACGACCCA
This sequence comes from Rhincodon typus, assembly GCF_021869965.1. Lineage (NCBI taxonomy): Eukaryota > Metazoa > Chordata > Chondrichthyes > Orectolobiformes > Rhincodontidae > Rhincodon > Rhincodon typus. Next base: position 2,021,160 of record NC_063338.1, on the reverse strand, counting down.
GATCTGAAAACATTAGAGCGGTACATATTGCAAATTCAGATTCAGATTTTGTTTGGGAAATGACAGAAAAGTTGGAAAGTGTTCAATCCACAATTACCCAGCAGAATTACCCCGACAACCCAGACCCTGAACAGGGACGTCGTCCTGTTCACTCTTTAAAAGGAAGGTGAACATTTGTGTTTCAGGATGCTCTCCCTTCACTGTCATGTGCCCCCAATGATGTTGTGAGACCGGGAGAGGGTGAACCTGTTGTAAGTGAATGGAAACTCCACGAGCTGCACCTCAGTGTAATAGGGTGACAGCCCTGTTTCAAAGACATAACAACAGTTAAAAGTGTTTTCTGACTTTTAACTTTTTTTTTCACAAAACATGAACCTGCACTTCACAGAATCTAGTCTTCTGCATTCGCTACTCACAATGTGGTCTCCTCTACATTGGGGAAACAAAGCATAGACTTGACGACCGCTTCACAGAACATCTACGTTTTGCTCCCAAAAAAGACCCTGAACTACCTGTTGCCTGCACGTTAACGCACCACCCTGCTCCCTGGCCAAAATCTCTGATTCTGGCTTGCTGCAGTGTTCCAGCGAAGCCCAAAGCAAGCTGGAATAACAACATCTCATTTTCCACTTGGGGACCCTACAGCCCTCCGGACTCAATATTGAGTTCAACAATTTTAGGGCCTAAACTCTCCCATGACCCAGCTACCTACCTCACACACCAGGCCTTGTTGCCACATAGCCTGCCATTACACACCCCCTGTTGTTCGTCACTAACAGTCCCCATTAACAATTATTCAGCCTCACAGCCTGATCGTTAGCAACTCTTTTGTCCGTCCAACTGTCTTTCTCTCTCTTTGGGCTCTAACCTATCGTTTACTCCCTACCCCACCCAACTTCCTATTTTCTGCAGATAAACTGACCTTTTCCCAGCCAGCATCAGTTCTGAGGAAGGGAACATGGACCCGAAACGTTAACTCTGTTTTTCACTTCACAGATGCTGCCAGACCTGCTGAGCTTCTCCAGCAACATTGTTTTTGTTCGGAATTGACATATATTTCCTTGCCACGATGACAACGGACTTGGTGGGGCAGTTACAGGCTGTGTTGTTATCTGGAAGCTCTGCATCTTCCTATTGGATTTGATTTGTTCCCAGCTCAGTAGTCTCGGAGAATTCAGTTGACCTTACCATCTGGAAAGTGGTTACGGTGAATCCAATGAGGTTTCACTTGTGGTTTAGTGAGCTCCACTTTGTCAGAGTAATCCATAGATGCTTCATCTTATAACAGCGAAACCTGTTGTTACTAATCTGTACCTAATCTGGATTTAGAAAGCCTGGACTTCTGTGCTACAAAATCAAACAAGGTTTCCTTCTTCAACCCTGCTTTGTAAATTAGAAATTTCCCTAGGAAAGAATGGTGATTGTAACGTAGCGCAAAATGTTTCCTCTTAGGTGGCAGTCAACTCATCACTGATTGGAGTCACTACAGTATGTCTGATGACAGGAGGAAGCGAGATTAAGATATTCTGAGATGTGGCAGCAGATTATTGAGATTGAAAATGATAACATGTGTCTTTAAATCGCCAAAATTACTCTTACAGAGAGACAGAATCAAGAACAACTTCTTCTCAAATATTTTCGGAATTATGAAGGAAACTGATACATCAGGGTTGAGCTTTTTGTCCAAATTCTCTGAACAGATATCTCAAATGTTAATTCTGATCTCTCTCCCTACACCTCTGCGGCTGTAGGACTGTAGTGTGTACTTTTTCTGCGATCCTGATGCACTTTGAGTGGTACGATCTGACTATATAGGACACAAAACAAAACGTTTCACTGTATCTCAAAACATCTGGCAACAATCATTCAATCAATCAATCGCTGCAACATGTTATGGACAAGACCAGACTCAGTCAAAATGTATTAAGAAGATAGACTAGACTCAAATCATTTTTCATATTTTAAAGGTAAATGTATAGTGTTGTGTCCCTGAAACAATTCGACTAGTCAAACGACTTGGCATCAAGCAAAACACAATTTATTCAACTGCTACAGTTAAATTACAAAAAAAGAAAGAAGAACTTGAAATAACTTAATCATATCGGAAACCTTAACAGAGTAATTTATACAGTCACTATTACTAATTAAATGTTCAAATATAGTAACGTCCCATAAACATCCACTTGGCAAAAAGACAAATTCAGAAGTCAGATTTTCTCATAAGCAATATCCGCAGTTGGAAGAGAAACCCCAGTTTCTAACTGTAGCCTATAGAGGGGAAGAGCAGTTTTTACTTCTTCAAAACTCCAGCAGCCTCTGCCGAATCTAAAAGCAATAAAAAAGTAGAAATCCCAAGCCGTGAAAGCTGGCCACACTAGTTGTAGGGAGAAATATCAAAGAAGAGTCTTGAGTTCTGTGTTCAGCAGTACAAACAATATGTATTTAGAGCTCTTTTGCCACATATGTGGGAGAGGGCAGAGACCACTCCATCGGACCTAGTCGCCTTCTTAAATACAGTTCAGATCAAATGTCTGTGACACTATGGTTCCCCACCTGAGAAAAATATTTTTATACCTTTTGCATTGCAATAGTTGCATGCCAATTGATGTCATTGTTAGCCACATCCCCTAATCTATACAAGTCCAGTAAATCTCTGAGTAATGATGGACAAATTTATTGGCAGACCTCGGTTCTCTTATAATCTACTGATGTCGACCAGATACATTTAATCACCTGTCTTTGGGATCTTACAATGCTTCTTACAGTTGTATTCCTTCCCAGACATTTGCTAGCTGCACCATATTATTTACCAATAACCTAAACAGCTTCAATTCACTAAGAAATCTTCCAAATTCTGTACTAACTTTAGAAAAGTAGATTCGGAAGGATATCTACCAATTCATATAAATTCCTCAAAATCAACTCTGATATAAACGGCATACATTGGTTCGGTGACAAACACTGCTGCTACACAGCACTCGAGATCTGGGTTCAATTCTAACCTTGGGTGACCGTCTGTGTTGAATTTGCACATTCCCCTTTGTTCCACCGGGTGTTCGAGTTTCCTCCTACAATCCAAAATGTGCAGGTTAGGCAGATTGGCCATGCAAAATTATCCACAGTGTTCAGGGATATGTAGTTTAGGTGCATTAACCATAGAAAATATGGGAGATGGATCCGGGTGGGATGCTCTTCAGAGTATTGGTGTGGACTTGTTGGGCCGAATGGCCTGTTTCCACACTGTGGAGATTCTGTTCTACTACAATCCTGTCACACAGTTGACAAATTGAGAACAGCTCTTCTCTCACTTCAATTTGGGAGATCAAACAGTGATTTTGACTTGCAACTGCAGTTTATGAACCCTGTTATTTACATGTTGTAAGTAAATATTAAACTTATATTTCATTTTTAAATAAATTTTTACTCTAAACAATTTCCATTACTAATTATCATATTAAAAGTAACTATTCGAATTCCTGATAAGAGTGAAATTCAATCACTTACAAATTTACCAACCTATTAAGTGAAACCTGTTTAGATTCCACAAACAACTAGGGGACCTAACCATAATCTTCATTCTGTATTCTGTAATATGTCTTTGCCACTCTTCCCTTGATTTTTGGATTTTAGAATTTGTTAAAACTATCTACATCAGCACTTGAGATTCAGTTGTTTGTTTCTCCACAGTCGTAACCTCTCTTTTCACAACCTCCGTCTGTTCTCTTCGTGTGCCAATAGGTTATTTTGTAGGTTGTGTTTACACCACTTGTTACTTTATCTTCCCTAATAATGCTTTGAACCTCTTTCCTGCCTACAAACATTTGCTGAAGGGATGCAACAAACCATTTCACACTAATTTGTTGTTTGCCTTTCTAATTCTACAATTGCCTAAACAGTTCAGAATACTGTAGGGTCAGACTTCTACGTTTTAGTAAATAATAAGCTTGGGACTGTGGCGAAACTAGGCCTTTCAAAATGTCCCTTTTAAAAGACGTATATGTTTAGAATTGCCTGTTTACAAAAATCTGAATAACTTCCCTAATGTTTATTTCTATGTAGAATCTCATCTGAATTAATATATCTATAGAAGTCTATCCGTGAACATGTGCTATATGTAACTGTTAAACCCTTTCAGCCATCTTGTGTTAGCTAAAATAAAAGCCCAAATGGCCATCTTGTCAACTTCCGGTCATAGGCTGCTAAAACAGGTCCCCATTCATAGCTTTTATTTCTCACCACAACATCATTATTCATCACTTTGTCTGCCACACTTCTGTTCTCTCTCCCTGAACTCCATTTCCACCTATTGGTTGCTTCTTCTTCTTCCGCACCTTTCCTTCAGCATCTTTATTAACATTTTCCTCGTGCAATTGGTTCTGAAGAAGTGTCATCTTGATAGCGATCAGATCAATGTGCAATGCCAATTGATTCAATCTTCAGTGCCGATTACCTTAAACTCACCAGCAAGAAGTAAGTTGCAATGCATGTAATTTCTTCATGGTGTGGTTGGTGAATTTGCTTGAACAGGGAAGATTCTGTTTGAATTCTTGCATCCGCTCTGCCATTCAACCTGAGCATGGCTAATTTTCTGATTCAACTTTACCATTCTTCATGTTGCCATCATTTTCTGTGACTTTCGTTACCGTCCAGACATTTTCCGCACTGTGATTACAAAATGCTCAAAGGTTAAACATACAGAAACATGGAACATATTATTAGAGCTTCTACCCTGTCAATCCACTCAAAAATTGTATCCATTTCAACTGAACAAGTGTCCTTTTTTTTTTCCAAACGTCAAGACATATAATATTGCTATGCTCAATATATTGTTAAAAGGCAATCCTCTTGTTCCAGAATCGAGTCCCTTGAAACATTTCTGTTCTCCATCCAAATAAACATATAAACGATTTTTTAATTTTATACATTTATTGCAAGTATTGTTTGCTGTAATACAACTGTTCATATCAAGTATAAAACCGCCATTTGTGTTCCTAGTTGCTTGCGAAAATGTCAAGTCACCTCTCTGTGATTCAACTACAAATACACCCAAATATATCATACTCTCTTGCCATTCAAAATACACATTGTTTATTTTTTTCAAAACAAACTAGATAGCTTTGCACTTAGGCATATTAGATTATATCCAAACACCATTGTTGCATCTATGTCTTTTTCTTTGACGTATGCAACTCATCAGATGACGTCCAGGGGATTTGTTGTCACTTCATCTCAATGCTTTGTTGGGACTGTTTCTTTGTTCATGGTATTAATTTTAAGTTCATCAGTTCAACAACATTTGTTTATTTCTTAGTTTTGAAGGTTTCATATCTTTGATTGAGGAGACATTAAGTTGGAGTTTTAGATGCATACACGTTATGCACGAACACTTTGAACCCAAAACAATACGTCACGAAAGTAATTCAGTTTGATATACTTATCTTATGTTCCACTTGTTTGGACATAAGTACATAATGACCTCGGTCTGCACTTTACTAATTAAATTCTTAAATCTTTATATCATTTTTTTAGAAAATTCCCTTTTCTCAAAAAAAAACTGCTGCTTCACAAGATATCAAGAAGTATGTTACCAATATATGGAAAGAAAATATTGTTATCGACTAATGTCTGTACTTTTTTTATCCAAGTGCTCAAGAGAGAATTATGTTTCTCCTTTTATCTGTTCCTAGAATTGGGTCCTTGCTTTCTAGTTCAGTACTTATTGCTAATTTCTGAGTGCCTCGTGTGCTGTGAGAGTTAAACATGTTCTTCTGGTTCTGGAGGCATGAAAGGAAAGGCAGACTGCGTATTAGGAGGTGACAGGGAAATGGGATAAGTATGATATCATTTCCAAAGACCGCATTTAGATTGGATAGCTCTGAAAATCAGTTTTTCTGAATAATTCTATTATTCTACGACGAGAGCAACTTCTGCCAATCAGGACAGCCTTCCAATTGATATGAAGGCAAAATTAAGTTCATTTACTGCAAATTGTTTATTGGAATTGAAAACTCGTCTCATTAATGATGATCACAAAATCAACATTGATTTTACATTTTGAATAGTCTTCACTTTTTATAAGCTCTCTGGTATCGCAACTGGGGAAGGGTTTTTCTTTGGCTGGATTCCCATAAGAGAGTTAAGATAATCCCACGCAAGGCTCTGTTAAAAAAGTCAAAGGTGGCCAGACTTATAGACAACTTTGTATTGAAGGTTAGCGTTTGGTTAGAAGGCATGATATAAAGTGCAAATTATTAAAAGATTGGAGCCATATTGCTCTGGTGTGATACTGCTGTTCGGCGGGGATCCACACTTGGTTCTGATGTGCTCGTTATCTATCAGTTACTTAGATGAAAAGAGTTGCATATTGAACTTCAAGGGTAGAATTCATTAGCAGGTACAGATATGTATGCAGACAAAAACCACACTTAACTAAAATAAAATGAACAAAGTGATAGAAGTAAATGTGGAAATGGAGTTGATACAGAAGCATGGAAATTATTGAGATTAGATTAAATGTTCAATATTTTCCTAATGCGATGAAATAAGAGGAACTGATGTGTTTCAACATGTTTAATGATTTGTTTTCGCAGACCATATAATGATTATACATGATTGTATTTTAAAAGCTGGTTCACTGAATAATGACTTTTATTAGAAAAGGCTGAACATTTAAAAAAAAAACAATTGAGTGATATTTCCGTTCACAGAACATCGATTGGATACAAGATATTGCTTTGAGTTCAGGACAATCCATTAGCTCCCGAGGAGTTATTGAATTCACGGAATTCAGGAGTGGCGCAACTCAAATCTGTCAGAATGTTGATGTTTGCTGAATAATTAAATCAGTATGACTATTTGCACAAATATAATTTTAACACCCTTGATAGCATAAGGTTGCTATTTGATCTTGTGTTTGATCTTATAATGTCAGAAAACATGGAAACAGACGCTTCAGTTCAACCAGTCCATGCCGAATGTAATCCCAAACTCATCTAGTCCCACCTGACTGCTCCTGGCCCATATCTGCCCAAATCTTTCCTATTCATGTACTAATCCACATGTCTTTTAAACACTGTGATTGTACCCACATTCACAGAGTTTAAAATGATAAATTATCCAATAGAGTAAGTGGTGAGAATTTATTGTCCATTCGATTACTCATAGTCAAGTGAACAACATGTCACAAACCCAGGTAAGCTTTTGCATTAGAAATTAGGAAGGATTTTTTTTTTTAACTGAATGTTTGCTAGAACTGTGTACTGGAAACATAATGAATGGGGCATAACCCACTTCAGTTTCCCTAAGTAAATGAGATAACAAGGTGCAGAGCTGGATGAACACAGCAGGCCAAGCAGCATCAGAGGAGCAGGAAAGCTGACGTTTCGGGCCTAGACCCTTCTTAAGATTTTTCTGAAGAAGAGTGTAGGCCCAAAACGTCAGCTTTCTGCTCCTCTGATGCTGCTTGGCCTGCTGTTTTCATCCAGCTCTGCAACTTGTTATCTCAGATTCTCCAGCATCTGCAGTTCCTACCATCTCCCTAAGAAAATGCTCAGTTTTAGTTTCTTGAATCCTACATATGTGCAACAGTCAACTGATTGAAGTTGCAATCGCACTTTGCTTCCCTGTGATTGTAAAGTAAAAGGCACAATATTCTGACCTCTCCTAGTTTCATTGATTTCAGTGCTAGGGAGGAGCGAATAATGAATGGATTCATTCCTGTGTGTGAAATATTCCTTCGTTCTGCTGTTCTCAATTGGAGCAGGAACTCCTAATTATAATTTCAACAGAATGTAACTGCAAAGTAGAGATTTAGCAATTGCATTCTCGACGTTCAGAGCTGAGAACTTGAGGCGATGAAATACATTGGGAATGTCCCAGTGGACAGAGAGAAAAAACAACACAGATATAATAGGTCAGTGAGATGCTCACTTATTCACTAAATTGTTGAGAAATGTTCATTACAATTTCCTTCCCAGTATACCACGCTGGTGATGTTTCAATAAAGCTTTGATTACAGAGATTTGAGGTAAAAGTACTAATAGCTCTACCAGAAAAGTACTGTATTGAGTCAACAGTGGCAACAAGGTAAACAATGCAGATGACTTGTTTTTTTTTTCTATAAATTGCTTTTTCTTAATTATTTGTTGCATGGGAGGTAGCACTGCCTGCCAAGACGGGTATGTATTGCCGATCTTTAATGGCCTATAAACTGAAACACTTCCTTGGACATTTCAGTGAGAATTTAAGCTCCTCATTGCAGGTCTGGAGTAACGTACTTCCTGCTCAGGAAAAGTTGGTAGTTTTCTTCCTGAAAGAACGGGCAATAAATGCTTGTCAGCCAGCGATGCCCACGTCCCACAAATGAATTTTTAAAAAAATTAGTAGAACCTAATGTCCACAAACCTTTCCGTTCTCTTCTTTCTGAATTTAGAATTGGTTCGAAAAATAAAACTTCAGAAGTCTGAGATTGATGATAAATTTCAAAAACATTTCAATAGCTCCAGTTGTTCTTCCATTTTTTTGCAGATAACAAGTTAACTTGTTTTGTTTTCCTTTTAAATATTACAGTTACTGACGAATTTTACTTATTTGAAGGCTGATTTCCAGATACAAGAGAGTAGAATAAATACACTTACAATGGGGTTTGAGGCATTTATTAATAATTACTTTTAGAATCCTTACGGTGTGGAAACAGGACATTCGGTCTAATTTGTCCACATCGACCTTCGAAGAACATCCCATCCAGATCCATCACTTTAGCCTATCCCTGTAAATTGCATTTCCAAGGCTATCATACCTAACCCATACATTCCTGGACACTATGGGTAATTTCGTATGGCCAATCCAAAGAATGTGTACTTCTTTGAACTGTGGACGGAAACTTGAGCACCTGGGGTGGAATAAAACCCGGTTTCTTGGCGCTGTGAGGCAGCAGTGCCAACTACTGAGCAACCATTCCGCTCAGATAAGAATGGACGTGACATACATTTAGAATATATGAGATCTTAAAGCAATGGGGAGTGGAAAATAAAGATAAATGAGGGCGGGAATTTTAATGCGATAATGCTGCAATTTACAGAAATAATAATCATTTAATGAATGTCCAAATTATACCAAGTGGTACATGAAATAACTTCATGCTGCAAAATCTATGACAAGTTCTTTTATGTTTTAATTCATGAATGGAATGTGAGCATCACTGGCTAGGTCACAACTTATTGCCGAGAGTGCAGTTAAGAGTCAAAGACATTGTTGCAGGTCTGGTGTCACATGCAAGTCACACCAGGTAAGGATGAGAGATTTTGTTCCCATAAGGACATTACTGAATCAGATAGGTTTTGTCACAACAAGCAACAACAATTTTATTAGTCATCATTAGACTCTTAGTTCCAAATGTTAATTGAATTCGAATTTCTAACATTGGGAGGATTCCAACCTGGGTCCCCAGAACAATACCTGGGTCCTGGACTGGGAAAAATAACACTAGGCTATCACTTACCCCAGTATAGCTGCTCAGATCAAAAGAGTGTAGAGTTTCAAAAAATATACTCGCTATTTCCACAGAAAAAGTGTCACTTAATGAATGTCCAAATTAGATTAAATGGATATTTCAACATATTATTTAATTCCTGCCTGAACTTATTCTGTGTTACAGCATAAATACAAGTGTTGGTGCAACAGCTAAGAAGTTGAAGCATATACCCACTTTCCTGCAGTATGAATCTAGGGTCGCGGAAATCAGAACCTGCAAAATAATTGCCATTTGTAAATCGCACGTACAACAAATTTACAACATAGGTCATCCATAAGAGTATGAAACTACCCGATATAGAAATAAGTAAAAGGATGGATCTTCTCCGGTTCTCCACCTCCCGGTCATTCTGATTTTGTCCATTGCTGTGGATATGAAGTCTCTTGCGAGCTCTCGTGGCTGATAAAATATGCCTGACAGTCAGAGCATTGAGCAGAAGAATCAGACCAAAAGGGACACAAGGAGTCAGAATACGGTCCAACCAGTCAAATGCTGCCCAAACAGGTGCCATGTAAAATAATAACTTAATGTTGCAAAACCATGGTACATTGTCTATTATGTATAAAGGTTCATATATAACGTAACAGGGGATGTTTTTAATGCAGCTCAGAGAACTGGCAGTTGTTATAACCACAGCTGCTGTTTTCCCAGAGCAATAATTCATTTTCAGTTGCTGGCAACAGATAGCTACACAACGATCAAAGGTAAAAGCAACTGTTAACCAGACTGAACTGTCCCTGGCTGCATACGTTAGGACAGCACTAACACTGCAGCCTGGAGTTGTTGTCAGAAAACTAACTGGGAAATAAATACCACGAATCCGATTCAATACCACAGCAGTGATGATCACAAGCAAATCTGCTGCAGCCATGGACACCAGGTACCGAGTGATGCACCTGGAAAGACAACATCTTCCTCGAGCTAGGATCATAATCGCTGCTAAATTAGCGAGAAATAAGAGAGATCAGGATCAGTATTGATGAGTATGTCTAATGAGAAAATGAACCAATAGGTACATTGCAACTATCGCCATATAGAATATATAATTGAATTGTGACACCTTTTAACAAAGACTTAGATGCTCAGTAGGTTTGTGACACGCCTTAACTAAAACGTATAAACATGAAGACTAGTGATATAGATGATCAAAAACCTGACAACATATCACAACGATACTTCTTCAACAATTATGGTACGGTAACATTTTATATGGAATAGCTATGTTAGCCAAAAAAACGTCTGGAATAAATGTAGCATTGTGACTTCTTGCACTGAACTGTGATACTTGTATAAAATCGTTGAGCAATGATTGTCTCACTCTTATAAATTAATTAGAACGTCAATTTTTGAAAAGCAAATTCCTTATTAAATTACCATATCAGAAATATGTACATGCTGGAAAGATTTTCACAGGAAATATATTACTGCATTTCTTTGTGTAGAACATCAATATCATATGAAAGACTAATAAAATATATGGCTACCTTTTCAATGTTACCAGGAATAGCGATTGCTGCAAAAATTGGTTGGTAAATCGCAAATACAGGACCAGTAACTGGGTTATGCATCTTAAAAAAAATCTGAGAATTCCACTTGTAATATAGGAAGATTGCGAACTATGTCATATTTATATCTGATGCACTTCATGTGGAAAAATGTGTTTCATCACTTTTGCTTCAGTTACAGTTCATCAAACAAACAAATCAAGAGATGCGTGTTCAGCCGAGGAGATTCCATATTGATCTTTATGGTGCTAATATCAATCTATGACATAATTTTGCTCCTTCTCTTTGCTGTTTTATTTTAATTGGCCAGCTGTGTTGGCATTTAAAATCCCATGTTGAACTTTTGCTAACATATCACATAGTAGAGTCACTGAGGAAAGGGGATGACAGAAAGTCTATTATTGAGTTAGTGAACCAATACCTTGGACTAAACTTCCAGGGTCATTTTTTAACAGTCCTTCATGGAATCTGAGTGGGTAGGGAATGTTTGTGTGAGGTGATGGGGTTGGGGTTTCTAACTTTTATTAACTGCATATATTTCAACAACAATGACCATGACAATATTGATTCCATTGAAACCAACCTGTTTTGAAATCAGATTTCCTTATACAGTCTGGCTCCTTCATGGTCCAACCTGTAGCTATATGGTTGACCTCAACTGCACTCTGAAATGTCCTAGCAAGGTATTGTGCTCTGCCAAATCATTTCAAGAATGTGAATAAGAAAAAATTCCAAAGGACATCACGAATCTACCTAATTGCAAAGACTGCAAAAACTCACACTAACCTGTAAACAATGTAGATTATTCATATTTACCATTTGGGAGTAATCTGATGCATTGATTTAGAGAATTATAGGGTCATAGAGTTACATAGCATGGAAACACATCCTTTGGTCCAATTGGTCCGCATTGACCAAATAAGTTATCCAGTCTCTTTTGCCAGCATTTGGTTCAGATCCCTGCGAACTGTGCAAAAGTATAACGTTCCAGAAGACGCTTCTGAGGCATCTAGAGGGCAAATAAGCCATAACGCCTGATAGATGCTATCCTTGTTTCGGGGCCATAATGATGAGAACCTTGATGGCAGGAAGCAATGGCAGAACAGTGCCAGGCATAACCAGATGCACACAGAGCAATAGCCACGCTAACGAGAGAATAATAAAAAAGCAGTCAACAGTTGAAACAAAATGAAATTTGATCCCAAGAGGAGGTGGAGAAGAGGTGAAGGGTATATTTCTCTATGTAACGAAGAGGATGCTCTGATATTAGGAATTGAGGCTTTTTTTTTCACAGCCGTAATCTGTCGTCATATTTGTCACATCCAAACTAATTAGCTGCATTCCCAACCCGAATCTTATTTCTTTTTCCTCTTTTTGTTTGGGATCATGTAGAGATAGGCCTTGGATGTGTATTGTATTAGCATCAGCAGCAGCATACCCAGTGACACAAACTTATATTAAATTTCCTGGCATTTTATTGTCTGGACACTATCACTTAGCAGCATTTACGTCCACTGTTTCCGAGAAGACAAGAAAACCCCTCCACCCTCTCACCATGAGTTTATGAGACACTTTATCCGGGAGTAATTCTTGGAACGAAGTGATACAGTCTCTCACCGTATCCTCAACTTATTGGCGAGTACATCCTTCCCTCCTTTACATATTGTATTTAGACCACTTAGCCTGTATTGTCTCTCCATTCTTCTTCTTCCAAAAATGCATTATCTCACATTTCTCAGCATTGAAATTCGGTTGCCTGGTGTCTGTTCATTTGGCAACTTTTCAATGCCCTCTGAATCGCTCAGCATCATCCTCACAACTCATTATTCTCCATAGCTTAGTATTATCTGTAAACTTAGAGACTTTGCTTTCGACAACCATCTCCAAATAGTTTATATACATCAGAAAATGCAAGGGTCCCAAAACCTATCCCTGGGGATCATCACTTTCAACTCGTCTTCAATCTGCAAATGCCCATGTATAATTACCTTCTGTTTCCTTTATTTTAGTCAACTTCAAATTCATGCTGCCAAGGACACATCAATCTCATACAGTTTTAATTTGCTAACCAACCTACCACGTGGTATCTTATCAATAATTTTCTGAAAATGAAAGTATACAACGTCCACGAAACTAACCTCATCCACTGGCTGTGTCTTCTCATCAAAGAACTCAATTAAATTTGTCAAACATGCCCTGTCCTTGACAAAGCCATGTTGAATGTTTAGTATTAACTTGCTTTTCTCTGTGTACGTCTTCCTTACGCTGTATCATGGCCTCCATCAGTTTCCCCACTATTGATGTCAAGCTGACAGGTTTGCAGTTTCCTGGATTATCCTTTTTCCTTTTCTTAAACAACGGTGCCAGATTTGCAATCGTCCAGCCGCTGTGACCAATCTTGTGTTCAGAAAGGCCTGGAAAAATTCAGTCAATGGCTCCGTAATTTGCTGTGTTGACGATCTCAGCAATCTAGGATGCAATCCATCCAGGCCTGGCGACTCCTGTACCATGTTTTAGCACATCTTCTTTATTTATCACAATACTGCTCAGTTGCTCAACACGCACGTTTTAAATAAGGCCATTGTCACCATATTCTAAGTTGATTAAAGGCAAAAACAAAACAATAATTTCGTTACTTTGCCATATCATTTGCGTCAGTGACAAGTTTACCCTGTTTGTTCCTTATGGGTCGCACATCTGTCCTTCATTAATCATTTATTATTAATATCCTTGAAGAACGTTTTACTTTATGTTTTAGTGCAGGCTGCCATCGTTTCCTAATGGCTCCTCTCGGCCTCAGCCTCTCTCCTACATTTAAGACACTCTTCCTGATATATTTTTTTTCATTCTTGTGTGGCTTAACAGGATGGGTGCAGAAAACTTGTATCCCTTATGAGATATTTTTTAGTATTAGGGAGCATAATCTCAGAATAGGACGCCACCCATTTAGGACAGATGTGAAGAGTGATTTCTTATTTCAAGGCGTAGTAAATTTGTGGAATTTCTTATAACAATAGCTGCAGAAATTGGGTTGGAAAACCATATACAAGGCTGAAATGGACAGATTTTTAATCATTAAGTGAATGAAGAACCATGGGGAAAAGGCAAGAATGGAGACAATGAATATTCGATCATCCATGATCTCATTGATTCACTGAGTAGACTTGATATGACGAATTTCTTACCTCTGCTCCATCCTATTATAATTTTATGAACTTATGTAGATGGTACTTTACTTTTATTCTGCTGGTGCTGAGCCAACATCAGGAGGGTTTGCTTTAAAAATTTTAAAGCAAGGTTTATTCTGTAGTGAATCATTCGCTAATGAAGTAGAGATAGTATTGTCGTAAAGCTAAGCGCAACAGGCTAGAGAACGAGTGAAATTACAGAGGTGATGCTCGTTACGTAATTTATTTTATTTTTGCCTCTGACATTCGTCCAAAGCGGCCATTGTAAAACTTTTATAAGTGTTCAACGTGCAGAATTTAGACTTGTTCACAGAACGGTCTTGCATGCAAGTACACCTCAGACAAATTTAGTAAAAATTATCTGCAAAGGAATGGGGACAAATATGTAATATCGAAACCGAGGTGCAGAATGACCTTGAAGAAGAAACCCAGCTGATTGTGAACAGTTAAGTTTTCATTCTAGATTTATTAAACTGCTTGAAAGAATGTATAAAAAGAACATTTATTTTACAGATATTATTTTGAACATAACCACTAAGCATCACATTGAGAACACACGTTCTGAAGTGCCACGTGTAAGGGTAAATCTAACAGACAACACAAAGAAGAAACTGGGATTCAATGTGATGGGAGACAATAAGTATGAGAAAAGAATGAGGTAATTGGTTATATGGGATTCATGCAATGTTTAGACCTGCTATTTGTGCAACTGTAGAACAGAAGTTTATTTTCACTCTCCTTCTCCAACTATAGGAGAAGAAAATTCTCTTCATGTCAGATAAACAAATAGAATCCTTAAATATGTCTAGCAAAAAAAAAAGAGATGATGTTAAACATTAAATATCGACAGAAAGTTTCGTTTCAGCTGCAATTATGTTAACAACCTAAATCAATATCCAGATGTAACAGAGAAGAGACATATACTTTACCAATTAGAGATACCTTCTCCTGTAACATTGCAACGTGATTTTTCAAAGCAGCTGTAAGTCGTTCTGTCTGATTCAGAAACTTACTCTTCCTCCCTGCTCCTTTTAATCTCATTTCCGCCACCACAGCATCACACAGACGTCCATTTAGAGGCTTTTTCACTCTCCGATGACTTGTAGAAGTGTGATGCACTATTATTGTTACACTCTCCACAATTAAATCGTGAATATCATATGGTTGTTTTGGATAGAATGCCCCGTCTTCATATTGAGTCTACACTCCATCATGTGGCACTATCTCAATGTTAAATTGCATGCATTTCGAACAGATATAGCAACTCAAGTCTTGATGTCCACGAGAAACTTTAGCTCATCAGTGGCAGCAGAAACAAATTTAATCACAATCTGCAAGATAACGACACAGCACAACCCCTTTTTTTCTGTTATCATTATGCCAGGGGACCACCTCTGGTCAGAGGAAAACTGCTGAAGGACAAGCCAAGACCAGCCCAAGGTACACTTTAAAATAAAGCGTCACCATACGTGAATCTATGAAACGGAGTTAGATGTACGTTGAGCGCTTGGCATACAAGGTGATAGATGGATAAAAGTGATCCGACAGGCATCAGATTAGATCTAAGCTCAATGATTCTACTGGGTATAGTCATGACGGTTGTTGGACATGTAAGCAAGTAAGCGGAGGATAATGCTTCGTAAGTATCTTCAAGGATGGGGGAGTTGAGCATATCACTTCAAAAGGCAAGGCTGAAGAAATTGCATCGAGTTTGCGGCACCTACTTCCACTAGTCCCACATTTTTGCACTTGGCTTTTCATCTAGAAAGTTTTGGTATTTCAAGGGCTCACTCAAGAATATTTAAAGATTGTGACATTTCAACTACCATCCCAGGCAATGCATTCATGATTCTTATCATCAACTGGGTGACGTTGATTTTTTCTAAACCCCCGAAATCTTCTGTCCTTTATCTTGAAATTAGGCCCTCATTAATGAATCGTCAACTAAGGGGAGCAGATGTTTTCTATTCGCCTTTTCCATGCCCCTCATAATCCTACACACCACAATCAGTTAAAAAAAAAACACCCTCCTGTGAAGAAAGTAAACTGACCCTATCCAGCATTTCTTCATAGCTAAAATGCATCATCCTAAGTGTTAGGGCTGCTCAAATTGAATAGCACAAAGTGGCTGACGGCTGCCCATAACTGAACAGAAAATGGCCGATGCAATGCAGTAGAACGTACTGACAGTAACTTTTTTTTTCATGTTTGCTGAATGTACAATCATTCTTACAAGAACATAAATAATAACATGTAACATTTGATTAAACACAAGTACAGCACTGTGCATAGTAGCTAACAATTCAATTTGCAGAATTTAATTCAATTGCAGAATTAGTTGTTTTTTTATGAATTTTTAATCAATCTGGAATATATATATATAAACTAAAAAAAAATAGTTTTATACAGTAAAAATGTCCCCCTCCCTCATATCATTTCATAGAAGAAGTTGGATTGAATATTATGGGGAAAACCACATAATTTTGTTATAACTTATAAGTTTCTAGTTTATTGGCGGTTCTGACAAATGTTCAAAAAGAAAGATAATGAGTATATCATGAAGGAGGGTGGTTGGACTACGACCCTGCCCATCTCAGTGAAGACCCTGTAGGAGATAATCAATTACAAAGAGACAATTCAGCTACACTGACCAATAGTAATCAAGGTGGGTGGCATGTGTGCTCTAAGCTGAAAAGCGTAAGTTAAGACATCTTAAAGATTTTTCTTTGCCTTTGGGCCTTTATGCCTTTTTTGATGTTTGTTGTAACTGTTGTAAATTGCAAATGGAGGTTGTCTGAATACGGCCTTTGACTTGAAATCTCGTCGAAAATCTGAGATTAAACTCCAGACAACATCCTGCTGAATCTCCTCTGCATCCGCTCCAGTGCAGCACGTGCTTCCTAATAGTGTGGTTACCCGAATTGCGCATAGAACTCCAACTGGGACCAAAACAAAGTTTTCTGCATCTCCAACATTTGGTCTGTGCCAAGACTGATAAAGCCATGAGCACGGTATTCCTACTTAACCATCTTTTTGAAATGTCCTGTTGTCTTCACCTGATTTAAGATGTTCACAGCCTTCATTGTATCAATATTTTAAATAGAGCTGCTCTCAGCTTTTTATTGCCCATGGAAAATAATTATAACTTCTCGATGTATTTTCATAGCTGAAGTTCTTCATCCCAGGAATCTTTCTGGTAAAAATAAATTCTCTCACGACGTTAAATGTCTTGGAACCATGCAAAATGTGTGATGTTCAGAGCTGGACGGAACATTCAGTTGATGCTGCAGTAGAGTCGTATGTAATGTCAAGAGAACCTGTTCAATTTTTTTTATTCCATACAGCTCATAAAAATGCTTAGGAACCTTTTGAAACGACTTTTTAATCTGTCTTTCCACATTTCTCGAATTTCCAATCAAAATGCATATGAAGCAGAAGCAGAGCAGACTTTTACGGCCTTACTGCCTGTTATGTGATGAAATGATATCATGTCTGTTCCACACCTAGAAAATTTTCATGCAATTTTCTATATCCCTTGATATTTCCAACAACCATCAATCCTTCGATCCCAATCTTGAACATACTGTACGACTATTCAGCCTTCGGGCGTACGGAAATCACTACGTTCACAACTATTTGGGTGAACAGATTCCTCCTCATTTCAGTCCTAAATGCATTGGCTCCCGTTCTGAGACTTTGCAGGCTGATTCTCGTCCTTCCAGTCATAGGACATATCGTCCTCTATATGCCACGCTCTCTTCTGTAATTAAATTGCTATTATTGTTGTAATCACACAGGGAAACGACCTCACAGATTATTACCTTCACAAATCACTTTAGAACTTTAAATCCTTCAATTAAATCACTTTTATTCCTTATAAATTCTAACTGGTGAATATCCAGAATATTTATGCATTCAAAAAACAAAGAACAAAGAAAATTACAGCACAGGAATAGGCCATTCGGCCCTCCAAGCCTGCGCCGATCCAGATCCTCTACCTAAACCTGTCGCCTATTTTGAAAGGATCTGTATCCCTCTGCTCCATGCCCATTCAAGAATCTGTCTAGATACATCTTAACTGATGCTATCATGGCCGCCTCTACCACCTCTGCTGGCAACGTGTTCCAGGCACCCACCACCCTCTGCGTAAAGAACTTTCCATGCATATCTCCCTTAAACTCTTCCCCTCTCACCTTGAAATCGTGACCCCTAGTAATTGAGTCCCCCCACTCTGGGAAAAGCTTCTTGCCAGCTACCCTGTCTATACCTCTCATGATTTTGTAGACCTCAATCAGGTCCCCCCTCAAACTCCATCTTTCTACTCTAAATATTCCAAATCTATGCAACCTGTCTTCATAGCTAGCGCCCTCCATACCAGGCAACATCCTGGTGAATCTCCTCTGCACCGTCTCCAAAGCATCCACATCCTTTTGGTAATGTGGCGACCAGAACTGTACGCAGTATTCCAAATGTGGTCGAACCAAAGTCCTATACAATTGTAACATGACCTGCCAACTCTTGTACTCAATACCTCGTCCGATGAATGAAAGTATGCTTTCTTGACCACTCTATCGACCTGCGTTGCCACCTTCAGGGTACAATGGACCTGAACACCTAGATCTCTCTGTGCATCAATTTTCCCCAGGGTTTTTCCATTTACTGTATATTCGCTCTTGAATTGGATCTTTCAAAATGCATCACCTCACATTTGCCTGGATTGAACTCCATCTGCCATTTCTCCGCCCAACTCTCCAATCTATCTATATTCTGCTGCATTCTCCGACAGTCCCCTTCACTATCTGCTACTCCACCAATCTTAGTGTCATCTGCAAACTTGCTAATCAGACCATCTATACTTTCCTCCAGATCATTTATGTATATCACAAACAATAGTGGTCCCAACACGGATCCTTGTGGAACACCACTGGTCACAGTTCTCCATTTTGAGAAACACCCTTCTACTACAACTCTCTGTCTCCTGTTGCCCAACCAGTTCTCTATCCATCTAGCTAGTACACCCTCGACCTCATGCGACTTCACTTTCTCCATCAGCCTACCATGGGGAACCTTATCAAACGCCTTACTGAAGTCCATGTATGTGACATCCACAGCCCTCCCCTCATCTATCGACTTTGTCACTTCCTCAAAGAATTCTATCAAGTTGGTAAGACATGACCTTCCCTGCACAAAACCATGCTGCCTATCACTAATAAGCCCATTTTCTTCCAAATATAAATAGATCGTATCCCTCAGTATCTTCTCCAACAGCTTCCCCACCACTGACGTCAGGCTCACCGGTCTATAATTACCTGGATTATCCTTGCTACCCTTCTTAAACAAGGGGACAACATTCGCAATTCTCCAGTCCTCCGGGACCTCACCCGTGCTCAAGGATACTGCAAGGATATCTATTAAGGCCCCAGCTATTTCCTCTCTCGCTTCCCTCAGAAACCTGGGATAGATTCCATCTGGACCTGGGGACTTGTCCACCCTAATGCCTTTTAGAATACCCAGCACTTCCCCCCTCCTTATGCCGACTTGACCTAGAGTAATCAAACATCTATCCCTAACCTCAACATCTGTCATGTTCCTCTCCTCAATGAATACCGACGCAAAGTACTCATTAAGAATCTCACTCATTTTCTCTGACACCTTGCATAACTTCCCTCCTTTGTTCTTGAGTGGGCCAAGCCTTTCTCTAATCACCCTCTTGCTCCTTATGTACGAATAAAAGGCTTTGGGATTTTTCTTAACCCTGTTTGCCAAAGATATTTCATGACCCCCTTTAGCCCTCTTAATGCCTCTGTTCAGATTGGTCCTACTTTCCCGATATTCTTCCAAAGCTTTGTCTGTTTTCAGTCGCCTGGACCTAATGTATTCCCAATGCCTTCATTTCAGGAATAATGAAGTGGACTATTCCTGAACAATTAGATCTTTTCTTGTACAGGGAAGGAAACTGAAAATACCACTCATGATGCAGTTTCATAGTGCCATGTTAGCAGCGCTTCTATTCTTTCATGTTCATTTCCACTTTACATTGCACGCCATTATTCATTTTCTCATTCTAATCACTTACTGTTCCTGCATCGCAATATTCTGGAGGTCATGCAACACAACGTCCAGACTCACCTGTTCCATAGAAGTCTACAGTCTCAATTTAAACAATGTGCTTTTTTTTGTTGTATTCTTCCTGCCAAAGTGGGCATGTTCACATTTTCTCACACTATACGCAATGCCTCTGCTTTGATTTCTTTTATTTTTGTCCTCTCATAGAACTTATCTAAGGCTGCATGTGAACTGTTTACATTATTTTGATAATTTATCATGCAACTTAACTTTCTCTCATTGACAAATTTAGCTCCTGTATATTAAATCCCTCCTTCTAATAGTTAATAAAACTCATAAACAGTATCTTCAAACATCCAAATGCCTACCATCTTAGAGGGGCAACTGTAGCCGATGCATGGGAGCTTGTTCCTCTCCTAGACTCACAACATCTTGACTTGGAACAAAATTGCAGTTTCTGCACTATTTCTATCAGAAAGTCCCGGATTTCCAATGGAATTACAGGCACATCTACTTTCCATGGCCTGCCACTCTTCTTGTCGGCGGCTTACCGACAAAATGCCAACCTGAATAAAATGTGGCCGAGCCCGAGATACCCACATACGAAATTTAAAATAGTACTACCCTTACGCGTTCATCCTTGAAACACTTTGTTCATTACAACTTGTTAACCAATGAAAGGCACGTTTTTCTTTCCTGCTGTTTAGGTATTTAATTCTATTTCTCCACTGTTAGGTTATCATCTAAATTATGATATTTTATGACGCGCAATGGTATTTGAGTCTTGTCTAATTAATGACCCTAAGAATGTAGGTCCAAAGCAAAAAAAGAAGGTCTTCAGTCAAGCACTTCAATTGTTATGTCATCACAACATCTGTAAAATGTTCTGGGAACATACGTTCTCTTTCAGTAAACTACAGTGAATTAGTGTAATGCCATTCTGATGTTGTAAATATCTTCTAATCGCCTTCTCATTACTGTCGTACTTATGTGGACATTTTGCAAGAGCAAATTGTCAAGGGCAGCGCAGTGGCTCAGTGGTTAGCACTATTACCACACCACGAGGGACCTGGGCTTGTTTCCAGCCTTGGGTAACTGTGTGGAGTCTGCATATTCACCCCATGCCTGTATAAGTTTCTTTCCACTGTCCAAAGACGTGCAGGTTAGGTGGACTGACCATGGTAAATGCAGGTTTATAGGGTGGAGGGCGCTGTTCGAGCGTCTGTGTAAAATCGATGGATCAAATGGCCTAAATCCACACTGCAGGAACTCTATGATCAGAAGGATAATTAAGTTTGTTTAACAATATTGGTTCTTAAATGTTGATCTTTGCTTTCTGTACGAATCCACACCTGCCTCAGAGTTTTGTCGAGAATTAGGGTTTCAGAATGTTTCTTGCTTCTCAAGTTGAACAGTGCAGCTTTTTTTTTCAACAGTGTAACATAGTCCAATTCTCTGGAACCATCCTTGAATGGAAAGAGGATTGGAAAAATATAATGAATGCCTCTACAGATTTAACTATGAACACACTTCACAAGATCAAATGCATGAATCATTTAAAAGTGACTTAGCAACTTAAAGTAGTATAAGACTTTCTTATATCCCCAAATTATCTCTTTGAGCTTAGAAGTATGCCAACAATATTTTTCTTGATACGAAAAGACAATAAGAAAATAAGGAATCGAAGTGGATATTTAAGCCCATCAAGCCTGCTCCAACGTTGAATAAAACCAGGTTTGATGTATTTTCGCTTCATGACTCTTCGCATCTACCTCAAACATATTCAATAAATCACCTGCCCCTTCTTCTGAAGCAAGATCTCCAAAGTTGGAATCATTCCTGGGAGTAGTTGAGATCCCTACCTTAAGCTGTAGAACACTGCTACCTCAGAAGAGATCAGAAATCATAATTTTATTTAACCTAGTGGATGGCTTTGGAGTAATTGAAAGCACAGGACAATAATGAGCCGTTTGCTAATGCAACGTTCCAGAGGCATTTTTCAATTCTCGCAGTGGGAAACAGTATCAAGGCCTTCTGGTAGTAGTAGCTGTAAGTGATATGAACAGAAACAGCAATGGATGTGATATAGCATAGATGCCTTGTCTGATCTTAATGTTTTCATTTAATGATACAGAAGATCTGGTTCAGTGGGTATTTTAAAGCATTTTTAAATTCTTCTTTGATTTTATGACGATTTCCAGCATTCACGAACGGACTGAAACAGGAACTTAAAAACTGAAGCACGTATGCGCTTTCTTCCAGAATAAGTACAAAATTTCCAAGGTTAGATAAAAAATAAACAACAATTGCAATTTGCACATACATAATGTTTACAAAAAAAATCCAACAAAACAGTAAGAAACTGCCTGAGACAGAGGAGTAAACCAATGGCTTTTCTCTTCTTCAACTTCTGATTCCTCTGATTCCCTCCATTTTTGGGGTCTCGAGTCTTCTACGAGCTTTGCTCGCTCCTGAGATGTTCCTAACATTCAGAACATTCAGTTGTGAATTAAGAATGAAAGGTCTGCAAGGGTTCAAAATTGCCAAAATCCCACAGCCGCCCACAAAGGTAAAGAATAAAATATTGCCTTTACACTACAAAACCAGGATATACTATCAATAATAATTAAAGGTACATACGCAAAGTACCAGGGGATGTTTTGAACACAACCAAGAACAGAAATAATTCGAATAACCACAGCTACATTCTCTCAGTACAATATTTGGTTTTCAACTTCTGGCAGCAGATAGCTGCACATTTAACAAAAGTGGTAACTTCCAAATTCCCTACAGGACAATATCTGAATTCATAAATTAACACTAAACTGAGCCTACATATTGAAGTCATTTGAGAGGAAATTTGATGAGAAATAAATTTGGTTTAAGATCAAAGATATGATAATGACCAAGAGAGCCATCACTGCCATTCATATTTGGTCGTAAATCAGACTGCATCTTCCTCGACACAGGATCACAGTAACTGCCAAATTAATTGTTGTGGTGAAATATAATCAGTAAATAAGTAAAAGAATACAAATTTTTAAAAAGTTGGAAATAATGCAGTGGCATTTTTCACAGTATCTTGGCTTACGAATCAGATTTTTTTTAGCCTTAATGTTACAGTTGTGGCTAAAAGTATAACGAAGACTCTATCTGATATAAGATTGTTACTGATTTACCAGACATCTGCTGATCAAGTTCTGCTAACCAGAAGCTAAATATTCTCGATGACAATAGTACAATATTTCAGTAACCATCTGGATAGCACAATCGAAAAAAAATTACTGTTCAAAATTTTATCTCATTAACAGTACCGATCCCGCAGTAGAACTGCATTTCTACCACAATAATTGTGAAAAAAAGATACGATGTGGAACAACAAAAAAAAACAATTCAAGGGATGAATTTTTGTTGGTGAAGGGTAAAAAAAAAAGTATTCTGTTGCTGGGGAGAAACAACACAATGAAAGTAGAAAATGTGAAGCAGAAGCTATGACGCTAATAGCAATAATAATAATCGTCATTATAGAAAAAAATGACACTCTATAAATTAATAAATTATATCAGGTAAAATTGGAAGAATCTGTGCATTGATGCGAGTTTTTCCCCCTATTTAGCGTAGGAAAGATTTCTTTATCATGGAAAAGCAATACTGCCAAATGCAAACAGTGGTAACACCTCAGTAATGATTCCCATCAACTAGCCCAAATACTTCACCTGGAATCCTGATAACTACTATACAGGATTGTAAATGTCAAATATTAGACCTTTTGGTGCTGCACGAATTTCTATCAGAAAGGTTGAAGCATATTGACTGGAATGAAAACAGTAAGGAATGGCTCCCGGGACAGAATGATATTTTTTTTTCACTTTTTATCTCAATTGGACTAATTAAAACAAATAAACTTTACTCATTTTGTGCTGGGCTACGTTCACTTTATCATGAAATTTCTGTTTTCAACAGCACCAACACAGAAACAAAGGGAAATATAACACAGTTTGATCTCAATTACTTTCCTTCAAGAAATGAATAAATGAAATTGTGGACAAAGTTATTGAAAAGTGAAACCAAATATTGTACACGAGGAATAGCTGGTTTAAAAGTTTGGTTTTAGTTGGGTCCTCTCAGTATCTTATAACTGAATGGAAAAGTTCTAGGCACAAAAGGAAGCATAAACAAATTCTCGTAACTAAATAACATTCGGCATAATCTCAAGTCACGTGAAAAATGTTGAGCAGTATCCCAAGGCTATTTAATGCAACTGCTGTTAATTTCATTGTTGAAGAGTAATATTAAGCACGGACACATTTTGTGCGCACTCTTCCTGTTCAGTGCATTTAGATTCAGACGAAAAAGTAGACTACATGAATTTCTGAAAGGGATGCTGCTTGCAGGAAAGATAAGCTAGTAAGAACACTGTTGCTGAAATTAATTTCACAGAAAAAAAAAAGATGAAGGCTGTAACGTAGTTCATTTTGATGGATAGGGTGGGGAGGCTCAAAACCATGCAGCATTTTTTAAGGTGAGGAGAAAGATTTAAAAAGAACATAAGTAGGAAACGTTTTTTTCGTGTGGAATGGACTTCCGGAGAGAGTGATGGGTGCTGGTAGAGTTATATCATTTAAAATAGATTTGGATGAGCACATAAATAGGAAAGATTGGAGGGATATGGGCTAAGAGCAGACAGCTGGGACTAGGTTGATTTGGTAACATGGTCAGCTTGGACTGACTGGACCCAAGTGTCTGCTTCCATGCTCTATGACTCTATGACTTTATGTGGTGCAAGAAGATTGAGAAGGAGATCTCGTCAATGGAATGTCCATATGGTTGTGTAGTCGAATCAATGTCTTCTGGTAGCATTCAAAAGGCGACTATGAGACTGTGACCAGTGAAGTCAATGTTAAACATTTAGATTAGAAGACTCTAAGGTTTTAGAGTAGATTTGTAGCTCGGGTTGTGGATGTTGTGGTTAGTTAGCTCGCCCAGTTGGTTCGTTGTTCCGCGGATGTTTCATTACCCTGCTGGGTAACATCATCAGTGCAACCTCCGATGAAGTGCCGTTGTGTTTTCCCGCCTGTTTTTTTTTTTTTTAAACTCTGGAGCCTGTTGAGCTGGATTACCTCACTTCCGGTCTTCCGTAGCAATGGAGTGTATAAAGGGTCAAGTTCTATGTTTTTGTTCATGGCTTTCTTCGTGGCATACCAGGCTTCTAGGAATTCCCATGCCTGTCCCTCACCGGAATCAAATTCACCAGAGAGGAGAAAAAGAACAAACAGCTCCCATTCCTGGACGTCATGGTACAGCACAAGACAAACGGGGGATTCCAAGCGAAATAACACACACTGGCCAAGTACTGAACTTCGACAGTAACTGTCCTAACACATACAAATGAAGCTGCGTGTGAACATTATTTAAACGGGCAGCAACACAATGCAGCAGTACAGAACCACGCCATAAAGAAGGAGAATACCTCTTCTAGGTATTCAAGACAATGGATATACAAAAAACTGGGTCAGAAGATGCATATTACACGAACAATGCCAGGAAGATACTACACGCCCCAATACACTCATCATGCTACCTTACATTAGGAACACATCAGAACTAACTACAAGAATCCAAAGAACATTGGGCTTCAGAGTACCACACAAACCCACATCAACCCTACGACAACTGCTCACCCGAGCCAAAGACCCACTATTGACAGGACCAATGTCATATACGAGATTCCCTGCAGAGACTGTAACAAATACTACATCGGATAAATAGGAAGGAAATTAACAACAAGCGTACACGAACAACAATAGGCTACAAAAAGACGCGGCCAATACTCACTCATCTCTATCCACAAGGATAAGGAGAACCATCAATTCGATCGGGAAATCACCAAGATCCTGGGACAAGCAAAGCAGAGACAGGCAAGGGAGTTCCTAGAAGCCTGTACTCCACGAAGAAAGCCATGAACTAAGACATAGAACTCGACCCCATATACACTCCATTGTGAAGGAAAACTGGAAGTGAGGTAATCCAGCTCAACGGACTCCAGAGTTTAAAAACCAGGCGGGAAAACACAACGGCGCTTCATCGGAGGCTGTACTGATGATGTTACACAGCAGGATAATGAAACGTCTGCGGAACAACGAATCAGCTCGGCGAGCCAACCAACCCCAAGATTAGAAGACCTTACAACAGTGATAAGAATAATGTAATGAGATAGACAAGTAAAGTGAAGGTATCATCGCCTAATGTCTCGTATATTCTTGAAGTCAGTCTGAAGACAAGTCGAGTTCAGACTCTCAACTAAGTCATCTGAGGCAGAAGTCGCTTGTGACATCACCCTGAAGGAAACTGATAACTACACCATTATTAACCACTGACCATGTTGCCTCCTCCCTTTGCAGTTCAACACTTGCTGATTTCCATATGACTCTGTCCAGCTTCTGGATGCCTGCAGTGTAAGATCAATGGAAGGGCCTTTCTCATTATTTTTTTATATCGTTATTCTTTCGAGTTCACATTAGCATCTCCAAAGTTCAGAATGGCAACATTGCTCAATTCCCAAGAACCTCCACACTCAAAATCTGCTTTTCCTCGTATTCTGAATTTGCGTCTAATATTTGCAAAATCAATCTTAACCTCAGACATGTAATTGCATTCGCGCCTTCACACTCACCTCGCCTAGATCTGCACACCTCTAGTTATTTATCGATAGTTTGAATACTTTAAAAACATAGCGTTCAGTAATACCTGACCTAAAATATGAGGGAACGGAGTAGAACCAGAAGCGTCAAAAATTCCTGAATGCCTGGAAGTGGATTCTTCTCAGCATTACAGAATCAATACAGAGAGAACAAGTGGCGTGAGACGTCCCTGAGAATCCTTAAAATTGCAGTAGTTTCTGTCTTATTGACCGAATCAATTTTAAGCACACCATAATTCTTCTTTCCAGTTTGTGTATTCAAAAAACAAATGGTGATTCCATATACCATCGCATTTCCCTTTCTTGATTCATATTTGCTCTTAACGAGACTCCAGTTTTTAGATGCTCACGAATATTATGTGCTCCGGCACAACATTCAAAAGAGGATAGGAGTCAGACAGGCTGGAGAATGCGAGTACAGCTGCAATGAAAGGGGGCGATTATCTGATCTTAAACTCCAATTATTAGGGAATTTGGCGATTACTGTAAAGTGAAAATCAACAAGTTATCAATTGTGCGTGCATGGAAGCTACAGCAACTCAGGACTAATCAACGGGTTGGTTATCGACTGACTGGAGGGCAAGATCACAGAGGAGTTCTCTCTCTCATTAGTCAGCTGTGGACTTCATGAAATTTCATTCAGTACAGCACTGATTGTGTACCAAGTTGTTGACTTCATTTTCTGACAAACTAGTCAGCAAACTTTCACTGTCTTGAATACTCTGGCTATCTGCATAAAGATGATATTACTGCACTGGTTATCCATGGTTCTAGACTAATGCTAAAACCATTGAAAACGTAAGTTCCATATCACCATGATAGCTATGGTCGTGTAAAATCAATTAGTTGATTAGTGAAGAATAGAACGTTGATTCAGTTCGCGTTGATAATATACTACCAGACTGTTAGAACAACCAATTTTACGGGTCAATATAGTTTAGCAATGTGTTGGTGAAATAAGTAAGTTTGCAAATTTCTTCAAGATTCACAAATTTGCAAGTGGTTATCTGCAGGTGTTACAGTATATTTAGGATTGAAAACGTACTGGGCTCTACAATATTGCTCTCATCCCAAGGCAGGATTGAGATAGACATTACTTTGATTGAGTAATTAACAATGTCATTATCATTACTTATTGCTAGTATCAGGAAGACAAAATGCATGCTACCACATGATTCATCGAGAAGATCAAAGTATTATTCAACATTATAACTGCCTTGTTTACTTCTTGAGAACAGGACTCTTGTTATTTTCATTTTGTATTAGTATTAATTTCTTCTTTGATCCATATGGCTTTTAATGGGAAAACCAGCAACTTTTGCCTTAGTCTAGACTCCATTGAACTGAATGCTTTGCAAGGCCATTTCAGATGGTAACTAGAAGTTAGCCACATTGCTGTTAACTGTAGTTACGTCTAGGCCAATCCAGTTAAGGAACAGAAATTTGTCTTCCTAAAGGACGTTTGTAAATTGGATGGATTTTTAAACAACAGTAATTTCATGTCACAGTCCCTGAGGCTGAAACTTCCATTTTCAGATTTCTGCCATTTGATTGCAAATTCCACCAACTGCCATCTTGGAATTTTTCCCAATATTCCCAGAACATCAGCATGGGCCTCTGAACTATTCTTCCAGTGACGTTTTGCCTCTGCCATTGTCTCCCATACATGACAAAAGGGATGTCATAGAAATGTTACCAACTTAAAGAGTAGGAAGACATGGATTTTCGTTTAAATATTTTGCAAATTAATCCACTTCTACATCTGTGGTCACAAACATTCAGTTGTGAATCAATGCATAGTTCGTGCATAACCATGTGCCAGTCTAGTTCGTGTCCAATCTCACACCATATTGTCACCATCTTCCCCCCTCCCCCCACCTGTTAAGATCCAAACCATCCCGAGGGTGTATACTGTTATTCCTTTACCAACGGTTAAAATTTGACTTTTAATAACACGTCAGATGTTGGACAGTCAGTATCGCATATTTTGATTTTGATTTGAACATAGAACATAGAACATAGAGCATAGAACAGTATAGCACAGTACACGCCCTTTGGCCCACGATGTTGTGCCAACCTATTATCCTACTAATATCAATCTACCCTGCATACCCTACATTTTACTATCCTCCATGTGCCTATCCAAGAGTCGCTTAAAAATCTCTAAAGTATCTGACTCTACTACCACTGACGGCAGAGTATTGCACACGTCCACAACTCTCTGTGTGGAGCACCTACCTCTGACATCTCCTCTATACCTTCCTCCAATCACATGAAAATTATATCCCCTCGCAATAATCATTTTCGCCCTGGGAAAAAGTCTGACTATCCACTCTATCTATGCCTCTCATCATTTGATTTGATTTGATTTAGTATTGTCACATGAACAGAGATGCAGTGAAAAGTATTGTTTTGCATGCTAACCACACAAATCAGACCTTACGTAAGTGCACCAGTGGAATAGAACAGAATGCAAAATATAGTCTGATAAAGCGGGAAAGAAGCTGTTCTTGAATATTTTGGTCTTCAAAACTTGTTGGACTACACCAGGTTTGAATCAGCGAGGGTAAGCATTGTTTGAAAAGATTGATAACAGATTACAACACTGAATTGTAGGTTGATGCATATTGATATAAATTTGGAATTCTCTTAGTGTTATGGATCTCAAAGGAATTGACAATGCTTCTCAGATGTGATGCTGTTTGTGCCACATGAGTGATGATGAAAGGGTAGATACTATTGTACAAATCATATTGTATTTTAATGTTTCATTATTTGAATAATTTCACAATTTGAACCAAAGGATATTTCACACCATTCTTTAACTCTACTCTGAATTTACGCTGTGCACCTGCATAAATAAATGGATTGACACAGGAACTCACAAATTGGAAAACATACCTACTTTCCTCCAAAACAAATGTTGATTGATCAGAATTTGAACCAGAGAAATATGGAACATTTGCGATTCTGACATTTAAAATGTTAAGGAAATATAGCAAATATAATGATATGAAACTGCCCGAGATGGCAAACAGTAAAACAATGCATTTTCTCCGTCTGTCCATCTCTGCATCATTCTGAATCTTTCCATTATTGTGGGACTGAAGTCTCCTGCAGGCTCTATTGGCCAGTAGAATGTGTCTGATGGTCAAAGCATTGAGGAGCAAAATAAGAATTAATGGAAGCCAAGGGGTTAAAATTGCAAGAATCCAATCATTAACGGTCCACAGAAATGATTCGTAAAATATTAATTTTGCACTACAACACCACGGTATATTGTTAATCATAAATGCCGGCTCATAAACGAAGTATCAGGGGATATTTTGTACGCAACCCAGAACACAAACAGTACCTATGACAACAGCCGCCGTCTTCTCAGTGCAATATTTGCTTTTCAGTTTCTGGCAACAGATGGCAACAAACCTGCCAAATGTGAAAGCGATGGTTACCCAAACAGAAGAATCTCTAACACCATAAATCAGTGCAAGGCTAAGGCTACAGACCGGAGTGATGGAGAGGAAACTGAAAGGGAAGTAAATGCCAATAATCCTATTTAATATTACAGATGTGATGATAACAAAGAAGTCTGTCACTGCCATGGATACCAGTTAATATGTGATGCATCTTGACAAACCGTATGTTCTTTGAGACAGGATCACAATCACTGCCAAATTAGCTGCAACAGAGGAACAAAATTTGTGAGTAAAGAACACTGCGCAGGAAATATTACAGACAATATTGAAATACTTACAGGCTAGGAAACAATTGTGAACTTTTTTTTAAAGAGAGCATTCTGGACAACGTGCTTTCTGTTCAACCAGAGAGATATCTATTACAAATGCCACAGCGGTGGTACACTGCATTGTTAAGAAATTATCATCTCAATTCTGTATTATAATTTCAAATTAATACCTTCTGAGTCAGTTTCAGGGGATGCAAGCCGTTTTGCTGTCACCTGATGTGCACAGATGAGCAAATGCAGGAATATTCTGGGATATTGAACAGTACCAAGAACAGTAGTACTCACTTAAAATAACATCTGCAATTCAGTGAAATGCAAAACCATTCAAGTGGGCCCAAAGTTCCAGGAGAAAGAATATCATTTCGGTTAAAATGATTAGTTTGAACTGAACATGGCAACAGTTGAGCCATGGCATTGGCACTGATTTGAACTAACCACCACTATACTCGACAGCCCCGGTTTTGATTTTAACAATACAATTTATTCTAGTTACTGACAAACTTGAGCTTCTCTTGAGTAATAAAGCATAGTAGGTGACTGCATTCACAGTACAAGAGCACTTTGGGTCTCGTGATAATAATTCTATCAGTTTCAAAACACTGATGGAAAATGATAAGCCATCCATCAAAGTTAAATGTTTTTAATTGGAGTTAGGCATTTTTTAATGGTATGAGACGAGAACATTCAAAAGTTGGTTGGAGTAGACTGTAGCTAAAAGATCGTCAGATAAGTGGGAGGATTTCAAAAGGGTGATATCGAGAGTTTCAGAGTCATTATGTTCCTTTTGCGGTGAAAGGTAAGGCTGGTAGAATTAGAGAACAACGGATGAAAAATATAGAGATAACAAGGTGTA
>NC_063338.1:1909601-1984571 GCF_021869965.1 Rhincodon typus | reverse complement strand
AAACGTTAGCCTTCCTGCTCCTCTGATGCTGATTGGCCTGCTGTGTTCATCCAGCTCTACACCTTGTTATCTCAGATTCTCCAGCATCTGCAGTTCCTACTGTCTCCAGATGAAAAATATATTCAGGTTTTAGGCAAGAAAAACAAAACATATATTAGATATAAACAACTGGGTTCAAATGAATCTCTTGAACAACATAAACAGTGTGGGGGCATTCTTAAATGGGAGATCAGGAAGGCAAAGAGGGGATATGAATTTTCCTTGATAGATACTGTCAACAATAATCCAAAGAGATTCTACAAATCCATTAAGAGCAAGAGAGCAACTAAAGAGAGAGCAGGGCCCCGTGAAGAACAAAGAACAAAGAACAAAGAACAAAGAAAATTACAGCACAGGAACAGGCCCTTTGGCCCTCCAAGCCTGCACTGATCCAAATCCTCTATCTAAACCTGTTGCCTATTTTCCAAGGATCTGTATCCCTCTACTCCCTGCCCATTCATGTATCTGTATATGTCTAGATACATCTTAAATGACACTATCGTGCCTGCCTCTACTACCTCTGCTGGCAACGCGTTCCCAATATCTCCCTTAATCTTTTCCCCTCTCACCTTGAAATCGTGACCCCTAGTAATTGAGTCCCCAACTCTGGGAAAAAGCTTCTTGCTATCCATACTGTCTATACCTCTCATGATTTTGTAGACCTCAGTCAGGTCCCTCCTCAACCTTGGGCTTTCTAATGTAAATAACTCTAATTTACTCAACCTCTCTTCATAGCTAGTGCCCTCCATACCAGGCAATATCCTGGTGAACCTCCTCTGCACACTCTCCAAAGCATCCACATCCTTTTGGTAATGTGGCGACCAGAACGGTACGCAGTATTCCAAATGTGATGGAACCAAAGTACTATACAACTGTAACATGGCCTGCCAACTCTTGTACTCAATACCCGTCCGATGAATGAAAGCATGCCGTATGCCTTCTTGACCACTCTATCGGCCTGCGTCGCCACCTTCAGGGTACAATGGACCTGAACACCCAGATCTCTCTGTGCATCAATTTTCCCCAGGGCTTTTCCATTTATCGAATAGTTCACGCTTGAATTGGATCTTGCAAAATGCATGACCTCGCATTTGCCTGGATTGAACTCCATCTGCCATTTTTCCGCCCAACTCTCCAATCTATCTATATTCTGCTACATTCTCCGACAGTCCCCTTCACTATCTGCTACTCCACCAATCTCAGTGTCATCTGCAAACTTGTTAATCAGACCATCTATACCTTCCTCCAGATCATTTATGTATATCACAAACAACAGTGGTTGCAACACGGATCCCTGTGGAACACCACTGGTCACAGTTCTCTATTTTGAGAAACCCCCTTGCACTACAACTCTCGGTCTCCTGTTGACCAGCCAGTTCTCTATCCATCGAGCTAGTACACCCTGGACCTCATGCAACTTCACTTTCTCCATCAGCCTTCCATGGGGAGCCTTATTGAAGTCCATGTCTCTGACATCTACAGCCCTTCCCTCATCTATCAACTTTGTCACTTCCTCAAAGAATTCTATCAAGTTGGTAAGACATGACCTTCCCTGCATAAAGCCCTGCTGCCTATCACTAATAAGCCTATTTTCTTCCAAATGTAAATAGATCCTAAAGGTGAAAGAGGTCATCTTTGCGTTGAACCTCTGGAGATGATGGAGACCTTAAATGAATATTTCGCATCAGATTTTACTCTGGAGAAACAAATGGAGGCTAGAGAACTCAGGCAAAATATTTTTTTTTTTTTTGAAAACTGCTGACATGAGCATCGTCAAAAATATAAAGAGATGGGGGAGATTTTTAATGAAAGTTTCTCTTCAGTGTTTACTGAGGACAGAATCATGGATGCTCAGGAAGTTAGGGAAACAAGTCGGGATGTTTTCAATTGCATGCATATTACCAAAAAGAAGGTGTTTGCAGTCTTAAAGTACATTAAGGTGAATAAAATCCCTGGGCCTGATAAAGGCCATCCTCGTATATTTTGAGAAGATAGGAAGAAATTGCAGGGGCTCTTGCAGATATTATTGGTTCATCTTCAGCTATTCGTGAAGTTCCGGAAGACAAGAGGGTGTCTAATGTTGTTCTATTGTTTCAGAAAGGTAGCAAAGACAAGCCAAGAAACTGCAATCCGGTGATCCTGACATCAATGGTAGGCTATTTATCGGAGAGGATTCTCAGGGACAGAATCAACCATCGTTTCAATAGTTAAGGTCTGATTCAGTATAGTCTGCATGGATTTGTGCGTGGTAAGTCATGTCTGACAAATCTTTTAGAGTTTTTCAAGGAGGTCACCAAGATAATAGAAGAGTGTAGAGCAGAGGATGTTGCCTCTATGGACTTTATTAAGACCTTTGACAAGGTCCCACATGGCAGGCTAGTCATGAAGGTTAGATCACATGGGATACAGTAAAAGCTAGCTAATTGGATTCAAAATTGACTCGATGGTAGGAAGCAGAGAGTGACGGTTGAAAGTTGTAACTCGGACTGAAGGCCTCTGACCAGTAGTGTGCCACAGGAATCGATGCTGGGACCTTTGTTATTTTTTATGTACATAGATGATCTTAATGTGAATGTACTGATGTACATGATTAGTAAGTTTGCAGATGATACAAAATTAGGAGGTATCACTGATAGCGAGGAAGATTATCAAAATTTACAGAGGGATCTTGATCAGATGAGGAAGTGGACTGAGGATTGGCAAATGCAATTCAATACAGCTAAGTGTGAGGTGCGCAATTTGTAAAGTCAATCCATGGTAGGCCTTATACAGTAAATGGTGAGACCCTGAGGAGTGTTGTGGAGCAGAGGGACCTTGGAGTACAAGTATATAGTTCATTGAAAGTGGCATCACAGGTAGACAGGGTGGTGAAGAAGGCATTTAGCATGTTGGCCTTCAACGGTCGAGGCATTGAGTATAGGAGTTGGGATGTTCTGTTACAGGTGTCTCAATCGTTGTTGAGGCTGCACTTGGAGTATTGGTTACAGTTTTGGTCACCTGTTATAGGACAGACATAGTTAAACTGGAAAGTGTTCAAAGAAGATTTACGAGGATGTTGCCCGGACCAAAAGGCCTGAGTTATAAGGCGAGGTTGGCCTGAATAGGGGACTTTATTCATTTGAACGTAGCAGAATGAGGGGTGACCATTTTGAGGTGTATAAAATCATGTGGGGCACAGATAGGATGAATGCATATATTCTTTTTCCCAGGGATGGGGCTTTGAAAATTTGAGGGCATAGGTTTAAGATGAGAGGGGAAAGATTTAGGAAGGACCTGAGGGGCAACTTCTTCATGCAGTGGGTGTTGCATATATGGAATGGGTTGCTACAGATAGTGGTTGAGGCAGTTACAATAGCAATATTTATAAAACATTTAGATAGGTACACTGATGGGAAGGCTTTAGAGGGATATGGACCAAATGCGGGCAATTGGAACTAGCTGAGTGGGCACCATGGTCAGCATGGAACAGTTTGTGCCAAAGCGCCTGTTTCCATGCTGTATTACTGTATGACTCCAGGACCTGCTCTAGTGCATCCCATCATGTTGTGGGAAGTTAAAGAGAAAATACGGGGACGCTTGTAGAAATATTTTTTTTATCATCTATAACTACGGTGAGGTGCCAGATGACTGGAGAGTGGTTAATGTTGTGCCTTTGTTAAAGGGATGTAAGGAGTAGCCTGGGAACTATAAACCTGTGAGCCTGACTTCGGTGCTGTTTGATAGTTGGAAGTAATTGTGAAAGTTAGGATTTATGTATTTGGAGAGGTAAGGAATGATTAGGGATTGCCACTATGTTTTATGCTAGGGAAATCATGTCTCACAAATTGAATTGAATTTTTTGTGGAAGTAACAAAGAAGAGTGTTGAAGGCAGAGTGATCGACATTGTTTATTTTGACATTAGTAAAACCTTTGACAATGTCGTACGTGGTAGCCGAATTATTACAGTTAGATCATATGCGATTCAGGGTCAGCTTGCCAATTAGATACAAGATTGGCCTTAATGACAGGCGACAGTGACTGGTGGTGCAGGATTGTTTTTCAGACTGGAGGCATGTTACAGCAGTGTTCCATAGGGATCGGTGCTGAGTCCATTTTGTTTGACATTTATATCAATGATTCAGATGAGAATATCGAAGGCATGGTTAGTATGTTTGCGGATAACAGCAAAATAGGTGATATAATGAATAGTGAAGAAGGGTATTCCAGATTTCAAACATATCTTGATCCATTGGGTGAATGGGCTGGGGAATTGCAGATGGTGTTTAATTTGGATAAACGCGAGATATTGCATATTGGTAAAACAACCAAGACTAGGACTTACACAATTAAAAGTAGTGCCTTGGGTAGTGATGCAGAATAGAGAGACTTGGGGGTTCAGACAGATAATTCTTTGAGGTTTCTGTCACATGTGACAGGATAGTTAAGAAAACGTTTAGCCTG
The DNA here is from genome assembly GCF_021869965.1 of Rhincodon typus. Classification (NCBI taxonomy): domain Eukaryota; kingdom Metazoa; phylum Chordata; class Chondrichthyes; order Orectolobiformes; family Rhincodontidae; genus Rhincodon; species Rhincodon typus. Next base: position 1,980,091 of record NC_063338.1, on the reverse strand, counting down.
CTTGCCTTCATTGCTCAGGCCTTAAAGTATATGATTTGGGACATTATGTTGACGTTGTACAGGGCATTGGTGAGGCCTCTTCTGGAGTAATGTGTGCACTTCTGGGTGCCGGTTATCCAAAGGATATCATTAAGCTCGAGAGGGTTTAGAAACTATTTGCCAGGATGTTGCCAGGAATTGAGCTTCTTTCAGTTTCAAGGAGAGGCTGGAAAAGTTGCGATTTTTTTCACGATTTTATAGGAATTAGAGGGGCGTCCTTATAAATATTTACAAAATCATGAAGGGCATAGATAAGGTGAATGGCTTTTCTCTAGGGTAAGGGATTTCAAGACTAGGGCGCATATTTTTACAGTGAGAGAAGGAATTTTTAAAAAAGACATGACGGCCATTTGTTTCCCCAGAGAGCGGTTCGTGTTTGTAATGGACTTCCTGAGGAAGTCGTGGATGTGGGCCAAATTAGAACGTTTAAAAAAACATTTGGATAAAGCATGAATAAGAATCATTTGGAGGGATATGGTCCAGGAGCAGGCAGGTAGGGCTAGTTTCACTTGAAATTATGTTCGGCATGGATTTGTTGGACCAAAGGGTCTTTTTCCATGCTGTATGGCTCCATGTAAGAGTGCCTAAAAGAGAAGGAGCAAAACTTGACCTTCTCTTGAGTAGTTAGGCAGAGCAAGTGGCTGAAGTGATAGTAGGGGAAACTTTGGGTCTAGCAATTATAATTCTATTAGTTTTAAAACAGTTATGGAAAAGAATAAGCCTTCCATAAATGTTGATGTTTTTATTGGAGTACGGCAAACTTTAATGGTATGAGATATGAAACTTCAAAAGTTGATCGGATTACACTGTTCACAGGTAAACAACAAGTGATAAGTGCAGGCTTTCTTGTGACCACAAGAGTTCAGTGTCATTATGTTCCTGTTAGAGTGAAAGGTGAGGGTGGTATGATTAGAAAACAATGGATGCATCTTCATGCACCCATTGTTTTCTAATCATACCAGCCTTAACATCTTCATGCATCCATTTCACTGGAGTCTAGGAATTGGAGGGGTGACAAGATGTTTATAAAATCATGAAGCGCATAAAAAACGTGAATGGCAGGTGCCTTTTCCCTAGGGTGAGAGATTTCAATACTATCTGGCATACTTTTAAGGTGAGAGGAGGATGAGTTATAAATGACACGAGGGCCATTTTTTGTCTCTAGTCAAGAATGAAACAAAAATCATACATTAGATGCAGACAATTGGGTTCAAATGAATTTCTTGAACAGTATAAAGAGGGAGATCAGGAACGCAGAGAGGGCATGAGGTAACTTATCTGCCAAGGCTAAGGGTAATCCAAAGAGATTTTACGAGTACATATAAAGCAAGACAACAACTCGAGGGAGAATTGGGAACTTTAAAATTCAAAGAGGAAGTCTTTGTGTTGAAACTCAGCAAATGGTAGAGATATTAAATGAATACTTCACGTCAATCTTGACTGTGGAGAAAGCTAGCCCAAATGTGCATTCTCCATGTATGAATCTGGACAGTTCCTGTTGCCAAACTATTTGAAGAAAGCGAAAGAAAAAGTAGACTGGGTGATGTTTCTCGCGGCTGGATTGAATTTCAGCTCTGTGTGGCTTCATGCTATATTTACACTCTGTATGTCGCCAGGACTGGAGGGTTTGAACAAGTGGTACTAGTTCCGTTTGGGAAATATGGTCAGAGTGGACGAGTTAGACTGAAGGAGGTTACAGAACTCAGGGAAATAAATATTGATGCTTCGGCAACAATTCAAATTATTGGAGAGGAAGTGCAGGAGGTCTGAGAAAATATAAAGATGGATAAATATCTGGTAACTGAACTAGTGTATCCCAGGTCTATGTGAGAATTTGGAGGAAAATTATGAAGCTCCTTGCAGAAATATTTGAAACATCTTTAAATATGTGAGGGGTGCCAGACGACTGGAGAGTGGCTAATGTTTAAAAAGGAGAGTAGGGAAGAGCTGGTAACTATGGAGCTGTGAGTCTGACTTTGGTAGTAAATTGTTGGATGTGACTGAAAGGTAGTATTTGGAAAGGCAAGGAATGATAAGGGATAGCCAGTATCGTTTTGTTCGAGAGAAATCATGTCTCACAAATTTCATTGAGTTTTTTGATGAAGTAACCAAGAAGATTGATGAGGAGGTCAGAGCAGCAGATATTTTTTGCTTGGAGTTCAGCAAGGCATTTGACAAGGTCTCGCATGGCACATTAATTAGTAAAGTTGGATCACATGGGATTCATGGTGAGCTTGCCAATCAGATTAAAAAAAAATCACTTAACTACAGGACACATGGTGTGGTGGTGGAGGACCGGAGGCCTGTGACCAATGGTGTTCACAGGGGTCGTACTGGGCCCACTTTTGTTCATCATTTATATGTATGACTTATATGAGAATATACAAGGCATGGTCAGTAATTTTGTGGACAACAACAATATTGTTGACATAGTGGACACTGAAGCAGGTTATCTAAAAAATTACAAAAAGTTCTTGCTCAATTGGGTCAAAGGGCTGAGGAGTGGCAGATGGAGTTTCATTTGGAAAAATGCGAGGCATTGCATTTTTTTTAAAACAAACAGGGGAGGCAGAAGTCATGCAATTAGAAGTAGGGCCTTGAGCAGTGCTGCAGAACAGAAAGACTTTGGGTTTTATTGTTCATAATTCTTTAAAGTTTGTGTCATGTGTAGACAGGGTGGTTAAGAAGGCATTTAGTTGGCTTACCTTCATTGCTCAGAACTTTGTGTACAGCAGTTCAAACGTCATGTTGACGTCGTACAAGACATTGTTGAGGCTTCTTCTGGAATACTGTGTCCAGTTCTGGTCGCCCTGTTATTTGAAGGTGATGATGAAGCTGAAGAGGGTTCAGAAGAGACTTACCAGGATGTTGCTCAGAATGGAGGATTGTTTGGTACTTCTTTCAAAGGAGCATAGGAGGTTGAAGTTGTCCATTTAGAGGTCCATAAAATCCTGAGGGGTATAGATAAGAGGAATGACAGTTATCTTTTCCATACAGTGAGGGATTTCAAGAATAGGTGGCATATTTTTAATCAAACTGAATTAGCTTTATTGTACAGTGAAAAGTTTACAAGTCACCACTCGACTTCGGCATAAAGGTACCGAGATGCAACACTACCCAGGGCCCAACCATTAATTGAGTAAATCCTGCCCTTGAGAGGTACAGATAAGGTGAATGGCAGGTGTTTTTTTTTTTTTTTTTTTGTAGGTTGGGTGCTTTCAAGAATAGTGGGCATATTTCTTTTAAGGTGAGAGGAGAACAATTTTGAAAAAGACATGAGGGACAACTTTAGTTTTACACAGCGTGGTTTGCGTGTGGAATGAGCTTCCAGAGTAAATACTGAATGTGGGTACAGTTACAACGTTGAAAAGACATATGGATAAGTACATGAGTAAAAAATGTTTGGAGACATATAGGCCAAGTGCAGGCAGGTGGATCTACTTTATTTCCAGAACATGCTCGGCATGAACTGGTTGGACCGATGGGTCCGTTTTCATGCTGTTTGACTCTATATGATTGAAACTTACATAAAACTGAGAGGCCTGGATAGATGGACATGGAGAAGATGTTTCAAATAGTAGGAGAGACTAGAACCCAAAGGCACAGCCTCTCAATGAAGGGACGATCCTTTAGAATGGAGATGAGGAGGAATTTCTTCAGCCAGAAGGTGGTGATTCTGTGGAGCTCATTGTGGTAGAGGGCTGTGGAGGTCGAGTCATTGAATGACAGAGATAGATAGGTTCTTGCTGGTGACGGGATGAACGCTTCCAGGAGAAGGCAAGAGAATGGGTTTGAGAGAAATATCACTCACGATCAAATGGCGGAGAAGACTAGAGAGGGCACATAATCTAATTCTTCTCCTATATCTTGTGGTCATAAGGTTATTGTGGGTGACTTCAATCTGCACGTAGATTGAGCAAATCAAATCAGTAATAAGACCATAGTGGAGAAATTCCTCGAGCTTGTGAGATTGTTTTCTGGATTGATACATTGAGGAACCAATCGGATGACAGGCCATCCTTGATTGCATATTCTGTAATGGTCTGAAGTAGGTTAGCTCAATTGGGTGTACGGCTGGTTTGTGATGCAGAGTGATGTCTACAGCACATGCTCTATTTCTGTACCAGCTGAGGTAAACATGAAGGTCCCACATTTTTAACCTTGCCCCTTGCTTCAGTTTAAAGCACCATTAGTGCTATCCCTCTCCGATGGACGTTTGGGACTATGACAACTTCAATTTCACCATTTTAATTGTGTAATGAGAAAGGAATAGTTGAAAACTTAGCTGTGAGGGTCCCCTTGTAGAACAGTGAAAAACTCTCAGCGATAGAATTCTTGATTAAGATGAAGACTGACAGAGTTGGCTCTGAGACTACAGGCCGAAATCTATTCAGAGTAAATCAGGATGTTATGAGGCACAAGCAGACTCCAATAAATCAGGGAGCATAACTTACAGGGATGACAAACATTTAAAAACCACTTGGAGGAACTGCAATTGTTGCTCATTCCTGTCTGGCACAAAATAAAACTGGAAAGGTGGCCCTGCCAGGGATAATGAGGGACATTAGGGATAGATAACAGCAGACCTGAAGATTTGGAGCAGTTCAGATTTCAAGAAAAGAGGACAAAGGGATAGGTGCAGAGGCGAAAAATAGAATGCACGAGTCAGCTTGTGGGGAACATATACACTAATTATAAAAGCTCCTGAAGGTAAAAGGAAGAGAAAAAAAGATCAATGTAAACAAATCACTCACAGTCAGAAACAGAGGAGAAGTTATAATGTGAAATAAAGAGATGGCAGACCAATTAACAACATATTTTGGTTCTGACATCAGAACAGATGACACAAATAATATGCCTAGAATGCTGGGAACACATCAGAGGGAGGAATTGAAGGAAATCAGTATGAGCAGGGGAATCGTGCTGTGGAAATTGATGGGATTGAAAGCCAACAAATCCCAGCACCTGGTAATCTACACTCCAGAGTACTTAACAAAGTGGGCCATGAGATAATGGATCATTCTGAAACTAGGGGCTTGAATCTAAATGAAGGAAATTTATCGGCATTTTTCAAGATTCTATAGACTCTGGAACAATTCCTATGGATTGGAGGCTACCTAAGTTAATGACACTATTTTAAAAAGGAGGTAGAGAGAAAACATGGAATTATAGACTGGTTAGCCTAAAACTGGAAAACAGTGACAGGGTTGAACAGAGTCGGTCAGCATGGATTTAAAAAAGGGAAATCATGCTGGACAAATCGGCTGGAATGTTTCAAGACTGCAACGTTTAGATTTGATAAGTAGGCAGTGATATAGTTTACTTGGGATTTGAGAAAACGTTCAAAATGTCCCATGGGATTGGAGGTAGTGTATTGACGTGGATACAGAACTAGCTGGCAGGTAGGAAACAAAGTGCATGAATAAACAGATCATTTTTTGAGTGGTAGTAAGTGACCAGTGTGGCACCGTCGGCATCACTGCTTGGACCCCAGCTATTCACAATATGTATTAACGAGTTAGATGAGGAAATTTAGATGTCAAATCTCCAAGCTTGTAGATGATACGAAGCTGGGTGAGACAGTGAATTGTGAGTTGGAGGCGGGTATGCTCAGTGTGATTTGGAGTTGAGTGAGTGGCAAAAATGCAAAGCAGACGAAAGATAATGTAGATAAATGGGAGGCTATACAATTTGATTGCAAAAACAGAACAATGGATTTTTCTGTGAATTGCAATAGGTTGGGAAGGTGCAATGAGACCTGTTTGTCATTGCACGAAAGTTGCTGAAAGTAAGCATGCAGGTATAGCATGAGGTGAAGAAGGCAAATGGTATGTTGGGCTTCATGGCGAGATGATTTGAATAGCGGATCAGGAATGTCTTTCTTAAATTGTCCAGGCTCTTGGTGAGACCGCACCTGGAATATCGTGAGTAGTTTTGGAATCCTTATCTGATGAACGATGGACTGGCTATGGAGGCTGTACTACAAACATTTTCCAGACTGATTCCTGGGATAGCAGGAAAAACGTATGTGGACAGAATGGATTGGTTAAAACCAAATTCACATTTGGGCAATTTAGATGGCTATTCAATGTATTAACTTAGAATTAGAAATGGGATTAGAATTTGGTTTCATTGCCGTATGAACTCAAGTACAGGATACAGGAGTGCAGTGAAAATTTTGCAATGTCTCAATATTTACCTAGGTTTATTTGATGGTCAATGTCAGCACAGAAACAGAAATTATTTCGAGTGCAGAGCAAGCAGTTCCTGACCATGGGAAGATAAAGCATATAGCCTGAGATGGGCAACAACAGAAACCTCATTCAAATGCAATCAGTAGAAATAACAACAAAATACTAAACAGTGTTCAATCAAACCAATATTATGAGGAGGGAGGGGACAAAGTGATTAAGTGGTGGGGATCAGGGAAAGGGAGGCGATTGGAAAAGGGGAGAAGGGGGAACGGTGAGACAAAGAATGGGCCAGCGTTTCCTGAGGGGGAAATGGGACGAATGGCATAATTTCCAAACCACGCACTCTGTTCTGTTCTCTCTCTACTCCCTGGTCTGTTCTCTCAGCCTTTTTCACACTGCCAGCCAAGTCAGTGACAAAGATGTACACGTGGACACTTTTCCATCATTCTCACTTGCTTGCAGACACATAAGCATCTCTCAAGAGCATACTGAACATGCCCCTCAGAAAACAGCAATAATTTAACCCCATAACCTTTGTTTCCAGCCCTAGTCACGCAAAAGGCAAACAACCAAACAGCTAAGGGATAAATTAAAAATGTGAAAGAAAAACTGACTAGATTCCTAAAATGTGGAAGAAAAACTGACTAGATTCCTTAAGCATGTTCCATGATGCATTGCTTCTCAGGTACATAGGGCTGTCAAATCTTCATGCTGTCGCATCAACAGCCAAACTCATTTTCTCAGAAATCCCCAGTTTAAAAAAAACTGAAGCTTTTCCTTCTGTTCTCCCCAAGACATGCTGGCACCAATTCCCAGATACTGACCTCATTAATGGCCAAACACACTGCCACACTCCAGGGTCAAGGAGTCGACATAGTTTTTGATCATAACCAACCTGAAATTAGCTTCCTGGTCTAGCCTCAAAAACAAACAACAGCTTGTTTTTTAATTCTTAACTCAAGTTGCTGCTCACAGTTCAGGGGTCACCCTGCATCTCTCAGATTCAAACCAAAAATTATTTTTGAAAGATTAGTGAAGGCCCTAACAGAGTTCATTGACCATGGACAGCGCTTTAACTGGACACACATTGACACTGTTCATTGTAGTTTAGAGCAATGAGAGGTGATTTCATTGAAGTAAATCAGATTCTGAAAGGGCTTGATTGGGTAAATGCTAAGAGGATGTTCCCTCTCATTGCAGAGACGAGGATCAGAAAGCATGGTCTCAGAATAAAGGCCAATTTAAAACTGAGATGAAGAGGAATTTCTACTTAGAGGGTTGACTGTCTTTGGAACTTTCTGCTACAGAGAACCATGAGGGCAGATTCCTTGTGTATATCTAAGGCTGAGATAGATAGATTCTTGATCAGTAAAGGAATCAAGGGTTACAAACATTGAACACAAGGAATGTCAGATCAGCCATAGTCCAATTGAATGACAAAACAAGCTCGAAGGGCCTAATGGCTTATTCGTATTCCATATCGTCTTCCGGGAGACTTCAGAAAGAGCTGTAACCAGTTACACAGCCTGATTGAGAATTTTCAAGTGTACTGACTGTGGAAAGTTCTTTAACTTATACTGGGAAAAAAAACTGCACCACACACAGTTGAGAGAAACTAAATGGATGTTCTGTCGACTGGTTCAGAATTTAACTAATCGTGCAGCCAGGAGAGACAAAAGATACTGTGGAAATATCAGGACAATTACAGGGATACAGTGACCCACCTGAGCTGGCGACCGAATGGTGCAGTCACACCGGGGATCGACTATTACCCTGCTCCATGTGCAGGAAGGATTCAGTCAGGCATCCAGCTGCTGAGACACCTGTAAGTTTACCAGGGGGGTACAGAAAGAAGTAATTTAGCCCATTTCATCAATTCTAACCTTATGTGGAGAAGTGCAGTCTCTGTAATTCCCTTGCTCCCTCCACAAAGCCCTACAAGTTTATTTCGCTTAAATGCTCATCGCATCTCTTTTTTAGGTCATTGACTCTCTTCATTTCCATGCATAAGCACACTGTGGGGCGGAAAAGGAGCTTTATTCCCCCAGTATCCGTTGTTGTTGAAATTGTTTGGTTGGGAGTACTTTAGACTGAAGATTTAAAATCTCCTGTTTCATTCCCAGGTTTCACCAATCAATTTTGGGCAGCAGGGTGCTGATTCCAGCCTTGGGCGAATGTCTGTGCAGAGACTAAATGCTCTCTTTGTGACTGTGTGGGTTTCCTTTGTGTGCTTGTGTTACTTCCCATGGTCCAAAGATGGGCAAGTTAGGTGGATTGGCCGTGCTAAACTTACCCCATAATCTCCAGAGATGTGCTGGTTAGGTGGGCTAGATATTGTAAAAACCCCATGCGGGATTATAGGGATGGGCAGGAGGAGAGTCCGGATGGCACGCACTTTGGAGGGTTGGTGCAGGTCGAAGGATGGAATGGTTTCTTTCTGCACTTTACGGATTCTATGATTCTATCTCTTGTCCATCTTGGAGATGATGTGGAGGTGTCGGTGTTGGACTGGTGTGGACAAGGTCAGAAATCACACAACACCAGTTTATAGCCCAACAGGTTTATTTGAAAACACAAGCTTTCGAAGTCTTACTCCTTTTTCAGTTTTTAGTAACAGAGGTCGTATCAGACACAGAATTTATAAGTAAAAGATCAAAGGGTCACACCGCTTATGAGGGGCCTAATACACTACCCCGCCTTTTACAACTTACATAAGCCACTTAGATGAGCGGATTGAAGACAAGGTAGATAAACTATGGATAGAAAACTATGTTGTGATGGAGACCTGAGGTTGCAAGCAAATATAGATAGGTTTAGTGTATGAGCAAAATATCTTTCAGGTGCAATATAATGTAGGAAAATGTGAAGTAATTCAATTTGGCAGGAAGAGCAAATAAGAGCAGGATATGTCTTAAATGAAGAAGGACTGCAGAATGCTGATGTGCAAAGGGATTTAGGTGTTATAAAGTACAAGTCACAAAGTTAATATGTGCATCTGGCATTTAATCAAGAAAACTAATAGGCTTTATTTTTATTATGATCATAATAATGGTAAGTGTAAGGATGTTCTGCTTCGTTTGTACAGGGAATTCATAAAACCGCATCTTGTTTGCCATGTGCAGGTTTTGGTCTTCTTCTGTAATTTTTTTAGAGGTGGTTCAGAGGAGGTTTGGGACTTTGATACCTGGAACCAGCAGGTTGTCTGTGGAGGATAGGTTGAGCTGGTAAAATGGAAAAGAAGGTCAGTTCAAACTGCTGATTAAATCAGCAAAGTAATGTAATTGTGAGCAAGAATGCGGAATCTGCTGAAGTAGAATCTGTATTGGATGAGTTTAGAAAACAAATGGACAGATAATGATAGTGGGGTTGTACATAGACCCTAAGCTGTAGCAGCAATACCGGGCAAGGCATTAGAATGGAATTTAGAGATGCAAGTACAAAGGCTATGGCCGTGATTATGGGTGGATTATGGGTGCATATAACTTGAGCAAATCAAATCCGTAGCAGGATGATGCAGGAGGAATTTTGAGCATGTGTACGGAACAATTCAATGAATCAATATTATGAAGAAGCAAATGAGTATTGGGTATTGGGAAAGGAATAAATGACAATCAGGTTGAGCATGGGTGCTTAGAGAAGACTGGCCAGGATAGAATTCTTCATTAAGATGAAGAGTGATGTCGTTTCTGAGACTACGGTCCTGTAATTAAATAAAGAAAGTTATAATTGTGTGAGAAGTTAGCTAGTTGTGATAAATTGTGAATCCCTATTTAAATGGATGATGTTAAATAGGTAATCACAAACATTTAAAGAGCGCGAAGACTATAAAAGTTGTTCACCCCAGCCTGGCATAAGAACAATATGGGAAATGTGGTCAAACCATGGGAAAAACGGGAAATGATGGTTAGTATTAATTTTTTTAGGAAAGAGGACAGAAATTAGCCAAATAAAACAATAGATCTGAGGATTGGGAACAGTTAAGATTTCAGCAAAGTGAGACAAAGGGATTAATTAAGCTGGAGAAAATAGATTATCAGAGGACACATGCAGGGACCATGCAAACAAACATTTTCTTTTATTCATTCACAGGATGTGGGCATCGTTGGCTAGGCCAGCATTTATTGCCTATACCTGATTGCCTAGATGGCTGTTTAGCTTCAACTGTATTGCTGTGGGACTGGGGTCACATGCAGGCCACACCAGGTAAGGACAGCAGTTTCTTTCCCTGAAGGACATTAGTAAGCCAGGTCAGATTTTCCTGATGATCAAAAATGGTTTCTTGGTCATCATTAAGCTCTTATTTCAAGATTGATCGTAGAACATTAGGAAAGATGAAGACAGCATCTCTTAGCCTATTAGTTTTCTTGATTAAATGCCAGATGCACATATTAACTTATTCAGAAACGGGGACTTTATAATGGGGTACAAAGTGACGTCTTCATGTCTTCAAAAGGACACAAATATAGTCCCAAAATAAGGGTGATTACAGGTCTAATGGGAAGGAGGAATTGAACGAAATTGGTATTAGTAGGAAAATAACATTGGGAAAAATAATGGGATAAAGGGCAGATAAATTCCCGGAGCCTGATAACTTCTGTCTCAGAGTATCTAAGAAAATGGCCCTACATATAACAGATGCATTAATAGCCATCTTCCAAAATTTTGTAGAATATGAAGCCGTTCCTATGGATTTGACAGTAGCTAACGTAACCCCACAATTTAAGATGGGAGGCTGAGATGAAACAGGGAATTTGCATGAGATTTGTAGTGGGGAAAAATGTCAGAGTCTTTATAAAAGGTGGAATGACAGAGTACTTGGAAAATAGTGACAAGATCAGACAGAGTCAGCAGAGCCTTTTTCTCTGCTGGAGGGTTCTGAGACTCCTTGTTAGGCATGAGTTCCCTCCAAGCTTCTCCCCAGTCTGACTTGGAAATTTATTGCCGATCCTTCATTGTTGTTGAGTCAAAATCCCTACTTCCCTCCTTAGCAGCATTGTGGTCGACCATCATGGCCTACAGTGGTTCAAGAAGGCAGTTCAGTGTCGTCTTCAAAAAGGCAACTAGTCACAGCCGGTGATGCCCGCATTGCATGAGCAAGTTTTTAATAAAGCATTTTCGAGGTCAGGTTTTACGTGCAATTGAAGCCTAAATGGATTAGCTGTGACATTTTTGAGGCCCGAAGGGGTGAATCAACTACGTCTGTTCCTATTTTGTATGTTCTCTACCCCATTTACCAAAATGTGTCATCTCACCAGGAGTGTTGTACTCCCCGGAATTTAGAAGATTACAGAATGATTGATTTAAAATTTTCAAGGTTTAAATTGAAGCTAGTCAAGTCGGTAGAGAGGAGTTACTTCCACTGGGTGGTGAAGTGGGAGCTCAAACACCGCCTGCAACCACACTAATCAGGCAAGACTCGAGTTTCTTTGTTCACCGGTTTATTCAAACATACAACTGAGGAGCAAGAGTAGGCCACTCAGCCCTTCGATCATGCTCTGCTACTCAATAAGATCTTGACAGATCTGATTTAAACTCAAGTTGATATGCCTGCATATGCCTGATAATCTTTCATCTTGTTGGTCTTCATGAAACTACCTACCTCTACACTAAAAATATTTAAAGATTAATCACCAACTGTCTTTTGAAGAAGTGAATTCCAAAGACACTGAACCCTTTGAGACAAAAGGAATGTTTCCTCCTCATTTTAAATGGCTCACCCTTATTTTTCAAATATGACCACTAGTTCTAGTCTCTCCCACAAGAGGAGACATGTTTTCAACGTCTACCTGGTTAGATACCATCAGGATCTTCTATGTTTTAATTTAGGATCCTCTTTCTCTTCTAACCTTCAGATGATACAGGGCCAGCCTGTCTAGCCTTTACTCATAAGGCAGTCCATTCATTCCAGGTATTAGTCCAATTAAATCTTCTCTGAAATGCTTTTAAATATTAACAACTTCCATAAGTATGATAACCAGTAGTGAACACAGTACTCCATATGCAATCTCGCCAATATACAAAGGGGCTCGCAAAGGTGGCACTTGCTTAACGTTATGCTTTTCAGCAAGACTTAGTCATTAACATTTCTCTAATTGCAGAATTATTGAGGTCACGGTCAGCCATTTGGAAATTTTGTATTGTTATACCAACAGCTTTATTGTGATATCACTCGAATCTCCCTCTCTGCTGATTCTGCAGAAATAACGACTGGCTGCAGCCGATTCCCGCAGCCTATGTGTTCTATGCTTTTCAGCTTCAATCATTTCAAGGAAGTTAATAATCGAGGTAGGATTTTATGACAAGACAGCAGCTACCATGTCACTTCTTCATGTTTTAAATTTGTTTACCAGGAATTGGAAAGGGAGGTTTTACAGATGGACAGCTAAAGTCAAACATCAGGTCAAAAGCATGATGGCTCAGTGGTTAGCACTGCTACCTCACAGCGCCAGAGACCTGATTTGAATCCTACCCTAGGGTGACTGTGTGTGGAGTTTACACATTCTCCCCATATCTGCGAGCATTTCTACCACATGCTCCAGACTCTTCCCACAATCCAAAAACGTGCAGGTTAGGTGGATTAGCCATGCTATATTGCCCATGGTGTTCAGGCGTGTAGGTAGGTTAGCCATGGGAAATGCAGGATTAAAAGGATAGGGTGGGGGGATGGGTCTGGGTGGGATGCTCTTCAGAGAGTCGGACCCATTGTGCTGAATGGCCTGTTCCCATACTGTAGGGATTCTATGGATAAGAGCTGTCAGCAAAACTTGTTTATCAGGAGCTGAATAACATTGGCCTTTGAACATGGAAGTCTTGTACATTATTATTCTAGGGAAGTGTTGTTCACAGTGAAAAGGCAACTTACACGTGTTCTGTGCGCAGTCAAGTCTTTAGTCAGTCACCTGGCTTATTGTTATGTTAATGCAATCACAACAGGGAGACAATAATGATATCAAGCAGAAAAAACACAGTGTGGAGCTGGAGGAACACAGCAGGCCAAGTAGCATCAGAGGAGCAGGAAAGTTGACGTTTCAGGTTGGGACCCTTCTTCAGAAATGGTTGGAAGACCAGCTGCTTCTGCTCGGACCTCCGCGACCGCCCCCTGTTCTTGTTGGTGAGGTTCCACCTTCAATCATCTGGGCCATTTTGTGATTGGTTTAATTGGATTTATTGTTGTTACGTGTCCCTGGTACAATGAAAAGTTTCGTTTTGTATGCAGTACAGGCAGATCAAACCATACGTAGAATATACGGTGATAGAACAAGGTGAGGAAGACAGTGTTACAGCTGTAGAGAAGGTGCACAAAAAGCAAGGTTGTCCATAATCATGAGGTGCTTCTGGAGGCTCATCATGGCCCACATCAACTCTATTCTGCCAGCCTGCATCGATACCCTACAATTTACGTACCGAAGTAACAGTTCCAAAGTGGGTGCTATATCCCTCGTCCTGCACTCATCACTGGAACATCTGCGCAACAAGGACATCTACGTCAGACTCCTGCTCATGGACGATAGCTCCTCCTTCAACACCATAATCCTCTCCAGACTAATCTCAGAACTCCGAGACATAGGTGACTGCACCTCCTCCACAATAATCCTGAACACTGGTGCCCTGCAAGGATGAGTTCTCAGTCCGCTACTGTACTCCCTTTACACCCACCATAATGTTGCCAAATTCCGAACGAGTGCCATCCACAAGTTTGCTGACCACACCATCATAGTAGGATGGATATTAAACAACGACGAGTCAGAATAAGGAAAGTAAATAGAGAGCTTGGTGACGTGGTGCAATGATAACAACGTCTCTCTCAATGTCAGCAAAACAAAAGAACTGACCATTGACTTCAGAAAGAAGAGAGGAGAACACTCCCCCATCTACATCAACAGAGTTGAGGTTGAGAATTTTGAGAGCGTCAAGTTCTTAGGAGTGATGGTAACAGACAAATGGCCCTGGACGTCACACGTAGATTCGATGGTCAAGAAGGCACAACAATGCCTCTTCTTCCTCAGGCAGCTCAGGAAATTTGGCATGTATGTAAGGACGCTCACCACCTTTTACAGATGCACCATATAAAGTATACTATCCGGGTTCATAACGGCCTGGTGCAGCAACTACTCTGCCTAGGGCCGTAAGAAACTACAGAAGGTGGTGTGCACAGCCCAGACCATCATGGAAGCCAACCTCCCATCTATGGGCTCCATTTATACGTCTCGTTGCCACAGAAAGGCTGTCAACATCATCAAAATCGCTATTACTGCGGCAATGCTCTTGCACAACCTCTTCCATCAGGCAGAAGATACAGAAGCTTGAACACACGTACCAGCAGGTTCAAGCACAACTTCTTCCCTGTCGTTATTAGACTGATGAGTGGACCTTATTAATGTTGAACTTGCCTTGCGCATGTCCTGTGTGGCATAATCTGTGTACCTTACTGTGTCCAAGTTTTTTTTTTTTCTATCCCTGTGATCTGTATGTCTTTGCTGACTATGATCTGCCTGTACTGCGCAGAAACAAAGCTTTTTACTGCACTTAGGTACACAAGACAGTAATTCAAATCAATCAATCAATTAGATTTGAAGTTTGAGAGATCCATTCAGCAGTCTAATAACGGCGGGAAAGAAGTTTGTTTTTGAACTTGCTGGTACTTGTAAATAAACGTTTGCATGTTATGCCCGATGGAAGAGTTTGGAAGAGATTATAATTGTGGTGGGAAGGTTCTTTGATGATGTTTGCTGCCCTTCTGAGGCTGTGAAATGTTTGAATGGAGTCAGTGGATGGATCGTAACCTTGCGTGACGAACTGGGCTGTCTTCACAACTCTGCAATTCTTACAGTCCTGGGCAGAGCAGTTTCCATACCAAACAGTGATGCATCCACATAGAATACTTTCTTATGACGCATCTGTAAAAGTTCGTAACAGCACTTACAGACATGCTTAATTTCCTTAGCCTCATGAGGAAGTAAAGGTGTTATGTGCCTTATTGACCATCGCATCAAAGTGGGTGGCCCAGGACAGATTGTTGGTGATCGTTACTCTGAGGAACTTGACGTTCTCAACCATCTCCATCTCAACTGTATTGATGTAGATACGAGTATGCCCTCCACCTTGCTTCCTGACGTCAAAGGCTAGTTCTTTTGTTTTGCTGATATTGAAGGAGAGATTATGATCTTTACGCCATGCCACCAAGCACTCTATCTCTTTCCTGTGTTCTGTCTCATCATTATTTGAGATCCAGCCTACACCAGTGGTGTCATCTGCGAGCTTGTAGATGGAGTTAGGATGAGATCTGGCCACATGAATGTACGTGGAGTACAGTAAGGGGCTGAGTATGCAGCCTTGTGGGGCGCTGGTGTTGAGGATTGATACAGAAGAGCTGCTGTTGCCTATCTTCACTGATAGGTTCAGGAAGTTGAGGATCGAGTTGCAGAGGGTGGAGCAAGAACAAGATCTCGATGATTAGTTTGGTTGGAATTATAGCGTTGAAGATGGAGCTATAGTATAGGAATCCATATTATCCAGATGTTCCTGTCATCAGTGTACAGCTAGGCAGATGGCGTCTGCCATGGAATTGTTGTGACATCAGGCAAATTTCAAGGGGTCAAGGCAGGCACTAAGCTAGAATTGATATGAGCTATGACTAACCTCTTACAACACATCATAATTATTGAGGTCAGAGAAACCGTAGCAGGCATTCAGGCATGTTACATGTGCTTTACTTTGATGTCGAGGTGATGATGGTCATTGAAGTAGCTGGGGACTTCAGATTGTAGTAAGGAGAGGTTAAAGATGTCAGCGAATACTCCCACCAGCTGGTCCAGACAGGATCTGAGTACATGGCCAGGGACTCCATCTGCGCCAGTTGCTTTCGATCGGTTCACTCTCAAAAAGGCGATCTGACGTCTGCAGATGTGAATTATGGAACAGGTATATCCGAAGATGTCAGGACAGGTAACATCGTTTAGCTGACATTCTGTGTGAACCGAAAATAAAATGCATTGAACGGATGAGGAGGGATGTACTTTTGTCCTCTATTCTCTTGTGCTTCAGTTTGCAGTCTGTTCTGTCATGTAGGCCATGCCACAAATGGCGGGTGTACGTGTGGTTAGTTCGGGTGTCTAACTTAGTCCAGTATTGCCTCTTGGCATCTCTAATGGCCTTAATGGAGGTCGTATCTGGATTTCCTGTAAAGATCAGGGTTGGCTGACTTGAACACTCTACATCTGGTCATCAGTAGTCAATGGATATCCCAGTTCATCCATGGTTTCCAGTCGGAGAACATATGGATTGGCTTCTTTGGCAGGCAGTCCTCTACACACTTGTTAATGAAGCCCATGACAGTATTGGCATTCTCACCTAGTTTGCCCACTGAATTCTTGAATATAGACCAGTACACCGATGCTAAGCAGTCCTGGAGAAGCTCTTTTGCTGCCTCAGACTAGCACTGTACTATTCTTTACTGGCTCCTCACGTTTTAACTTCTGCTTGTAAACTTGGAACAGGAATGCAGTATTGTAATTTGATTTTCTGAAGTACAGGCTGGGTATGGACGGGGAAGGCATTTTTGTTGGGAGTAGCAATGGTCAAGGATGTTCGGCCCCGTCCTGGGACAGGAGACATGTTGAAATTATTTTGATAGTACACTGTTGAGGCTGGCCTGGTTGAAGTCACCGGCTACGATGAATAAGTCCTCTTGGTATTTTGCATCAAGTCCATTTGTAGCAGTGTATATTTAATCATCAGCACTCTTCACTTCTGCATGGAGGGTAATGTACACTGCTGTAAGGATGGCAGAGTTGAACTCGCACAGCAGGTAGTAGGGGGGGCACTTCACTGTTAGGTGTTCTCGGTCCCGGGAGCAGTAACCTGCCAGGGTTGCCACATCTGAGCACCAGGAGGCAGACCCAAACGCCCCTTGCTTTACCTGAGGACACCACGTGGTCCAAGCAGCGTGCAGAGAAACCATCATTTTGTAAGGTGCGTTGTGAGGTGACCTGTAGCATACACAGTATATGGTGAGAGGGTGGGAGCGAGAGCGCGGGTTTTACAAAAAATGAGTGCAGCACCAGAGCCGCAAATCAACTGGCAACATGATCCCCAGCCCCAAATCTCACTCATGGTTCCTGCTTCACTCGATATCCCTAAGGGTCAACAATTAAGACAGAGATAAGGAATTTCTTCTCTCAGAGGGCAGTTATTTTGTGGAGTGCATTACTGCAGGGGGCTGTCAAGTCTGGGTGGTCCAATATGACCATCAGAAATAGGAACAGGTTGAGGCCATTCAGCCCCCTCAGGCCTCCTCCTCTATTCACTACGAGCATGTTTGATCAGACATGAAAGGGAAAATCTTTTCACCATTTACCTATTCAAGCCTCTTAAGAATCTTATATGTTTCAATGCCATTCGAGACTGAGATAGACACATTTTAAATCAGTCAAATAAAGACAAAATTCTGGAAGCTTCTGAATCTGAAATAAACACAGAACACTGTCAAAACTCAGCAGGCCTGGAAGCATCTGTGGAGAGAGATACCGAGCCAATGCATCAAGATTGCTACAACATCTCCAGAACTGATCAATAAGGGAATCAAACATTATGTGGAAAAGGCACTAAAATGTAGTTGAGGATGATCAGATCAAGTGTGCTCTCATTGGATGGGAGTAGAATTGACGGGCTGATTGGGTTCTTTCTGCTCCCACATCTCACCTGATGTCCCTCGCTCTCTGGCACTCACTCGTTCTGCACATGCTCCAGAAATTGTTCAGCACTGTGCCTGCACACTGGTATCCATCACCCACACACCACTTACTCTGGCAACAGTACTGCCCTCATAGTTGGGTGGCTAAAGTGATTGAATTGACATGAACGGAACAGAACGTCTTACTTTTCAGTCTTTGGTCATGACTTTAAACACCTGATCCTGAATTTATCAGTGACAGAATACAAATCTTTTGTTTTACTTTTGTACATCTGTCAGCATCAAAAACTGGAATATGTTGTCATGGTAACAGTGCCAAGCATTCTGTAACACTGTGTAAAGATTCTACTTTCTGCGAACATGAGTATTTGAGTTCCAAAGCTACTCTATTTCCTGTTAGTTCAGCTTCATAACTTGTCAGAAACGATCTTTGGAGGAGTTTGTTGGTTTAGATTTACAGCAGGAGTTGTTCAGTGTTTTACTGTGACTAGAAAAGCGAGGAAAGGTAATTTAAATATAAATGGCTATGGGTTCAAGAGGAGATGTTGTTGAACTGGCTGAGGTTTACTTTGAGACACTCAAGGAAATGCAGAATTCAGAGTGGGGTGGACACTGTAAAAACAAATCTTCTCAGACCATTCCATATGATTGCTACATTAGATTGACAGGGAGGGGAAAACGATACTTAAATAGAAATGTTCAATACCTCAGGACAATAGAAAGTGCTTTGGAGCAATGATGTATTTCTAAAGTGTACTTACTGCTGTAATCTAATGACAGAATTTGACAAAATACAGAAAAACTGGGGTAGAAACGTTACCTCTCCCAGTTTTAGCCATGAAGGTAACAACTTTCAGTCCATTGGCCAGCTCCGCTGTCTATTCTCAGCCTGAGTTACTCAGGAGGAGAAGGGCTGCACTCTCAGGTGATCAAGTCAAGGCCCCTCTTAAAAGGATCAGTACCTGGCCACAGGCCACACTGGGAGTTCCTCACCTCCAGGAAGGTGGCTTATGTTCATGCAGAGTAATCTGTTGTAGGGATTGAATCTTTAAAAAAAAATGTGTACGTTGATTCCAAAAGAGATTTGTATTTGGAGAGTGCGTTCCATCATCTCGGGCCATCTCAAGTCATTTCACTGTTAGTGAGGCACTTTCTGAACTGAAAACTTTGTCGGAGATTAGGAAGCCCGTTCTTGCACAGTGAGATCCTGTAGACAATTTTCTTTTAATGACCAGATCACCTGTTTCACTGATGTTGGTGAAAGGAAAGATCGTGGGGAGCAGGAATAATAGGGTAACTTTACTCCATCCCGCTGTCCTTCCAATTGTGGCCATTTGAAAACAACTGTTATTTTCTATCCTAATAGACTATCTTAGAGAAGAAATGCTTTGTGCAACTAAAATCCTTTGAGAAACATCAACAATGATGCCTCTGCAAATCCCCTGGGACGACAGGCACTCCAATGTGGGCTTCCTCTCTCCAACCAACATCCTGATCAATCAGCAGGTTCTGTTATTCACTTGTCTGAAACAGGATTTCCATAACCAAGTTCTTTAAAATCCACGTGAGCATCATCGTGGCAACTGATATCCAGCAGGGCAGAAGGAATGGTTCAACGATGTAGCATCATAGAATCCCTACAGTGTGTAAGCAGGCAGTTCACCCCATTGAGTCCACACCGATCCTCCAAATAGCATCCCACCCAGACTCAGAGATAGTAAGAACTGCAGATGCTGGAGTCAGAGATAACACAGTGTGGAGCTGGAGGAACACAGCAGGCCAGGCAGCATCAACGGAGCAGGACCCTTCGGTTAGGAACCCTTCTTCAAAAACTGTCCTACGTATCCCTGTAATCCTGCTTTTCCCATGGGCAACCCATGTAACCTGCACATCTTTGGACTATGGAAGGAAACCAGAGCACCCAGAAGAAACTCACACAGTCACAGGGAGAATGTGAAAACTCCACACAGACAGTCGCTCGAGGGTTGAATTGAACCCAGGTCTGTGGCACTCTTAGGCAGCAGTGCTAACCACTGAGTCGATGTGCCAATGTCTTCAAATGTTCTCTGAAAAAGGCAATGCAATATCCCCAAACAATTCGGGACAATCTCTAACGCAATGCTGCCTAATTTGGAGAAGTATCTGCGAAACAGCCAACCATTTTGTACATCTCTGACAATCCCAAATGAAGAACAATCATTTTCATAGTAGGAGCATGTAAAAACCCAAACATCCCACCCAAAAACCTGAGCACTTGCCCCACCAATGTTATAGATTATGGATCCAAAATTGAAGTATTTAATCGCTTCAAGTCCCACAAGACTGCAGTGGAGAGAAGTCATCCTCCATCCTTAGCGAATGTTAAAGAGAAGGATAGAGTTTTATCAAAGGCACCATTGTAAGTACAGGATAGATATTCAGAACTGATTATTATGGATGTAACGAATATACTGCTCAGTCTAAAAATATAAATCTCTACCTTCCACATACTTTCTCCTGATCTAAGTTTGGAATGCTAATGCATCCGACTGTGCCTTTGTAAGCCGTGGACTGGTACTCATCCATTGTGCTTTTGTGCCAGACAGGAATAAACAGAACCAGGCGTCGGTGTGAGGATTCGGGGTAGACAATTTAGGACAGAGACGAGGAGAGATTTCTTCACACAGAGGGTGGTGAACCTGGTAGAATTAATAACCACAGGAAGTAGTTGATGCCAAAACATTGAATGCATTCAAGAGGCGGATAGATATAGCACCTTGGGTCGAAGGGGATCAAAGGTTATTGGGAGAAAGGAAGATTAGCCTATTGAGTTGGACGATCGACCATGATGGTGATGAATGGTGGAGCAGGCTTCAAGGGCTGAATGACCTTCACCAGCTCTTCTATGTGTCTATGTTTCTCCTGCTTGTTCCACAAAACCTCCTTCGGAGAAGGTGCAGATTTTCGGGTTCAACTTTACTTAACATAAGAATATAACAACTGCAAGCAGGAGGAGACAATTCAGCACGTCCCGCATACTCCACCATTTTATACGATGATGACTGGTCTCAACTCAGCCTGAACTGGCCTTTCCTGCCCGCACTCTATAAATCTTCAAACCATTATTATTTAAAATTTTGTATCTTTTCATTAAATTTGTCCAGTGTTCTGGCATCCACCACATTTTGGCAAATGAATACCACAGATTCCCAACAATTTGAGACAAGTGTATTTCCTCCCCATCTCTGGTTTAAGTCTGTTCCCCGTTATTCCTTTCCCCTTCACAAATGGCTGATTTTTTTATGCCTGAAGTTGGAAGACTGGTTAAGGGGCTGTCACAGTAAGCTCCAGTGATAGCCCACATGTCCTGTGCGTCTAAATTGGGATCCTGTTCCCATAACCCTCCGCCCCACAATTTTCACCCACTTACCAGAGACAGGGTTCCAGTGGCTTCATGGGGACTACGGCTCCCACAATTACCGAGGTCGGGAAACTGGAAATGGCTCATGTGAGGAGCAGGTGCGGGAATCTACGCCTGTGCGACGAGTGATTGGCTGGACGAAGAGAGTGTTCGTTGATTGGCCTTCCATTACGTCATGGCTCTGCGACGTGGTTCCACCCATGATATGACAATGGATCAATGAGAAATACTGGAGGGCCCAAAACAATCCAGTCATCCAACCAATCAGAGCTCCCTTTTTGCATGAGCGCTATTGTTGAAAAATGAGTTTGTGAAGCTGCTCCTTCCTGCTCAGCAAACTGCTGCTGCTTCTTCTGGTCCTCTCTCTGAATGAAGTTTGAGGTTCACGCAGAATGAAACTTCCTCCTCTGCCCATCATCTGTCAGCGCAACACTAGCTTTTACATTTCTGTCTGTTTCCTTGTTTTTAAATTCTGGTGTTAAATTATTAACTTGTAGAAACTGAAAGGAAAGGAAGTGAAGCCAGGAAGGGGGCAGAAACCGTCCAGGACAAAAAGTTGTGAGCAGGGATCTGTTTATCAGCAACTTCAGGAGAATGGGAGGGTACACATTAGGGACTGCAAAGTGAGAATCTTGGGAGAGAGTGTGTGGAGTAGACGGTTACAGATTTTGGGGAAGACAGAGAGAAAAAGCTTTTTCAGAGAAATTAGAATAGTCTGTTCTGAGTTTCTAATCTGTAATTATGACTTTATAATTTCTTTTAAAGGATGCTGGAAGGAAAGATTTGCAGACAGAGCCATTCTCAGATCAACAACCCACTGGTCTCTTTTCTCCCCTTTAAAGGACGGTTGCTGTGGATCCTTTTCTCTCCAAAGTTACAAAAACAAAGTAAAACGTTATAAAAACGTAATTACTGCTCCAAGAAATCGACGAAGTCATCTTTGGTACTTGGAAAAAAAAAACTCCAAACAAGGGAGCTGATCTTACAGACGCGATTTTCTCCCGTCCCCCATTTTAACTCCTTCTCTCCCGCAGAGACCATACTTGATTTCTGAGCGGATGAGGTTTTAGCTGATTGCTGAAGTTTCAAAGACGCAAGGATACCCATAACACAGGAATACCGTGGGAGGGTATTTCATTCCCTTTCAACCCTGGAATTTAATCGACAAGGTCACAACAAGGAGAGGCCATTCACGTGCTCAGAATGTACGAGGGCATTCCTTGATTGTTCTTCCCTATGGAAACGGCAGCGTGCATGACTGGAGATTTGCCGATCTGCGTGTGTGGGGAAAAAAATCTGTGAATATGTCACTCTGCTGAGGCATTGGGGAAAACGCATCTATCTGATTGGAATATGGAAAACTTTTCATTTAGTTATCTAGTCTTCAGATGCACCAGTGAATTTACGCTGTGGAGAGACCACTCATCTGTTCTGAATGTCGACAAAGAGGATGAAAATATGAGCAAATTCACAAATGAATACAGGAGTTGGATTTGCTATTAATCATCAACAACTTCCATTCTGTTAGACGTCACATGCAAGCTCTAAACCTCTACCATCGAGAAAAACAAGGGCAGCAGTCACATGAGATCATTACCACCTGCAGACTTCCCTCCATCATCCTCATTTAGAACTATATTGGCTGTTCCTTTAACGTCACTTGGTCAGGAATCCTGTGGACCACTTTCATCCACAGACCGAATGTAAACAGCTTCTGCAAATAAAGATCACATTTTCAAGATGCAGAAATGTGTGAACGGAAACAGCTATTGCTACTTTTCAGGATGAGATTTTCATAAGGACATTAAACTGACAAAAAACATAGGAACCAGGAGCATTTATACGCCATTCCGCCCTTCCAGCCTTCTCACTACCATTGAGTATACTCAAGGCTCATCCTCGACCTCAACACTATATTCCCAACTTCTCTCCATATCCCTAAATGTTTCTAATCTCTAAAAGCATTATCATTGTCTTCCCTGAATATATTGTGTGACGTGACCTCCACAGTTTTCTGTGGGAGAAAATCCCACATGCTAACCACCCTTTGAGTGAAGAAAATACTCCATCTCAGTTCGAAATGCCGTAGCCCATATCCTGAGGCTGTGACCTTTGGTTTGAGACTCACTTTTGTTTGAGGGAAGCATCCTCCCTTTTCTAGTCTGTTCTGTGAGAATTGGATAAGTTTCAATCAGATCCTCCTCCCATTATTCGGAATACAGGCTCAGGTGAACTAACCTCTCCTCATGGGACACTCCTGCCATCTCGGTATCAGCCTAATAACCCTCTGCTGCGCTCCCTCGATGGAAAGGTTATCATCTCTTAGTGAGGAAGACCCAAACTGCACAAAATGCTCCACGTCTGTTCTGACCAAGGCCTCTGTATCACTGTAGTAAGACGTTCCTACTTTCGATATCCAATCCTCTCGCAGTGAGTGCCAACATATCATATGCATTGCGAATTGTCTTCTGTGGCTGCCCTGTTTCCCTGGCCTGGTTTACAAGGACACCCAGATTGATGAGATGCAAGCAGATTCAGGGCATCCTGGCAGGCCGATGAAATGGGCACACACACGACAGCTCATTGAAACACTGAGAAGGATTCATTTCGGAAAAAAGTCTGAGGAGAGGCAGTATAGACTGAACGGTAGCAATATTAAAATGGCGCATGGCCAGAGAGATCTGGGCTTTTATCTTACTGGTGAGATTTTAAGGGTCAGGGTGTGTCTCAAAATTTGTGAGTTATACTTACATTTAACAACCAGAAAATTTTGGCGAATTGCATTGTATTTGAATTTAAATATTGTCACGCAATTAAAGGAGCTATTCAGCTCAGTGAGCTCGCACAGTCCTCCTCGTCAGTACCTGCCATTTCTGTTCCCCTCTGTCAACGCCCTCTTTCTCTCTACTCGACTCTGTGCTCCTCTCGGTGTCTCCCACCGTCTCCATCTCTGACAGTCTTCTGGCTGTATATTATAACATTGGTATATTAAGGGAGACTGTGTACTGAGTATAGCAGTGTTTTATGTGTACTGGAGAGTAGAGGATTGGTTGAAAGTCAGTAAACAGAGTCATTTTTAGCTTAGTGAGCTGTTGATAGTGAGGTACCAGAAGGGCCACTGCTAAAGACACTGCCATTTACAATCTGTGTGAATGATTTACAAAAAGGAAACATGTTTCCAGGTTCGCTCACAAGACGAAGTTGTGTTGGAGAGAAAGCTATGGTAACAACAAAAGAGGCTGTAAACAGACATGGACAGATTCACGGAGTGGGCAAATAATTGGCGGAAGAACGTAATGTGGAGAAATTTCCATGTGCAGCACAGATTTCCAAGCTAACTCGGTGACATATTAAAGTCCCCATTCCCAGCCCAGTCCACACTTCCAGACCCAGTGAGGATTTGTCCCTGTGGGAGAGCAATTTTCCAACTGGATATTATAACATTGCAACATGAAGATATTGAGTGTAACAGTGTTCGCTACTTCCCATCACGTTGCTGCCTGTGTGGTGTTAGGTGCATTTAAAACATCAGCAGAGGAAATATAATGTGGTGATATGTAATTCGTGTTTCTCTGATGATTGGAATTAACAGAATGCTTCAGTTTAAAATGGTAAGAAACTACGAAACATTATTGTCGAGGGGGGTTTATGGTGTCAGAAATTTAACATGATGGTAGAGCCAACAATGAGGAGTAAAAATGATACATCCCCATTTATTGCTGGAAGGTTGTATCAGGAAAATGAGCAAGTTTCGTTTTGTTTCCCTCGAGGTCAGACTTTCCTGTTCACTGAAGATATTAATATACTTTGGGGTTTCTCCTTCACACAGTTGCTCTGTGACACATTTTACACAAACAGTGAATCACACAAAAACTTTTACACTTGCACATAAACATCCTCAGTCATGGACTCAGTTTATCAGTCACACACACATTACTCGCACATACTCTCATATAAGTACGCCCCATCTCCATACACACCCCCTACCTGTACTGTGAATCATTCCATTCGGTAGGTTTGTTTAGTTCCAGAGTTTTTTGTTTTTTTTTAAATTTCATACAACATGCAATTTGATTCAGTGGTGGGACTGCTTGGCGTTCGATAACTTTCTGCCTTTGGGATCAAACTAATCAGATTCCAGATTAAAACTCTGTGACAGATTCTGAACAGGGCTTCACATGGAATGTGTTTTAGAAATGGCCATCCCTCAGTAAATTTGAGCATTTGCAGTGTCAGGCTGTGATTTAGGTTAAATACAAGCTTGGCCTCTTCCCCGAGGACATTGGATGACTGTTTTGCTCTTTAGAACAAACAGAAAGCTTTCATCCCTCTCACGTCCATCGTACTGCAATTCTGTGCTTCATATTAATTTGCCAATCAAGAGTAAGGAAAGCTGTGGAGGAACACTTCAGCGGTCAAGGGCATTCGGTCTCAGATCTTTGGAATACACAACAATGCAGAGTCGCTGAGCAGAGGCTGATAGCCAAGTTTGGTACCCATGAGGGCGGACTCAACCGGATCTTGAGTTTATATCGCATTACTGGTGACCCCACCACACTATACACTCACACACACACGCACACACACACACAGACACACACACAACACACACCCAAACATACACACAAACACACACACACTCACTCTCCCACACATACACACCCTCTCCCGCACACTCTCTCTCTCCCTCCCACGCAAGTCTCTCTCTCTCCCACACACACACCCACTCTCTCTCTCCCTTATGCGCGCACACATAGTCTCACTCCCTCACACGCACAGTCTCCCTCATACACGCTTTCTCTCCCTCACACACTGTCTCTCTCCCTTACGTACGCACACACTTTCTCTATCTCCATCACACACACTCCCTCCCTCACCTACACACACTCTGTCTCCCTCACACACGCTCTCTCTCCCTCACACACACACTCTCCCTCCAACCCCTCTCTCTCTCTCTCTCAACACACACACACTTGAATCTATGGTGTAAATTTATATTTGCAGATACATTTTATTTTATTCAAAAAGCACGCAATTTAAAGACAGTCAGTCAATATGGCGTTTTATAAATTCCTACTTTAGAAATAAAATCAGTCTAACTCTAAACTAAAACAAAAACAGATTCTTAACAAGGTCTCACACCTAACACCTAACATGCATTGTCTGATCTAAAATGTCAAGTCTTCTTTAGTTCTCTCAGGACCGTGACTTGAAAGGAATTCGGGGATTTACATGGACATATTAATCAATTAAAACTTTCTAACTGATTCAAGGTTAAACCACATCTTCGGTTTGTTTAGTATATCCTCATCAATGGTGTGAACCTTTGATCTTTTACTTTTCAATTCTATCCCTGATACTACCTCTCTCACGAATGCCTGAAGAAGGATTAAGGCTGTAAAAGCTTATATTTTCAAAAAACCTGTTGGACTATAACCTGGTGTCGTGTGATTTCTGACTCCCAGGACAGGTAAAGCACGGAATATGATACAGAGTACAGCTCCTTCTACACTGTCTGTATCAAACATTCCCAAGACAGTGACAGTACGGGGTTAGAGAGGGAGTAAAGCTCAACAATTGTTGTTGGCACAGCACAGCACATTTCCTTTACAAATATGGAAAAAGCAAGAAGGAGTGGGGACTTGAGAGTTCATGTAATCAGTGTTTCCAGCTAACAACAACAGGGCACATACAGGATTGAAAGTAAAGCTTCCCCTAATATTAAAGTTTTAGCAAAGATTTGTAGCTCGGGTTGTCAGTGAGGTTGTTGACTTGCTCGCCGAGCTGGCTTGTTTTCGTTCAGACGTTTCATCACCATGCAAGGTGAAATCAACAGTGAGGCCTCCAATGAAGCAATGCTATTCTACTCCATTTGGAATTTAAACTGTCTGGTCTGTTATGGTAAGTAGTGTCATTTCTGGTTTTGCTGTATATGGATTTGTATATGCATATACAGATCTTCCTCTAAATTGTCCTCAAAGTGCCCAGAACAGGGAGATAAATGGAGTTAGATAGAAAGTGAAGCTGCTTCTACAGTGTCCACATCAAACACTGGGGCAGCAAGGGATGCTGTCTTGATGATGTCACAGTCATATATGTGAAAGACAGACATAATCTGACCGGAGATGCAGATTTAAACTCAGTCTAAACAGTCTCCATCAACTACACCCAAACACCAAACAGACATACAAAGACACAATCTTGAACTCTCGATTGAGCCACAACAGGGTCAGTATATCACCGACTCAACATTCTCAACAGGTACTGAAGTCTTCCTCAAATTCATGTTCTTTGTTTGATTCTCTCAGTTGTGTTCTAATTTTCTGCTAGATTCCTGCTTCTGAACATCCACATGAACAGTTGTCCTAATCCCATGTGCCATGTTCTGCTCCCAAACACAGTATCTGATTCCAATATGAAGTGTGATACAGGAGCCTCTAAATGTCAGAGGATTGTGAGTCTTGAGCCAAATCTGAGTGCCCTGTATTAAATATGATCTCCAAGGATTGTTTAATGGAGCTTGTTTAAAATTTCAAGGCTCAAGCATCTCCATTTACTCTTTCTCCTATCAAAATTCATTGGCCTGTGACAGCAGAGGTAAAACAAAGAGAAATACTGCTTCTGTACCGTGCTCTGTACACTCAGGGCAGGAATAATCCTGGGTTCAATGCAGAGTGAATCTCCCTCCAAACTATTCTCATAAAACACTCTGAGGTCAGGGAGACCACAGGGTTAGGTACAGAGTAAGATACCACCTCTACATTGTTCCCGTAAAACACTGTCTGAATTGGTAGAGCACAGTGTTAGATACCGAGTAAGATACTCCCTCTAGACTGTGCCCATCAAAAACTCCTTGGCCACTGGTTTGAAATCCCATCTCCACACTGTCCGATGACTGTAGATCTGTCTCTGAAGTTTGTATCTTCATTTAGGGAGCTATTGAGCTCAGTAAGCCCTCGTAGCTCACTCCATCATTCTCCCTGTCTCTCCTTTTCGGTCTCTCTCGTTCAGTCTCTCCCTTCTTCTTTGACTGTCAATTCTCTGCCTCCTTTCCACACATCTTTTGTTGTTTTCTGATGGTATATTACAACATTATAAAGTTAAGGCAGATTGTGTAATTAGTGTAACTGTGGTTGCTGTTTCCTGGAAGATATAGGATTGGTTGGTGGACAGTAAACAGCTTGGTGAGCTGGTGCTAGTGATACAATCGATTTACAAACTATATGATTGATTTAGACGAAGGGAACAGTGTAATGTTTCCAGGATCACTGACAAGTCCCATGTTAGGTGGGAGGGAAAGCTGTGGCAACGACCAAAGAGGCTGTAAACAGACATGGATAGGTTCACGGGATGGGAAGTGATTTGCAGAAGGAATATAATGTGGAGAAATGTCCATGTGCAGAACAGATTTTCAATCTAAGTCAGTGACCCTGCCTAATCCACAATTCCAGACCCAGTGAAGTCTTTTTTTTTTCTCTGAGGGAGGGCAATTTTCTGACTGGATATGGAAAATTTGCATCGTGAAGGTACTGAGTGTAACAGAATTTACTATATTCTATCATATCATATACTTTGCTGTCTGTATCGTGTGAGTTATGCTTAAAAAATTGGCAGAGGAAATATGATTCATGTTTGTGGGGTGAATGGAAAAAAAGGAAATGGAATGAAAGGTTTAAAATGGTGAGAAGTTATTAAATATTATTAACCAGGGTACATTGATGGTATCAGGAAATTAATATGATGTCAAACGAACAATTAAGAGGACAAATGGTACATTGCCACTCATTGCCAAGAGATTGTTTTAGGAACGTGAGCAAGTCTTGATGTTAAACTCTCTCGGTCAGATCTTCCCTTTCACTGAAGGTGTCCCTTTCGAGTTCCTCCTTCACACATATAGACATCCATAGACAAACGTGCACACACAAACACTTCTTACATACTGAAACACACACAAAAATCTCGCATGGACACATGCTGTCACACACAAACACTGCCTTGCACTCGCACACTTTCAGTCACACACGCACACAATCATGAAAACACACAATTACACAATTATGGGGTAGTACAAACTAATGTTCTCATAGAATTACTCAATCTTACAGACACCGCTCACACACACACACGAGCACAATCTCTCACTGAAACAGGCTCAAATACAAAATCTCACTCCCTCATAGTCACACCCAGTCCCTCACAGTCACAGTTTCACTGTCACTCTCGCGCCCTCACTTTCACTCTCAGTTCCTCGCTTTCACTTTCACTCACTCACTCTCATTCCTTAACTGTCACTCTCACTCATTCACATTCATCGTCACTCCCTCACAGTCACTCTCACTTCCTCACTCTCACACATCCTCCCTCTCTGTCACTCTCACTCCCTGACAGTCACTCCCTCACTATCACTCACTCTCCATTGTCCCGCAGCCATACTGTTTCTCTAGAAATGCACGAAAGCTTAAACCCGCACTGTTTCACCTAGTAATGGCCTGCAATCCAACACTCACTCTGTTATCCCAGCAAAGCCTTGCTGCATCACCCCCTATTCTGCTTCCCTACCAACCTACTGCATTCCCACACCCACTCGGTTCCTTTAACAACAGACAGCATCCCTACACCCATTTTGTTGCTCGAGCACACCCAGACCTTTCCCCTAGCAGCTGCCTATGGTCCCATCTCACACTACTCCAATGGCAGCAATCTTAAGCCCCAGTACCACACTGTTCTCTAACAAAGGCCAGTGATCCCTCACCCACTTTGTTCTCCAAGCAATGGCCTGCTGCAGCATCACTACTCTGTTCCATTAACAAAAGGCTTTGTCCTCACCCACACTATGTTCACTAGCAACAGACTGTGGCCCCATCCCTCCGCGATCCCGTAGCAAAGGCCATTGTTCCAAACACACTTCCCCTAGCAATGGCCTGTGGACCCATTCCGACTCTGTTCCCCCAGCAGCAAACAGTGGTCCCACTCACTCTGTTCCATTCGCAATGGCCTATTACCCCACCACCACTCGATTGCCATAGAAATGGCCTATGGTGCCAGCCCCACATTTACATCCAGAAGCGGCCAGTTTTCTCACACCCACTGTATCCCTAACCATGGCATTTGGACCAAGCCCCATTGTGTAACCCTAGCAATGGCTTGAAGCTCCTCATCGCCCTATGTTCCCTTAGCAACAGACTGTGGTATGAACCCAACTCTGTTCCCCTAGCAATGGAAGGTGAGAAAGGATTAGAGGAAGAGAGGTTTGGAGAGAGGGGCATTAGGAAATAGAGAGAGAGTGCAAGAGGGAGAGAGTGAAAGAGAATGGGAGAAAATGCACAGTGAAAACGAATGACAAAATGGGAGGAGGAGGAGAGAGAGAGAGACATTGAGAGACTGCGAGGGAGATATGGAGGTAGAGGGAACAAGGGAGAGAGATGAATTTTGCCGAAGCCAGGCTGGAGTGGGTGATCCAGAGGTGGAAGCAAGAACAAAGTGACTTAACCCAACTCCTTACCCGGCCCAGTCCCCTCCCCTCCCCTGAGGACCAGGACTTTTGTCTGAGTCTGTCTCTGTGCAGCTCAGCTTCTTCAACAAAAAAAAAACAAAGAAAATAATGTTCGCTCTGCTGATTGGCACTTTTTTACTGAATGCTTTTCTTATTTACAAATTGAGATCATAGATCGTCAGTGGAATGTGCCTTTTCTCGCTGGTCCCTGAGTTGAGAGAAACATTGAAATATGTCCCTGTAACCTCCCGTGCGATAAATTTGGACAAACCAGCCCTATCCTCAATCTATTAACACAGCAACAGGCTGCTCCGTTGCTGAAACATTGAACTGAAATGAGAAAATCGTGGATGGATTGATTAATGGGTGAATTTGATTGATTGACGAAATTGAGTAAAAGGATAATTCAGCACATTCTTTAGCTGCTGTCTGAACTTAGTCTGAGTCACGACATAAATCGTGTCATTTGTGCAGCAACTGAGGAGCTGCAGCATGAAGTCCAATTCCACCACAAAGCCATTTAGAGGCAAAGACTAATACCCAAACCACCACATCTGGTTCCATATAGAGTACACCATTAACGATGACCATAACAAGACGAAATTGGCCAAGATCACAAACAGTAAAACAATGGATTTTTTTTTTTTTTTTTACTTTGCATTTCTGTGTCACACTAAAAGTCATTATTGGTGTGAGCCCAGATCCTCCTGCGGGCCCTATTGGTCACTACAATGTGTCTGACGGTGAAATCATCGAACAGCAGAATCAGAAGAAATGGCACAGCCGGATTTAGAATGTGGTGGAGGAACTTGATTGTGGGCCAGACGCGAAAGAAATTAACACTGATTGTTACATCACAGAACCAGGGACCGTTCCACAGACCATAGCGACCTGTGAGCATAACATACCAGAAAATGTTCTTTAAACAGCTCAAAGCAGTCACTGTTCCCAGAACTACAGCCACCGTTTTCTCACTGCAATATTCACTTTTCAGCTTCTGGCAACAAATGGCCACAAATCGATCAAAGGTGAAAGTGATGGTGAACCAGACCGAACAGTCAGTGGCTGCATAAAACAGGACAGTGTGGATATTACATACGCGGATGGACATAGAAAATAAAACTGTTCATTGTAAACAATCGGAATTTGTCTCAACATCAGGTTGAGGATAATGACCAGTAGATCCGCCACTGCCATGGCCACCAGGTAACGGATGACACATGGAGACAATCCACAATCTTTATAAAGCAGGATGTAGGTCGTCACTATGTAAACTGTGAGGAAGGAAAACAACAAAATTATACATTAGACTAGAGGCAACGAGGGCAGTTTGCTTGAGGGCCGAGGGAGATTTTCAAATGTGTTACTGTTTTCAGAGATTTATTGAAATGAATGAAGCTGAAGGTATGAATTATTTAGAACAATGTGACGTTAAACACAAGAAACACTCCCTCCCTAAACACACAGACACACATCCATAAGAATCTTTGATTTCTGGAACATTCCCACACACTGGATCACTCGAGAGCAGACACAAGCCTCTTCTTTTCAGTTCCTAATTCTGAGGGTGATAACGTTGCCATCCTGAAGGACTCTTTCCCAGTTCCTTGAAAGAATACGGAAGACCAACATTTCTGTCTTTTAGTCTAAATTGTTGTCAATCCTCTGCAGTGAAGAACTGTGAACACAGAAATAACATATTCATTCCCTTCACGGTCTGAGGGGACCTCGAAACAGTGTCTCCTTCTCCCTGGAACGGGATCTGTTCCCTTTGGATCTTATCTTTTGTTCAATTAACTGACGTCCGGCCGTTCACAAGTAATGTCAGTTATACAATGTTCCAGAGAATGTTGGTTGACAAAATGCTCTGGAAAATTTCGGTTATAGAATGTTCTGGAAAATGTCGGTCATAGAATATTCAGGGGAATGTTGGTTATAGAGTGTCTGGAGAATGCCACTTTCTAGAATTTTCTAAATGATGTCGTTTGTACAATGTTCCAGGTAATGTTCTACGTAATCCCCAGGATCAGGAAAAGGCCAGTTTCCCCCATCATGTGACACACGAAGGTGGGTAAAGTCTTTTATTTTTTTCAAACACGTAAGGACATACCATTCAGGTGCATCATGAAGCCATTCGGCCGTTCAAACCTGCTCCAACATTCAACTAGATCGTAGCTGATGTGTCCTGAGCTCCATGTCACAGGAACTTTGAGTCATTCAACCCCCTGGAAAACTGTCACTGACCAGACGACTCTCGGGCACTTTTTACACTGTTTTTCTTCAAACATGTGTCTGAGAGCCATTTTGATAATGACGAACTCTCCAAATAATATTTTCCATTAGATTTAAACTTTAATGCATTTTAAGCGTATGTTGTGCATAGCAATCCAAAATATACTCTTGTTTTATGGGAATCGACATTCACTTGCAATTAGGAGATGTGGTTATTTCATTTGACTCACCTTATTGTATTTAACCAAATGCTACATCTATTCCCTTGTATCATTATAAAATAAAATAGGAGGTCCTATGTGGGGAATATCAGGAATTAGGAGCAAAATTAAAGACCATGACCTCAAGTTTTATTATCTCTGGATTATTCCCGAACCACGTGTAAATTGGCACAGAAAGAAGAAAATTTGAGAAGTAAATATGTCACTGAAGGAGTGGGGCACAAAAGAAGGTTTCCGTTTCAAGAGCCATTGGTAGAAATATTGGGACAGGAAGAAACTGGACCATTGGGATGTGCTCCACCTGAACCGATCAGTGACCACGATCTGAGCGGAAAGGTTAAACAGTGTGTTCACAAGGATTGGAAACTTGTTAAGTGGTGGATGGTTTAGGAGAGGTGTTTAAAGTTCCAGAACAAGGAAAAGGAGAGTGAGTATGGAGTGGGTCAGTAATCAAACGTCAAGCACAGTAGATAAGGGACAAGTATGAGAAAGGAGACAGTTAACACAGCACCGAGGGTGTTGCACATAAATGTATGCAGTACATGAAACAAGGTAAACGAGATTGTAGCTCAGATTCAATTTGGCGGGAACCATGTTGTGGGTATTACATAGACGTGGCTGCAAGGGGATCAGGTCTGGGAAATAAATTTCCAAGGATATATGTCCTATTGAAAGGACAGGCTGATGTGCAGAGTGGGCAGGGATATCTTCTTGGTAAGGGACAAAACTAAATCAGTAGATAAAAGTTATATGTGATTAGAAAGCGTAGAATCCATGTGGGCAGAGTTGAGGATCTACAAAGGAAAATAAAAAGACCCTGTGGGAGCTGTATGCAAGCCTCCCAGCAGTAATCAGGGTGTGAGGCAGAAAATAAATCAGGAGATCGAAATAAAAACGTGTAAGAAAGGCACTATTACAATAATCATGGTGGACTTCAGTATGCAGGTGAA
Source organism: Rhincodon typus (assembly GCF_021869965.1). NCBI lineage: Eukaryota > Metazoa > Chordata > Chondrichthyes > Orectolobiformes > Rhincodontidae > Rhincodon > Rhincodon typus. Next base: position 1,945,870 of record NC_063338.1, on the reverse strand, counting down.
CTAAGAAAATCAGATTGGCCGTGGATCCCAAGAAAAGGAATTTATGGAATGTATACAAGATGTTTTCTCGACCAGCTTGTGGTAGAACCTACTCGACAATAGGAAATTCTGGATTTGCCAATACATAATAAGATAGACTTGATTAGGGAGTTGAATATAATCGATGTCACCTGGCTGTTTGAGAGGGAGAAGCTGGAAGCAGATCTAGTAGTACCGTTGACTAAAAGTAGCGGGAAAAGAATGGTGGAGGAGCTGGCCAGAGTTGATTTGGAAGGAGAGACAAGCAGGGAAGGCGGGGTAGTAGCAATGGCTGTTGTTTCTGGGGATAACTTGGGAGACACAGTAGAAATTCAACCCAAGAAATAAAACACATACTAAGCGGAGAGAGGGGGAACATTGGAAAAGGCTAATGTAACACCCTGTTTAAGGCAGGAGGGAGACAGAAGATGGGAAATTATAGGCTGTTTAGGGTGACCTTGGTCGATGGGCAGAAAAACTCACCATTGTTAAGGGCGAGATTACAGAGTACATGGAAGTGCATGGTAAAATAGGGCTAAGTCAACACTTCATCAAGCAGAGTTCATGCCTAATAATTCTGTTAGAATTCATTGAGGTGGAAATAAACAAGTTAGACAAAGGGAAGCCAGCGGATGTGATCTATTTAGATTTCCAGAAGACCTTTGATAAGATGCCGCACAGGCATTGAATAAGATAAATGTGCATGGTGTTAGGGGACAAGGTACTGACATGCACAGCAGATTGGCTGACTGGCAGGAGGTAGAGATTAGGGATAAAGGGGTCATTTTTAGGATAACAGCTGGTGACCAGCAGAGTTCCGCAGGGGTCAGTATTGGAGCAACAACTGTTCATGTGGTATGTTAACAGTCTAGACGAAGTAACTGAGGCCATCTTTACTGAGCTTGCAAATTACACAAGGGTAGGTGGAGGGACAGATAGTGTTAATGGGGAAACAGCTGAAGGACGAATTTCCACAAGTGGCAGAAGACTTTAATAAGATAATTAAGAACGCATACGGGACACTTTATTATTCAAGGCTTGATTATAATAGCAGGGAGGTTATGTTGAGCTGTTCAGAACTTTGGTTAGGTCACAGCTGGAGTACAGCGTGCAGTCCTGGCCACCGCATTATAGGAAGGGTGTGATTACGCTAGCATGGTTGCAGAGGAGATTCACCAGGATTTTGCCTTATAAGACTATAAGACAAAGGAGCAGAAGTAGGCCATTCAGCCCATCGAGTCTGCTCCGCCATTCATGACTGATCTGATGACCATCAAGCCCCCTGTGCTCTCTTTCCCTTTGATTTTCTTACGTATTAATAATCTGTCCATCTCAGCCTTGAAGGTACTTAATGACCCAGCCTGAACAACCCTCTGTGGTATAGAATTCCACAAAATCATGAAAGGTAAATATAGTGACTGGAATGAGGTCAGCCAGGTGAACCTCAGAATATGAGTTCCCTTATTGGGGCTGTTAATCTGGGTCAGTCAGGGAGACTAGGTTGGCAGAGATAAATAGGGGTATCAGGGATTCTGTTCATTCTGAGAGCTGGCTTTGAGTGGGGCCAGATCAGCGTCAAGGATTTTCCATATGTAAGTAAAGGGTATCTTGGTGATGTGATACCGGATACTGTGGAGTTATCTCAGTAAAGGTATCATAGTCATGCTAGACAATAGGGTTGTTCTTTTATTGGAGAGAGATGACGGGTGGTGGTATAAACGGACGATCATCACGCCTCAGGCAAGGTGAGAGGTTGAGATATGGAGTCCTTCATGGCAATCTCAGCCCATATGAGAAGTGACGCCATGCTGTTAGTATCCCTCTGCGTTACAAACCATCTATCCAGCCAGCTGAGCTAACCGAACCCCTGAACAGGTTGACTAAGCTCTGAGGAAAGAAGAAACTCCCTCTTCTTTGTCTTAAATGAACAACTCTCTAATCTGAGATTCTGCCATCTCTTCCAAGACTCTCCCACAGAGAGAAACAATCTTGCCTCATCTATTCTGTCAAGTCCCCTAATCATCGTTAATGTTTCAATAAGGTCAGAGGCAAGCAGCTTGCCAGGCATCATCTGTATGGCTGGAAAGCAATGAATTCATGGCCAGTTTGTCAGCCTCTGTTTTCCAAGGGAAGCTTCTTGTCGATAGAGCAAGCCAATTTATCAGTTCTTTTCTTGGAAACAAAACTCCAAAGTTCAGAAAGCGGCAGCAATGCTGGCTCATGTACACTTCCCAGGGTGAAGGAATTCTACTGATAAAGTCCTGAAATCAAGCAATGATGTCAGATCAAAAAGAAATGTTTTCTGCACTCATCTTTGAACCCCTTTCCAGACCAACTCCAGACCTAATAGAACTTGCTCTGAACACAATTCATCAAAATAACCCGAAGCAATTCATCCTCAGCCACTCCCATTAATCCTGTATATTCTTGCTTTTCAGACAATAATCCGTGCTTGCTTAATCTTCTTTCATTGAACTCTTCGGCAGAGCATCCCGGATCTTAACTGTTCAATGCAAGATGATAGTTTTCCTCGTGTCGCCATTGCTTTTTTTGCCATTTATTCTAAATCTGTAGATTTTTCTTCTCTATCCATCAATTCTATCAATTGGGACACATTTCTCTCTATTTACTTTGTCCTGGCCCCTCATCAATTTGAACACCTCCATCAAAATTCTACTCAATTTTTGTTTCTCCAAGCAATACAGTGCCAACACCTTCAACACAGTTAAACATCGCAAGGTGCTTCATACAGCACATTCAGGCATAGTTTGACACTGAGCTCGAGGAGGAGATAGGCTGAAGAAACCTGGGCCAAAGATGGGTGACATCTTTACTTAACAGGAGGAGACCATTCAGCCTTGCACCACCATTCAATAACATCCAGGCTGATCTAACACAAACCTCAACTCCTCTTTTGTGTCAGTTTTTCATTGTCAACCACTCCATGATATCTCAAAATGCTACCCATCTCCTCTTTAAATACTTCCAGTGATCTAACCTCCACAAATGTCTGGGGTAAAGAATTCCAGACACTCATTTATGTCTGAGAGAAGCAATATCTTCACATCTGTGTTTTCAATTTGTCGTCCCTAATTCTTTAACTAAGTCTCTGAGTTCTAGATTCAAACAGCAGTAGAAGCATCTTCTACTCTGAATCATGGCTTTGAATACGATCACCCATTATTATTCCAAACTTTAACGCATGAAGATATAACCTGTAACTGTTGGAGTGTTGAAACTTGTATCTCAGGAATCAGCCTGTGATTCTCTATTAAACTGCCTCCAATGCTAGTAATATTTTTCCTGAATTAAGGAATCAAAACTGTACACAGTACTCCAGGTGTAGTCTCACCAACATCATTACAGTTATAATAAGACTTCCTTTTTAAATGAAAAAAAAATGCCAACCCTCTCACAATTAAGGCCAAAATTCCACTTGCTGATTTAATCCCTTACTGCACGTGTACGCTAAAGTTTTGAGTTTCATGCACAGGAATACCCATGTCCCTTTTTTCTCCACTGTTTTGGAGTCTGTCTTCATTTAAATAATGTATAGGAATTTTGACTCCCCCATTAAAATTATGACACTTTTTCCGACTTTGAACTCCATCGGCAAACTATCTGCCCACTCATTGAACCTATCTATGTCTCAATCGAAAGTATTTCTGATCTCATCGCAACATGCCCTACATCATTTTTTTGTATTATCAGATAATATGGATGCATTGCATTCTGCTCCCTGCAAGTTAGACATGTAGATTGTAATAATTGAGGATCTAGGGCTTATTCTTTTGACACTCCGCTGGTGACATCTTTATAACCTGAAAGAAAACCTTAATCTCAACTCTATCTTCTTTTTACTAACGGATTCTTAATCCTTCCTCGTATATTACTCCCTAAACTGCCAGTTCCCATCTTGTGCAATCAAGTTTTATTTGATACTTTAATGAATATCTGAGAACAGACTGGGATACTTGTGTGATCTAGCCATGGGAGAGATGCCAGAAGTCTGAAGGTTGGCTAACATGGCGTCACAGTTTGAGAAAGGTGATGAGGAAAAACCAGGAAACTATAGACCTGTGAGCCTGATGTCAGTGGTGACCAAGATGATCAAGGAGACTCTAAGGGATAAAATTTACATGTATTTCGCAAGGCAAGAAATGATTAGAGATAATCAACATAGCATTGTGCATGAAAAATCGTATCTCACCATTTTGATTAAGTTTTTTTGAAGAAGTGATGAAAACAACTGGTGAAGGCTGAGCCGTGGACATTGTCTAAATGGACTTCAGCAAGGCTTTCAACAAAGTTTCACATGGTAGACTGGCTTCCAAGGTTAGATCGCATGTAATCCAGGGAGAGCTAGCCATATAAAATATAACAGCCAATACGAAATTGACTTGAATATGGAGTCAAAGTGTGATGGTGAAGGGTTGATTTACAGACTGTAGGTCTGTAACCAGCAGTGTTCTGCAAGGATTGGTCCGTATCCACGCTTTCTTTTTCTTGTCAGTTATATAAATGATTTGGATTTGAATATTAGAAGAATAGTTAGTACATTTGCAGATAAAACTAAAATTAGTGGTGTAGCCGATAATGAAGTAGATTATCCCAGCATTCAACGGGACAATAATCAAATGGGCTAATAGGCTGAGGAGTGGCAGATGGAGTTTATTCTAGAATAATGTCAGGGGTTGCATTTTGCTAAGGCAAATCAAGGCAGAACTTATAGACTTAATGGTAGGATCCTGGGGACTGTTACCAAACAAAGAAACCTTCATAGAAATCATAGCATCTCTACAGTGTGGAAACAGGCCATTTGGCAAATTAGTCACTTCGACTCTCCAAAGAGCATTCTAACAAACACAACTGTACTGTATTCCCATAACTCTGCATTCCCTATGGCTAATCCACCGAGCCTGCACATATTTGGACTGCAGACCGAGATTGGAGCACAAGGAGGAAACCCACGCAAACACAGGGAGAATGTGCAAACTCCACACCGTCATTTGAGAGTGGAATCAAAACCGGGTATCTGGTACTGTGAGGCAGAAGTGCTAACGACTGGCAAACTGTGCTGCCTGTGTGCAGGATCACAGTTCCTTGAAGGTGGAGTCCGAGGTAGATAGGGTAGTGTAGAAGGTACTTAGTACATTTGCCTTTGTTGGTCAGTGCAATGAGTATAGGCGTTTGGAAGACATGTTCCAGCTGTTCAGGACATTAGTTAGGCCACTTTTAGAATATTGTATTCAGTTCTGGCCTCCCTGACATAAGAAGGATTTGTTAAACTTGCAAGTGTGGAGAAAAGTTTTCGAAATATGTTGCTGGAATTGGAAGGTTTGAGCTATAGTGACATGCCAGATAGGCAGGGGTTTTTATTTACCTTACAGCATCGGAGGCTAAGAGGTGACCTTACAGGTGTTTATAAAATCATTAAGGGCATAGATAGGGTGAATTGCCAAAGGCTTTTTCCCAGGGTACGTGAATCCAAACTATATGGTTGAGATTTAAGGTGAGAGGGCAATGATATAAAAGTGACTAAAGGGGCAACTTTTAATGCAACAGGTGGCTTGTGTATAGAATGAACTGTCAGAGGTAGTGGTGGAGGTTGGTAATATTACAACATTTAAAAGGAACCTGGATGGGGACATGAACAGGGAGGGACAATGACTAAATATTGACTAAAGGGACTAGATTGGTTTAGGATATCTGATCGCTTATGAATGAGTTGGAATGAAAGATTTGTCTTGTTGCTGTATATCTCTATGACTCGAGAACTGGAAGAGGTCAATCAGTCTGTTGATTCTGTTACACAGGAGCTAAAGGAGGCCATTCAGCCTCTCAAGCTGGTTACACAGGAACAGGAAAAGTTCATTCTGCCTCTTAAACCTGTTACGGAGGAACATTTGGAAGCCGTTCAGCATGTTGAGTCACATAGGAACGGGGGGAGGTTAATCAGCTTCTTGAATCTGTTACAGAGAAACAGGAGGAGGTCATTCAGCCGCTCGGGCCTATTACAAAGGAACAGTAGAAAGCCATTCAGCCTCTTGAGCCTCTCAAGTCTCTTATAGAAGGCCTGCACGAGGTCAGTCAGTCTCTCAAGTGTTGGACAGGAACACGAGGCGGTTATTCTGCTTCTTGAACCTGATACTGGGGAACATGTGAAAGACATTTAGCCTCTCGAGTCTGTTTCAGAGGAACAAAAGGATGCCATTCAGCCTTTTGAGACTTTTGCACAGGAACAGGAGGAGGCCATTTAACTTCTTGAGTCTGTTAAATCGGCGCAGTAGGAGGTTATTCAGCTTCTCAAGCCTGTTCAAAAGGAAAAGGAGGAGGCTTTTCAGCCTCTCGCGCCATTACACAAGAAGAGGTGGTTATTCAGCTTCTCGAGACTGTTTCAGATGAAAAGGAGGCGTCCATTCAGCCTCTCGAGCCTGTAAAAAGGCATCAGGTGAAGACTATTCAGCCTCTCTAGTTTGCAATAGAGGAAGAGAAGGAGGTTATTCAGCCTCTTGAGCCTGTTCCAGAGGAACAACAGGAGGCCATTCAGCCTCTCGAACTTGTTACACAGGAACAGGAGGAGGCTAGTCAACCTCTTCAGTTTGTTATACAGGAACAAGAGGAGGCCATTCTGTGGCTCAAGTCTTACACAGGCCATTCAGAGGTCTTTCAGCCTCTTGCACCTTTTACAAAGGAACAGGAGAAGGCCATTGAGCCTCTTGATGCTGTCAAAAAGTAACAGGAGTTTGACATTCAGCCTCTTGAGTATGTTAATGCGAGATCAGGAGGAGTGCCTTAATCCACTCAAACCTGTTAAGCAGGAAGAGGAGCAGACCATTCAGCCCCTCAGACGACTACACAGGGACAGCAAGAGTGAATTCAGGTGCAGAACATGTTACACAGGAACAAGAAAGGTTCAGCACCATGATAACCAAGGAAGCCACTGAGACCTTTCTGAATGCTTTACGAAAACAGGGGGAAGGACTTTTGCCTATGGAGACCAAAGAACCAGAAATTCTGTCCCTCCATTCCCTCACACAGAAGCAACAAAAAACCGTTTATTTTCTTAAACTTGTTTAAAATTAGCAGGAGGACTTCATTCAACTACTTGAATAGAACACATAAGGAAAGTTAAAGGACATTCATCCACCAAGAACTGTGACCCTGGAATATTCAATGACTCTGCCTCCACTGCTCTCTGGGGAAAGTGTTCCAAGTGCTCATGGCCCACTGAGAGAGGAAGAAATCCTCATCTCTAATTGAAATGCAGGATACCTCAGATTTAAAAGTACCACATAGTTCCAGTCTCAGTGTTGGTGATTGTTGCAAGGGGTTTCAAGAATTAAAGTTGTGAAATATTGCTGTGGTTGTACAGGATCTTAGTGAGATCACAACTGGAGTACATTACACTGACTGAGTTTCCTCAGTGAAGACAGGATATCGTAACATTGGAAATAGCTCAGAGATATTTCACTCCACAAATTCCTGCGATGAAAGTGTTAACTTATAAGGAACGATAAGCAGGTTGAGCCAATACCTAATGGTGTTTATAGGAATGAAAGATAATCTTAGTTTAACATTTAAGAGCCTAAGGGATCAGCAACAGAAACCAATTACACAGCAAATGGAGGAGTCCATTCCACTTCTTGAGCCTGTTACTTAAGAGCAGCAGAAGTGTTTTCAGACATTCAGTTCGGTTGTACCAGATCAGAACGAGGCTATTCAGCTCCTGGTGACTGATATACAGTTACAGGAGGAGGCCAATCAGAACCTCAAGCTATAAACACAGGTCCCAGAATAGGCCATATACCACCTGTATCCTCTTACACTGCAAGAGGTTCAGTTTGTAATACAGGAACTGGAAGAGGCCACAAACTGACTGGAGATTGTTACACTGGAATAAGAGGAGGCCATTCATCACATCGAGCCTGTAGCACAGGAATAGGCAGAGGATACGAAAGTACATGATACTTCTTATGGGAACAGGGGGAGGTAATTCAGTCATATGTCTGTTGTATGGGAACAGGTGAAGACCAATCATTCTTTCGATCCCATTTCAGGGATGCAAGAGGAGACCGTTCATTATCTCCAGCCTGTTATGGTGGAAGCATGTTATGGGGAGGAACTTCAGCCCAACAAACTGTTACAAAGAAACAGGAAGATTCCAAACGCCCCAAAGCTTCTAAAACAGCAACAGAAGGAGGATGATCAGACCTGCAGCTTCTTACTCAGGAACATAACAGAGACATCCATGCGCTAGAAACTATGACATAGGAACACCAGGAGGACATTCAGCCCACCACAGTTGTAAAATAGGAACAGGCATAGGTCATTAATCCACTCAAGCCCCTAAAACAGCATTCAGACAGATCATTTAACCCATTGTGCCCATTACACAGGAATTGGAAAGAGGTTTTAGAAACGTAGGAACTTAGAATAATCAGCATCACTAGGGAATAAAACACCATGATAAACTATTAGGATTGAAGACAAGTTGTTAGAATCCATTGATAAGCAATTAATAACAGGCCATTTGCAAATTGAACTGCAATCCATCAGAATCAGCAAGGTTTTTTGAAGGGTAAATCGTGTTTGTGTAATTGGCTCGAATCCTTTAAAGACGTATTATTCAAGCTGGATAGTGGGGATCCTGTAGATTTAGAACATCTGGACTTCCAGAAGACACAGTATAAGATGCTGCACAAAAGACTAATATGCAAGATAAGATCACTTGGTGTTTGGACTAAATTATTAGATTGGATAGAGGATTGGCTAACCAACAAAATGCAGAGACGAGATAAATACATCGTCTGGTTGGCAAGATGTAACTCGTGGAGTCTCACAGGGTTTGGTCCTCAGGCCCCAACTATTTCCAATCTATTTTAATTACTTGAATGGGGGGCTAGAAAATGTCATAGCCAAATTTTCAGACGACACCAAAATATCTGTGAATGTAAGCTGCAAGAAATAAATAATTAAGTTACAAATAGGTATGGATAATTTTGATAAAGATGCCAAAAATTCACAGATGGAATTTATTGTGGATAAGCATGATGATATTTACTTTGTTCAGAGGATTAGAATAGCAAGTTATTGTCTAAATGGAGAAGAAGTTCAGAGAGATTTGTTGCAAAGGGATTTGGATGCCCTCATACATGAATTGCAGAAAACTGGCATGCAGGTACAGCACATAATAAGGAAGACAATTGGAATTTCCATATTTATTCCAAAAGACAAAGCAACATAAAAGAAGGGAAGTGGCTGCAATTAACCAAGTCATTATTGAGCCCGCAACTGGATCGCTGTGCAAAGTTTTGGAGAGGACGGATGTAGTTGTGTTGCAGGCAGTTCAGAAGACGTTCAATAGATTGATTTCAGGGACGGGTGGTTTGTTTTATAAAGAGAAAGTGTGTAATTCAGGCCTGTACTCTCTGGAGTTTAAAAGAATGATAAGAGATCTAATGGAGGTATGTAAGATGCCAAAGGCGACTTATAATGTAGACCTAGAGAGGATGTTTCTTTACGTGGAGTAATCTAGAACAAGAGATCATCTGTAGAAAATTTAACACTAGGTGACACTTCGGTGAAATGCTTATGAATCTGTGGAATTTACTACCCTAGAGTTTAGGAAATTCTGGGACATTCAGTAAATAAAGCGTTCTGGAGAACGAGCAGGAATATGGAGTTGAGACTGAGATGAGATTAACTATGATAGTATCAAATGGCAGGACATGCACGAGGAGCTGAATTGTTCCTTGTTCTTATGTTCTGATTTAAAAAAAAAAAAATCGAACATTCAACTACCAAATCTGCTACACAGGATTTCTTTTTTTATTTATTCATTTTGTGGGATGTGAGCATCTCTGGCTGGTCAGCATTTATCGCCCATCCTTAGTTTCCCTTGAGAACTTTTTAGTGATTGGCACAACTGAATGGTTTGCTAGGCCATTTCAGAGGGCAATTGAGAATCAACCACTTCGTTGTGGGTCTTGTGTCACATGTAGGCCACACCAGGTGAGAATGGCAGATTTCCTTCCCTAAAGGAGGTTAGCGAACCAGGTGGGTTTTTCTGACACAAAAACAAAGTTACTGGAAAAGCTCAGCAGGTCTGGCAGTATCTGTGAAGGAAAAAGCAGCTAACGTTTCAGATCAGAGGAAGGGTCACTGGACCCGAAACATTAACTCTGTATTTTTTTTCCTTCTCAGACGCTGCCAGACCTGCTGACCTTTTCCAGCAACTTCATTTTTGTTCCTCATTTACAGCATCCGCAGTTCTTTCGGTTTTTATTAGGTTTTTCCTGACAATCGATTCATAAAGATCGTTCTTAATTGCAGATGATTATTTTTTTGATTGAATTCAAATTTCACTATCTACCAGAATTCGAATCTGGGTCCCCAGAATATTATCTGGGTCTCTGGATTAATAGTCTACGGATAATACCCTTAGGCCATCGCCTTCCCAAGTGCGGGAGGATTGATTTTTTTTAAGCAGGGCACAGACATTAGGGATAATTCAGTCTATCAGTTTGACCGAATGTAAACCAGTGCAGTCACACAGTGATCAGTGCTGGGTCCGCAGGTATTTTCAATCCGTATCAATAATTTGGATGAGAGGAAAAATAATATATGGCAATTAAATGTTGCGATGGTACTAAGATAAGCAGGGAATTAAATCATCACGAGGAGGTGGAGAGTGTGTAAATGGATATGGACAGGTAATGTCAATGGGCAACTGTTTGGCGTCTGGAATAAAACGTAGGTAATGGTGAACTGGTCAATTTTTCAGGAAGAATGGAAGGCAACATGTTACTGAACTGGAGAGAGAGATTACAGGACTTAGTGATACATTGTGTACTGGAGGGTTCACTCTGACCCGTTCAGACATCGGAAGTGTTGCTCCATCTCCCTGATAGTCTGCTCCCTGATGTTCCCAGTGGCTCAATTTCTCTCAGTACAGAAGGGATATTTTGATGCGGTTGGTTGGTGGTAGGGAGTGCAGGGGTGGGAGTTGGAGGGAAGGAGTTGGTGTTTTGAGCCGAGTGTCAAGGGAACAGTCTTTATCCAGGATGCTATTCTTTCTCTCTATGTGGAAACACAAAGACAATGGGAATGGTTGACTGCTTCTGAATGAAGAGGCTGTGGCTGCTGTTTGGATATTGGATATTCACCAACATGATGTACTGTACATGGTCACAGTCTAACAGTAATGGCTTGAGAGTTCCTTCAATTTGTCGACCACTCCTCATTGAAATGGGGACACTGCAGAGCCATGTACACTGTCAGCTGACCTGCCAACGGAAGTGGGTGAGGTGGTTACATTAACAATATTTAAAAGGCATTTGAACGAATACATGGATAGGAAAGTTTTTGAATGATATGGGACAAGTAGTGGGAAACGGGGTTAGCGTGTATGGACATTTTGGTCGGCATGGACCAGTTTGGGCCAAAGGGCTATAGGACTCAGTGCCATAGGATTCTATGATTTCATGTCTCTACCATGAATCCTGCAATACTGGGAAAACAAGGATACACCTGCAGCTCCCTGCTGAGGGAGAAAACATCGTATTCACCGCATCCACAATCCTCCATCACCCAATGATGACATTGACGGCAACATACTGGGAGGCTACGGATATGTCACCCACACCTGCCTGCAAAGTTCCGGATCATAGAAGCTGAATGAAACTGTGACCTTAATAGTCAGTGTCAGCCCCGTCCTCACCCTGGTCTGAAGCTACAGGTCATGTTGAAGGAGATGACACCATTCTGTGTTCAGCTCCATGTTCAATCAGAGTCACCTCACATTTTACTCTTAGATTAAGTGCAGCTTCGGAAGCTGTTGTTGGAAACTGGAGTGGATATGAAAGATCCCTTTCCCCACAATCCCTGGTTTCAGAGCTTTCCCTCTCTGCAGCCCCTGCTCCATTTGTTCTTCATGTTGCAGACCCAGATGCTGTAACTAGAGTCTGCATGCTTCATCCAGAGTTGGGTCACCAAATCCTTATGTCTCCGTGAATTACTCAAGCAGCTCACAGAACAAACCCAGAAAAGTATCCCCAGGACCTGCACTAACTTTCAATAACAGGAGTCAGTCAGAAGGCCCTAAGGTCAAAGTTAGATGCCTGGTCTTTTTGAATATTGCCTGAGGGGCTTCCTTGTATTACTGAACCCACGACCATCTGTTAGGGACAAATACAGTCGTTCAATGGATAGGCAAAGACCAAGTCTCAAACACCTGAGTCAAAGCTGCTGAAACCCCCTGTCCAACATGGAGCGTCACACGGGACCCACAGGAAAGTGAGCAAGAGCCTGACACACGTTGTTTCTTTGATTCTGAACTTCACATTGCCGGCTCCCAATACATCAGTGAGCCAACAACCAAAACCAGGGAAAGACACAGAAGAACAGAAAATTCACATTAACAATAGAAGCAGACAATTAATTAACTGAGAACATATTGTGGAAGTTTAGGGATGAAGACAGGGGAATGGGATCAACTGAAGAAATGAGACTTTGAAAGGTCCAAGCCCCAAGAATGAGACACTCAAGAAAGACATTGCCTGATTAGTTTAAATGGGTCATTACACCAAATTATGAATCTGCCTTACAGAACCAGCCCAGATACCATTAACTGAGACAAGATGACAGCCCAGCAGAGAGAGCTATGCAAACTATGCTAGAACACTGTTCCATATACTGGACTATCTGCCCAGGACGGAGAGCAGTGCAAACCCTTGCCAGTATACTGCTACTCTACGTGCACCAGATAACTGACTATCATGGGGAAATTTGCCTATCATGTTGTGAGTGGCAGTTAATGGGGCTCGTACAAATATATTTCTGTATATCTCCATTGCACCAGTACAAGACAAAAGGGGTTTGCGTGTGTTTGGAGGGAAGAGTGGGGGGTGGTTGTTGATCTGAAAATCATTATTTGAGAGAGAACACGCATGGATGAAATCAGTTTAAACATGAACAGCTGGCAGGGGTTCGGGTTATCGACAGAGAAAGACTGAGGGTCATTTCATGGACAGATGTGATGACATGCTTGAGAATATTAAAGGCTTTGCCAGATTCACTGACAATATATATCAGGATGCATAGGAATGATGGATGAATGGGATTTTGGTGTGAGTTCGGATATGAGCTGTGGGGTATTGACTCAGATTTGCTTCTGCAGATTGGAAGTTGGGAGTGTCAACAGCAGATTTCTGACATCATGAAGATTGCATTTCATAGCTCAAGGTTCAAATAGTAGATCGGTTGATCCAGTGAAATATATTCTAAAAGTGTCCGTAGTTAAAATTAGGAATGGTCAGGGTATGGTGTCAGGAATCATCTCATGACTGAAGGGATCGCCACAGTTGTGACTCATCGCTTTCAGCCTCAGATAGTGGCCAGGACTGTGATGGAGTCAGAGGAAGGAAATGAAGTTTGTAATCAGAACAGAAGACAGCGACCTCCATGCTCCCAACATTTTAATCCCAAAGTCAGTGATACAATGAATTCGTGGTTCACAGCTAGAAATGAGTAGGGTAACATAGAGACCCAGGAGGGACATTGTCAGAAGCAAAGAGGGAGAGAGTGAATGAACAAGTTCAGTGATGCAGTTAGTAATTATTTGTAGAGTGAATATCTGGGTTCAGATTCTCAGCAGGAACAATAACTGTGGCAAGGAGTGCAGGTTAAGTTAAAAGAACAGTAATACAGTTCGACATGACTGATAGAATTACTAAATGGACAGTGAAACCTACCAGGGACACAATGATAGCCAGGATACGATATTACAAATATTGAATACTGTTAATTGCAATAGGATCTGCAGTGATAATGGCTATCAATAGAAAAATACCAAACACCCCAGGTTACACCAAATTCTGTATTCTTGACTATTGTTGGAACCTTCCAGCCTAATGTTCTCAGATTCTGATCTTTCCACCCATTCTCTCTGGCGCTGCTGATCCCTGTTAGCATTGTAGGCGAAGCTTCTGCTCATACTATGGGGTAACACACTGAATGGAGCTCATTTATCATTAAAAGATGGAAACCCTCCACTGGGATAATTAGAATCCATGGAGACTGTTATTAATCACAGTCAAGAAACAAACAGATTCAGTTAAGCACTTCATTACATCACTTTTCATAGCACAATGAAAGGGAAAATTTACTCAGTTTGGAAGGAATGGATGAGAGTGCTGAGGGATGGACCATAAATCTTCTCGTTTTTTTTTTAATCTTTCTTTCATGTATGTGAGCAACACCAGAACACTGCAGGGTTGTCTATATTCCACCCTGTTTAAAAAGGGAGATAGGAATCAAACAACAGACTGGATACAAAAATAAGAGTGGTGGCGGAATTTCTAGAAATCATAAGCCAGTGTAACAATATTCATTTCTTATTGACTGTGTGTAATGCTGTTCCTATTTTTAAGTGCCCTGTTGTCAGATGCTTTCAGAACCTTGAGACACCATTCAGAGCATTGACACTGCTCCTCAGTAACAGGGGAAAGCAATTGTGCAAAGTGCGTATTACAACAGGATACAAGGAGGCCATTCAGTCCACACTAGACTATTATCACTAGAAGAGGTGTAAAGCTGGAATGTTGGGACATTTTGCAAAAGGAATCATTCAGAACGTAGAGAAATGTTACTGTAGCTGTACGAGATCTTACTGAGAGGGCACCTGGAGTACATTGTACGGTTTGCATTTCTGTAACTGAGAAGGGAGGGACCACCACAAGATACAGTTTAATGGCTGCTCATAATCCACGGATTGCTGTGTCATTTAACGTCTCAAGACTGCTACAAAGGAATAGGACGAGGCCAGTCAGCTTCTCGTGCCTGTTTTCCAGGAACAGGAGGAGAAAGGCCGTGACATAGCAACAGGAGGAGGCCATTCAGCCTCAAGTCTGTTCCACAGGAACGACAGGAGCCTGTTTAGCCTCCGACCATATTACACTGGGAGAGGAGAAGGCCATTCAGCTTATCGAGCCTGTTTCACAGAAATAGGAGGAGGCCATTTAGCCTGTCGCGTCTGCTCCACAGAAACAGCAGGAGGACATTTAGCTTCTGTAGCAAATTAGACATGATCAGCAGGAGGTTATTCAGCCTCTCTTGCCCGTTACCAGGGAACAGGACAAGGCGATTCAACCTCTTGAGTTTGTCACAGAGCAACAGGAAGACGCTATTCGGCCTCTCGAGTCTTACAGGGAAACAGGAGGAGGCCACTCACCCTTTTAAGTCTGTTACATAGGAACAGGAGGAGGCTATTCAACATATCGAATCTATTACATAGGAACAGTAAGAGGTTATTCAGCCTTTCAAGCCTGTTATCGAGGAGCAGGAGGAAGTCATTCAGCCTCTCGAGCCTGTTAAATTGGAGTGGAAGGAGGCAATTCAGCCTCGCCAGCCTGTTACACAGGAATACGTGGAGGCCATTCAGCCTCTTGAGTCAGTTACACAAGAACAGGAGGAGGCTATTCTGCCTCCCGAGTCTGTTAGCAGATCAACAGGAGGAGCCATTCACCCATGCGAGTCTGTTATGCCGTAACTATTAGTTTTATAAACGTTACAGAAAAGGATAGACCTGATGTAAAAGTTAAAGTCCTAACCTGGAGTAAGGCTAATTTTAAAATTTTTAGGCAACCACTTCTAGGAGCTGATTGGGACAGCCTATTCAAGGGAAATGGACGGTTGGAAAGTTGGAAGCCTTCAAAAATTAGGTAACGAGAGTTCAGCGACAGTATATTCCTGATGGTGAAAAGGACAAGTCTGATAGCTACAGGGAATGATACAAGACTAGAGAAATTGATCCTCTGGTCAAGAAAAAGAAGGAAATATATATCAGATAAAAACAGTTCATTTCAAACGAATCCTTAAAGGGTTATAAAGGCAGTGGGCATATAGACAAGAGAGAGATCACGAGGGCACAAAGGGCACATGAGTTAGCTTTGGCAAATCGGGTTAACAAGAAACCAAAGAGATTCTACAATTCCATTTTCGGCAAAAGAGTATCTAGGGAGAAAATAGGACCTCGTAAAGATCAACCAGGCCACCTATTTGTGGAACTGCAGGAGATAGGTGTGATAGTAAACGAATATATCCCGCCAGTAGTTATTGTGGAGAGGCTATGGAAGTGAGAGAACTTAGAGAAATAAATAGTGATGTCTTGAAAAGTGTTCATATTCCAGAAGAGGAGGTGCTGGATGTCTTAAAATGCAAAAAGGTGAATAAATCCCTGGGACTTGATCAGCTTTATTCAGAACATTTTGAGAAGCTAGGGAAGTGATTGTTGTGCCCCTTGCTGAGATATTTTTAGCATGGACAGTCATGGGTGGGGTGCCAGAAGACTGGAGGGCAGCTAATGTGGTGCCAGTGTTTTAGAAAGTGGTAAGGAAAGCCAGGGAGCTATAAATCCCTGAGCTTGACATCAGTGGTGGTTACTTTGTTGGAGGGAATTCTGAAGGACAGGATTCATATGTATTTGGAAAGGTAAGGGCTGATTCGGGCTTTGTGCATGGGAATTTGTGTCTCACGAATTGGATGAGTTTTTGAAGAAGTGACAAAGAACATTGATTAAGGCAGAACAGTGGACTTTAATTGCTGGTGTAGTCATTAGTGAAGAAGATTATCTCAGAGAACAACGGGACCTTGATCCGATAGGCCAAGAAGAGCCAAATATGAGGTGTTGCATTTTGATAAGGCAAATTGGGGTAGAGGAAGACCTGATTGTGCACATCCCCATGAAGGAGGAGTTCCATGCGCATGCCCACCGTGTGGGTTTGGGGGGTGGCATCAATTTCCCCCTGCCTGCCATGATCAGGCTCAATATCAGGTTCGTACAGGGTAGGCCGGAACTGATAACGCTTATTCCGATTCACTGTGGGATTTCAAAGTCGACACTAATGCCGGGGTTGTTGGTTAATTCCTAAAGTTCCAGTGAGTGGCGAGTTGCTCTGGGAATGGCGGTAATCCTATGTGATTCTCATTTCCAGTGCTCGATTACCAATTAATGTGGTGAGTTTGGTGAAATCCACTCAGCCTCACGGTAGAAATCTCTGCCCAAACTCAACTCAACTGGCACTTTACACAGAGAAACAATAAGATTAAGCCAATACCTTGATCATTTTATGGAAGCTCCTCTTTTACGATCATACATATGTCATCCCTTATTCAGAGATCTCCCCCGCCTCTTTATTCATTTTTTTCCAACACTCCCAAATGTAAAATGTTCTGGAGATTCAGTTCTCAATATCGGTCACACTGTAGCCATGTCTGTCTAAAGCCATTACATCGTATCCATTTACCTCAACGTATGCACTGAATTCTCAATCATTTTGAGAATACAGTATACATTTATATAGAGCGCCTTTCATTCAGTATTTTAAGCCATTATTGCCGGCTCCATTGTCACTTTTATTCCTCATTTTGACTGGTCAAGAAACAGTCTGATATCGTCATACTCACAGAATCAGACCTGAAGGATAATGTTTCATGAAGCACCATCACGATCCCTGGGTATATCCTCTCCCACCGGCAAGACAGACCCATCAGTGTTGGTGACACAATGGTATACAGTCAGGAAAGGAGTTACCCTGGAATTCCCCAACATTGATTCCAGATTCCAAGAAATCCCATGCCAACGGTCAAAATGGTCAAGGAAATCACCTGATGATGGACATGACTGTTCTCTTCATCACCCTTTTCCTCGATGTTGAAAACATCAAGAGGAAGCAACGAGGGTGACAAAGGCAAAGAATGTACTCTTGGTCTGGTACTTCAATGTTCATTGCCACAGACCCACCACCGATTGAGCAGGGCCAAGCCTAAAATACATAGCACGGCAGATTGTGGGAAGTGTTGAGTGAACCATCAAGGGGAAATATTCTCACCAAACTACATATCACATACATATCTGTCCCTAACAGTATCTGTAGGAACGCCCACAGTCCTTGTGGAGGTAAAGTCTAAGCTTCATAGTGAATATACCATCCACTATATTATGTGGCACTATCTCCTGCTAAGTATGGCATACTTCTAAAGGATCAACCAAATCGAAACTGGGCATCCACGTGGCACTGTGAGCCACCAGGAGCCGCAGCATCAATGATGCTCCCTCTATCATAAATGCAGAAGTGGTCCCCTGATTATTCAAAAATGTATTCTAACTGAATTTGTCAATGACGTCAAGATAGGCAGGAAACTAAATTATCAAGAGGAGGTTGAGAAGCTGTAAAGGGAAAAACAATGTACACCAATTTGGCAGATGGAATACAATGCGTGTAACTGTGAACCTGTGAATTTTTCTGGAAGAATAAAAGACTGTAAATTACATAAATTGAGAGAGATTACAGGACTTAGTGGTACCATGCGTCCTGGAGGCTTCATTTATACCCATTCAGGCATCGGAAATGTTGTTCCTGCTCCCTGATGGTCTGCTCCCTGATACTCCCAGTGGCCCCATTGCTCTCAGTACACACGGGATATTTTGATGTGGTTGGTTGGCAGTGGGGAGTGGTGAGGGGAGGATGGTTTCAAACGTGTACCAAACATAGCCTTTATCCAAGATGCAATCCTGTTTCTCTCCGTGGAGACATGAAGACGATGGGAATGGCTAACTGTTTCTGAATGAAGAGCCTATGGCTACTGTGAGGACAGTGGGTATTCATCAACATGATGTACTGTGCATGGTCACACCACAACATTAATGGACTGAGAGTTTGGAGTGTCCAATCACAAGAATGAGAACATAAAATAAAGGCATGGCAAGATCAGCTGAAACGGTTAGTTATACCATATTCTCAGTTCACCTCACAGAACCAGCCCGGGCGTGTGTTTTTATTTACTATCAGGATGTGGGCTTCACTGGCTGGGATAGCATTTATTTCCCGTCCCTAGTTGCCCAAAAGGTAGTTAAGAGTCAACCATATTTCTGAGAGTCTGGATTCACATATACACCAGACTAGGTAAGGGTAGTTAAGAGTCAACCATTTTTTCTGAGAATCTGGAGTCACATTTAGGCCAGACCAGTGAGGATTGCAGTTTCATTCCTGAAAGGACATTAAGTGAACCAGATGGGCTTTTCCTGACAATCGACAATGGTTATCATTAGACTTTTAATTCCTGATTTTTACTGAATTCAAATTCCACCTTCTTTCATGGCCGGATTCTAACTCAGGTCCTCAGAGCATTTCCTGGTTCTTTGGAAGAATAACCGAGCAATAATATCACAAGGCCATCATCATAAACCCAGATGCAATATTGGTTCACCATGGAGGACGTTGTAGATCAGGTGAATGTACTGTTCAGTTCAACCCAGCAATCTGTTCAGAGTGGCACACTATGCAGATCACATCATTGCATTGTTTTATTAATCCGGACTAGATATTTGTCCAGTACTACCTATGCAGAGCACACCAGTGCATTCATCCATAAACCCGGTACTTGTATCAGTCCAGCAGGGGTATTTGTATACAGTTCACATGTGCATTGTTCTCGAAACCCAGACTAGATATCTGTCTGGCGTATGGGGACCTGTTTAGAGCACAATTACGTTAATCTATAAATCCAGAGCAGATATCTGTCCATCATGTGGAGCAATGCAGACCACACGAGTACATTGAAATATAAACCCAGGCTAGATATCTGTCCAGCACGGGGAGCTGTGCAATGAACACCACTGAATTGATTTGTAAAACTGGAGCAGTTATCCTCCCAGCACGTACAGCTGTGTACACCACATCAGTGCATTGTTCAGTAACACTGTTTTAGATCGCTGTCAGGTCTGGGGAAACTTGCAGCTCATGTTGGGAGTGACAGGATGTGCTCCCAACCATTTACAGACAGACATTCCCATTGTGCCGTGACAAGGGGTGCTGTGGATGTGAAAATCACTTCCAGAGAGAAATGTTGGCTGAATCATTTAAAGTCCCAACAAATGTGGGGAATTTGGGATACAGATAGAGAGTGGAAGATTGGAAGACAATGTCACGGAAGGATGTATTCACAGGTTTCAGAATGCTAAAATAAAAACATTTCAATAGCATCTTGAAACAGGGTTAAGTATTTCCAGGAATGATGGGTGAACAGAGTATTGGTGTGAGTTCACATGATGGAGAGTTTTGAACCAGCATTTGTTCTGCTGGGAATGGGCTCAGCAGAGTCTTCGACTACACATCCTGTCACATTGTAACTGGGAATAGGGTCAGCGGAGTATTTGACTCATTGGCTTGAATCTTAAAATAATTTGTTTAAATGTCATTGTCATTGAGTTTGACAGAGGGATCGTCTGCAAGGGGCTATGGTAGTTTTCTGGTGATGTCATATCAAACTCACATCATTATCTACTTTCCTAACCCCATGGCATCCTTCTCATCCACTGCCAGCCCGATTCTCCCATTCGTCAGACCTGGTGGTACTCACCATCACCAGGATACCCCTAGATATTCTGTGACCCTTGGCATTGATGCAATCTTTAAAAATGACAATTTTCACATGGTTCAGCTTTCTCAGTCAGGAATTACCCTACACGATTTGCCAAGAACATAGCAGATAAGCGATCAATTGCACCATGATTTGTTGACAGGGACATGCAAAGTCTGGTGGACGGGCTAGTACAGTGGAGTACAGTCCCAGAGGAAGTGACACGACTAGACCCACCAAGTATGGTCTGAGTTCACCCCCTAGCTCAGTGCATTATCTATGGTCTGAAGAAATGTCCAGTAATACAAGAAAAGCGTCAATAGCCTTTCCTGCTGTGCCAGGATGAGTGCCACCCTATTATCTTTGCTCCCTCATACTCAATGTATGTCTGTTATAGTACCTACCTCTGAACAAGGCTCATGCTCTACCACGCTAGTGCATAGCACCTTCCACCTCTCTCTGTCGCCTACACAATACAGCCACACATTTCATTTACAGAATATTCCAGATGATGTTTGAAACAGTTCCCAGTTTTAGGAAAACGTCAGTATCCCAGTATGTAATACATAAGGGGAAGCAGCAGTGTTATACTTTTCTCCAAATTATATATGATTAAAGAACATCATTAGGCCATTTAGTCCTTCAAACCTGCTCCACCATTCATGAGATCGGGCTGATCTGATCGTGTCCTGAGCTGCATGTTACAGGAATTTTCAATTATTCAACCCTATGGGTTCCTGTCACTGACCAGATGAGAATCGGACACTTATTACACCACTCTTTTGCAAGGATGTATTCAGGAGACATTTCACATGGATATGGACTCTCCAAACAATATACTAGAATTAGAATCCCTACAGTGTGGAAACAGGCCCTTCGGCCCAACAAGTCCACACCAAACCTCAGAGCATCCCACCCAGATCCCTGAACACTACGGACAATTTAGCATGGCCAATCCGCCTAACCTACACATCTTTGGACTGTGGGAGGAAACCGGAGCACCCGGAGAAAACCCACGCAGACACGGGGAGAATGTGCAAACTCCACACAGACAGTCGCCTGAGGCTGGAATCGAACCCACGTCCCTGGAGCTGTGAGGTAGCAGTGCTAACCACTGTGCCACCGTGTCACCCATGTTAGTTTTATACGTGTATGTAACCATAAACAGAATTTACTCAGAATAATCAAAAATATACACTTATTTTATGGTTATCAATATCCAATCACAATTAGTAATTCTGGTTATTTCACTGCCCTCACCTTATCGTATTCAGCCAAAGACAGCATCTAAGCACTGCCCCATTATGTACAAAAAGCAATATTTAACAGAGAATTTATTTTTTTTCCTCATCCGTTATCTTGAAATTTATTTGATTGTAACTTCTTTGTTGTTATCAAAATTTCTATTGTCCCTTGTCTTTGACTATTTCTGTGTATAGTAGTTTCATATTCTCCGAATCAGTTGGCTGGACGGTTGGTTTGTGACGTAGAGGTAGGCCAAAAGCTCAAGTTAAATACCCACACTGACAGACATTACCATGAAGGGCTTGCTTTCTCAACCTCGCCCCTCACCCGAGGGATGGTGACCCTCAGGTTAAATCACTACAAGTGACGTCTCTCTAAGGCTAGAACAGCCTGATGGTCCTGTGGGACTATAATGACTTTATTCTCTCATTGTTAGCATTTCAAAACTTTCTCTACGTTATCATTTCATTTTCCACTGTATTCTTGGGTATTTCATTTTGTACCACTGTCAGCATTTTGTCCCACACTGTACAATCCTGCCTTCTCCCTGATAATATTTGACTTCGTTGTTATTCATGAATCTATCTGTTTGTGCCTCAAAAATATTCAATTTCTCTGCCTCCAATGGTCTCTGGGGATGACAGTTCCAAAGACTCACAAAAAGCTGAGAAAACAAAAATAAATCTCCTCATACCTATAATAAATTGAAGAAGATATTTAAAAGAAAAAAAAAGATGTAAACTGTGTCTGCTAGCTGCACTTTCACTCAACTTCGTAGGAAAGACGTGGTGCTGTAGCTGCACCCAGTCTTACTGAGAACACTTCTGGAGGACAGTGGGAGGGTTTTTTTTTGTCTTCTTACCTGAGAAAGGATATAATTATATTGAAAACCGTTCAGAAATGTTTCACTTCACTTCGTCCTGGGATGAAGGCCTTATATTATCAAGGTTTAACAGGTTATCCTGGGAATGAGAGGTGATCATATTGAATCAAAAAATATCTTGAGGAGAGTGGATGAGGTGGATGCGCCAGGGGTGTTTGTATCGTCCAAACTTGTTGTCAGTAGGCTTTGTACCTTTGCTGAGGGGGCTTACTTTGGGCATAAGTCAGTTATTTGTGGCTGACTAAAGAAATCTGCCTGACTAGTCCCAGTCACTGAACCTGACCCAGTCTGAGACCTATATTATTAGCCATATCAACATTCTGGTTACATTTATAATTTGTTGTGACCAGGAGAGGAGTGGGACTAAATAAGGAAACATTGACCCCCCCTTACATTGGTCCGAACAGGGATGAGGATAAATTCACAAAATGGGAATTCATTCAAATGGGAATTCTCTTTCTGAGAAGTTTGTGTTGGCTGGATCTTTAAACTGTATCGATGCTGACTTCCTTCGATTTTTGATGGACAGGTGAATCAGGGATAATGGGGTATTGACAGAAAAGTGCACCTGGGTCCGCAATGAGATGAGTCATGATCTTATTTACTGGTTGAGTAGTGTCAAATGGTCGATTGAACCAGTCGTGCTTCTCACTCCTATGTTCTGATGTTCCATTCAGCCCTTAAGACCTGCTACATAGGAGTAGATCGAGGCCATTTTAAAAGTTGGAAAATATCCTTAGAAAATCCAGGCTGGGTCAGGAAGATCCCCGCCTCCTCACCCCCTCTTCACAGGCTTACCCTCTCTGTAACTTCTGCTCCAGATGTTTATCATGCTGCAGACCCAGATTCACTGTGAATACTGTACCCATTCCTCACCGAGTGTTAACTCAATCAAATCCTCTGTTCTCCCTAAATGCAACATCGCACGAGACTACTTCCAGGAAAATAACCAGTTAATTTGCAGTAACAGAACATAAGAAATGGGAACAGGAGTAGGCTTGTCTGCCACTCAATGCTGTCCTGCCACTCAATGGCTGACCTGCTCCAGGGCTCAACTCCACTTTCATGTTAACTCGTCATATCCCTCAACTCGGCAATATGTCAAAAATCCATCCAAATCATCTGTAAACCCTTTAAATGATATAGCCTCCACAACTCTCTGGGTTAGGGAATTCCAGACATTCACTGCCTTCTGAGAGAAGAAATTTATTTGCATCGCAGGTTTAAATGCAAGCCCCTTGTTCTGTATCTATTTCCTTTAGTTCGAGACTCTGCCCAAGACGTTGAAGCACTTTCTCAACACCAATCTTGTCAAGCCTTTCTGTGTCTTGTATTTTTCAGTAATATCACCCCTCAGTCATTTCAATGAATAATCACCTAACCATTTTAGATGTTCTTGCTAATTCAACACTTCCATCCCAGGAGTCAGCTGAATGAATCAACCTCGTTACTTGCTGCACCAGCATGCTAGCTTTATGTTTCGTACGCAGGAACACCCCAACTCTTTGTACTCCACCTTTTTGGAGTCCTCTCCATTAAATAATATCTTGCTTTTCGGTTCACAGTGCCAAAATGCATGACCTCATATTTTTGTTTTACAATAAATTCTATCTACCAATTATTTGCCAACTCACTGACCTTATCTATATCCATTTTCACATCCTTACCACAACACATCTTCCCACGTATGTTTGATCATCTGCAAACTTGGATACATATTTTACTCAGCCCGGCCTTAAAGCCATCACCATACATTGCAAATAACTGAAGCCATAGATCTGGTATTTTTGGTACTCCAATAGATACATTTTTTTAACCTGATAAAGACTCATTAATTCCCACTCTCCGTCTTCTGTGTACTAACCAACACTCATTTCATGCTAATATATCATCTATCATACTATGAGGGCCTGACTTGTGCACGAACCTTTATTTTGTGGTATCTTGTAGAGAACCTCTTGAAAGCCAAATGCACAGTCTCCCAATTCGCCTTTGTCAAGTCCGTTCGTGATATTGTGAAGGAAATACAGCAAAATGTCGCAAAATTTTACAGGGCCAATCATAATTTCCCTTTCACAAAACCATGTTGTCACTGATTCCATTAAGTTGTTTTTTTTTTCTAAGTTTCCTGCAATCCCTTCCTTAAAAACGGACTGTAGTTGATTCCAAGCAATAATTGTTTGGCTAAATAACCTATAGTTTCCTGTTTTCAGGCTTGTTCCTTACTTGAAGACAGGTGCCACATTGGAGGTTCTCTACTTTCGCTGGTAACACTCCTGCAATGCAGAGGGCTATGGATCATTTCAAACAATGCAGACAGTCAATCTGTAACTACTTATTTTTAAAAATTGCATCAGTTATTGTTGATTTTTCTACCCTTAGACCTATCTGTTTTGTCCAAAACCTTGTTCCTTTTGTTAGAGGCAGTTCTAGACGCTTCCTCCTATTACCATCTTGCTTATATCATTGAAATACTTACTGTGTCTTCCCCTGTGTGTAACAATGCAAAATACTGTTTAAAATTCTCAGCCTGTTCCCTGTAACCAGTTCCTCAGTGGTATCCTTCAAGCCTCCCACATATACTTTCCTGATGTTTTTCTTTCAAGGGTCACACACGCACTTTGAATTTTGTGTGTGTGTGTGTGTGTGTTTGTGTGTGTGTGCGCGCGCGCGCACGCGCGCGTGAGTGTATGTCTGTTTTCAAGTGGGTGTGGGGTGGTTTTAGATGTGACAATCACTATTTGAGAGAGAACACATGTGGAGGAAATCGGTTTAAATCTAAACTGGCAAGGGTTTGGGTAATCGACAGATCGAGACAGACTGAGGGATGTTTTGTGGACAGATGTGATGATGTGCTTGACAATATTAAAGTAAAGGGCTTGCCAAACCGAATAAAAATATAAATCAGTGCAGTGTCGAATTTCGATTTGCTGATGCAGGTTTGAAGCTGGGAGTGCCAGCAGCAGATATTGGCATACTTCCGATTATATTTCACAGCTCAAAGTTCAAATAACATATGGGATGAGCCATTGAAATATATTATGGAGGTGTCAGTAGCTAATATTCGCCTCTTGCACTTGTTACGTAGTAACCATTAGTTTTAAAATAGTTAAATAGACCTAAAATAAATGTTAAAGTTCAAAACTCAGTAAGCCAGTTCTGACCGTCTTAGGCAAGCGTTTTGAGTAGCTGATTGGGTGAGGCTGTTTACAGGTAAAGGAACGGTTGGAAAATAGGCGGCTTTCAAAAATGAGAGAACGAGAGTCCCGATGCAGTATGATCCTGTTAGGGGGTGAAGAACAATTTTGGTAAATCTAGGAAATGCTGGATGACTGGAGAATTTGAGGCTCTTGCCAAGAAATAGAAGGAAGCATATGTGATGTATAGATAGTAGGGATCAAATGAATCCCTCGAGGAATATAAGCGCAGTAGAACTATATGCAAGAGGGATGTCAGGAGAGAAAATAAGGAACATGAGATATCTATGGCAAATAAAGTTATGGATAATTCAAAGGGGTTCTACAAATACATTATGAGCAAAAGAGTAATCAGGGAAAGAATAGGCCCCGGAAAAATCAGCAAGACTGCCTTAGTGTGTAACCACAGAAGATGGGTGAGATAGTAAACGAGTATTTTACATCAGTGTTTACTATGGAGAAGGATATGGAAGCTAGAGAACTTCAAGAACTATATAGTGATATCTTGAAAAGTGTCCATATTAGAGAGGAGGAGGTACTGGGTGTTTTAAAATGCATAAAGGTAGATAAATCCCTGGAACCTGATCAGTTGTATCCGAGAACTTTGTGTCAAGCAAGGGAAGTGATTGCTGGGCCCCTTGCTGAAATATTTATGTCATGGATAGTCAAGTGTGAAAAGCTGGAAGACTGGAAGGTGATTAATGCAGTGCCATTATTTAAGAGTGTGATAAAAGAAAGCCAGGGATATCTGGACCGGTGAGCCTGATGTCACTGGTGGCTAAGTTGTTGCGGATTCTGGGGGACAGGATTTGCGTGTATTTGGAAAGGGGAGGACTGATGAGGGATAGTCAACATGACTTTGTGCATAGGAAATTGTGTCTCACTAACTTGATTGAGTTCTTTGAAGAAGTGACAAAGAAGATTAATGAAGGCAGAAGAGTGGTTGTTGTCTGTATGGATTTCAGTAAGGCGTTTCACAAGGTTCCTCTTGGTAGACTGGTTAGCAAGATTAGATCACATGGAATCCAGGGAAAGCTAGCCGTTTGGATCTAAAATTGGCTCGAAGGTAGGAAACAGAGCGTGATGGTGCAGAGTTGTTTTTTGAATTGAATGCTTGTGACCAGCGGGTGTGCCACAAGGATCAATACTGAGTTCATTGGTTTTTGTGATGTACTTAAATGATTTGGATTTGAATATAGGAGGAATAGTTAGTAAGTTTGCAGATAACACCAAAATTGGCGTTGTAATCGACTATCAAGAAGCTTATCAGAGAGTATGACGGGACCTCGATCAAATGGGCTGAGAAATGGCAGATGGAGCTTATTTTACATTAATGTGACAGTTTGCATTTATGGTAAGGCACGTTAGGACAGGACTTCTAGACTTAATGGTAAGATCCTGGGGAATGTTGCCAAACAGACACATTCATAGAAAACCTACAGTGTGGAAACAGGCATCAAGCCCATCGAGTCAACATCGAGCCTCTAAAAGCATTCTACCATACATTCTACCTATCCCTGCAACCCTGCATTTCTTGTAGTTATCCCATCTAGTCTGCACATCCTTGGGCACGATGAAGAATTTAGCATGTCCAATCCAGCTAACTTGCATACCCTTACACTATCGGAGGAATCCCACACAGACACGGGGAGAATGTGCAAACTCCACACAGACATCCATCTGAGGATGGTGTCAGCCATAGTTTGCTGGCGATGTGAGGCAGTAGTGCTTACCACTGAGCCACCATATGTGCACGTTCGCGTTTCCCTGAATGTGGAGTCACAAGTAGACAGGGTAACGAAAAAGTGTTTGGTACGCTTACCTCTATTTGTCAGTGCATTGAGTAAAGGCGTTCAGATGATGCATTGCGGCTGTACTGTACATCAGTTAGGTTACTTTTGGAATATTGCATCAAATTCTGGTCTACCTTCCATAGCAATGATATTGTTATACCTGAGAGAATTCAGAAAAGATTTACAAGTATGTTGTTGTGGTTGGAGGATTTGAACGATATGGAGAGGCTGAATGGACAGCAGTTGTTTTCCCTGGAGGATCAGAGGTTAAGGGGAGACTTTATAAATTTTACAAAATCATGAAAGACATGGACGAGGTGAATTGTCCGTATCATTTTCCCGGGGATGTGAGTTCAAAACTAGACGACATAGGTTTCAATTGAGAGGGGAAAGGTATAAAAGGGAGACAAGGGGCAACATTTTCATTCAGATGGTGCAGCATGTATGGAATGAGCTGCCAGAGGTAGTGGTGGAAGCTGGTACAATTACAACATTTAAAAGACATCTGGATTGGTATATAAATAGGAAATGATGAGAGGGATATGGACCAAACATTGGAAAATGGGAATAGATTAATTTAGGATATCTGGTTTGCATGGACACGTTGGAACGAAGAGTCTGTTTCCATGCTGTACAACTCTATGACTCTAGGAGTCCATAACAGAAGGAAGCCATTCAGCCTCTCGAGTCTCTTACAATGGAACAGGAAGAGGTCGTTCAGGTTCTCGAGTCTGTTACATGGGGACAGGCAAAGGTCATTCAGTCTCTTGAACCTGGTACAGAAGAACAGGAGAGGTCCATTCAGCCTCTCGAGCATTTTACATAGAAACAGGACGAGGCCATTCAGCCTCTTGTGACTGATACACAGGAAGAGGAGGAGGCAATTCAGTTTCTGAATTCTATCATACAAAAGCACAACCAGTCAGCTTCCTTGCTCAATTACTGAGAGAAAAGAAAACATAAATACAACATTCAGACTTTGAAGATGTCTCACTGAAACAGGAGATAAGTGGGGTTAAGTGCTGCACTTGTGGGATATGGGAGATCCATGACATTTCCAGCAACTCGGATGACCGCATCTGCAGGAAGTGCTCTCAATTGCAGTTCATTTCAGAATGCATGGATAGGTTGGAGCGGCAACTGGATGCACTTAAGAGCATGAGGATGGCGGAAAGCGTCATAGCCAATAGTTTTAGAGATGTGCTCGCATCCAAGATGCAGGCAGATAGATGGGTGACCACCAGAAGGGGCAGGCAGCCAGTGCAGGAATCTGCTGTGGTCGTCCCCCTCTCTAACAAGTATACCATTTTGGATATTGTTGGGGGAGATGACCTATCAGGGGATAACAACAGCAGCAGCCAGACTGGTGGCTCTGTTCTTAAGAAAAGAAGGACAAAGAACTCTAGAGCAGTAATTATAGGGGACTCCATAGGCACAGATAGGTGATTCTGTGCACGTAAAAGAGACTCCAGGATGTATATTGCATCTCTGGTGCCGGAGTCCAGGATGTCTCTGAACGGGCAGAAAGCATTCTGAAGTGAGAGGGTGAACAGCCAGAGGTCATGATACATATTGGTACTAACGACATAGGTAAGATGAGTGATGAGGTATTGCAGCAGCACTTCAGGGAGATAGGTAGAAAGTTAAAGAACAGGACCTCCAAGGTTGTAATCTCAGGATTACTCCCTGTGCCGCATGCCGGTGAGCTAGAAAAAGGAAGATATCACAGCTCAATACATAGCTAAACAGATGGTTTAGGAGGGAGGGTTTCAGATATCTGAACCATTGGGATCTCTTCTGGGGCAGTTGGGACCTGTAAATTAAGGACAGGTTGCGTTTAAACTGGAGGAGCACAAATATTCTGGCAGGGAGGTTTGTTGCTGTCACTCAGGAGGATTTAAACTAGCTTGACAGGGGGGTGGGAACCAAAGCACAGGTGAATTTACTGAAAGCGAACTAGAGAATAGTGCCAGTAAGACTCAGAGGAAGAGCAAGCAGGTGGTCGTTGCTGATCAAAGCGGGTATGGTAGACAGAAGTGCATCTGTTTCAATACAAGAAATGTAACAGGTAAGGCAGAAGAACTTAGAGCTTGGATTTGTACTGGAAGTATGATGTTGTTGCTACTACTGAGACTTGGTTAATGGAGGGACAGGATTGGCAGCTTAACGTTCCAGGATATAGATGTTTCAGGCGGGATGTACAAGGGGTGGGGGAGTTTCACTACTGTTCAAGAGAATATCACAGCTGTACTGCGGGTGGACATCTTGGATGGCTAATACATTATGATAGATCTCAGGAACTGGAAGGGTACAATTACACTGTTTGGGATATACTGTCGGCCTCCCAACAGCCAGCGGGAATAGAAGAACAGATATGTAGGCAAAATTTGGCAAGATGTAAAAGTAATAGTGAGGTTGTCGTGGATGATTTTTTACCTTCACATATGTTGACTGGGACTCACTTAGTGCTTGGGGCAGGGATGATGTAGAGTTTGTAAGGAGCATTCATGAGGGCTTCTTGAAACAATATGTAGATAGCCCAATTAGGAAAGTGGCCTTACTGGATCTTGTATTGTGGAATGAGCCTGGACAGATGGTCGATGTCTCAGTCGGGGAGCAGCTTGGAAACAGTGATCACAATTCAGGAAGCTTTAAGGTACTGATGGGTAAAGATAAGTGTGGTTGTCAGGTGAGGTGATAAATTTGCGGAAGGCTAATTCCAACAATATTAGGCGGGAACTGAATAATGTAGGTTGTCTGCAAATGTTTCAGGAGGCTTTCAACAGTGAGTTGCTGGGAACTCGGGACGGGCATGTACCTGTAAGGATGAAGGATAAGTATGGCAATTTTAGAGAACCTTGGATAACAAGAGATATTGTGAGGCTAATCAAAAAGAAAAAATAAGCATTTGTCAAGGTTAGGAGGTTGGGAACACGCGAATCAAGGGTGGAATACAAAGAAAGTCGAATAAAACTTAAGCAAGGATTCAGGAGGGCTGAAAGGGGGTCATAAAAAGTCTTTGGCCAACTGGATTAAGGAAAATCCCAAGGCTTTTGATACATATATGAAACAAGAGGGGGAGGTTTGGTCCACTCAAGGACAGGGAAGTGAATTTATATAGAGAGCCAGAAGAAATGGGTGAGGTATTAAATGAGTACTTTGCGTCAATTTTCACCATAGAGAAGGACTTGGTGGATGATAAGTGTGGGAAAGGGTGTATAGATAGTTTGTGTCATGTTGAGATTGAAAAGGGAGGTGGTTTTGGCGGTCTTGAAAAACTTTAAGGTAGACAAGTCCCCAGGGCCTGTTGGGATATACCCCAGAATACTGAGAGAGGCAAGGAAAGAAATTGTTGGGGCCGTGAGAGAAATGTTTGCATCCACACTGGCTACAAGGGAGGTCCCAGGGGACTGGAGAATAACCAACGTTGCTCCTTTGTTTAAGAAGTTTGGCAAGAATAATCCAGCTAATTACAGGCCAGTGAGCCTTATGTCAGTGGTAAGGAAATTATTGGAACGGATTCTTCGAGACAGAATTTGCTCCCACTTGGAAATAAGTGGGCATATTAGCGAGAGGCAACGTGATTTTGTGAAGGGTAGGTCGTGTCTCACTAAGTTGATTGAGTTTTTGAGGAAGTGACAAAGATGATCGATGATGGTAGGGCAATGGATGTTGTCTGCATGGACTTCAGTAAGGCCCGTGGCAAGGTCCCTCATGGCAGACTGGTACAGAAGGTAAATATATATATTGATTTGGAGGAAAATGTAACTGGTCTGATTAGTAAGTTTGTGGATGATACAAAGGTTGGCGGAATTGCAGACAGCCACGAAGACCGTCAAAAGATACAGCAGGATATAGATCGGTTGGTGGCTTGGGCAGAGAGATGGCAGATGAAGTTTAATCCAGAAAAATATGAGGTTTTGTATTTTGGAAGGTCTAATCCAGATGGAAAATATACAGTAAATAGCAGAACGCTTAAGAGGCCAGAGGGATCTGGGTGCACACGTACACAGGCCACTGAAATTAGCAACACAGTTGGAGAATTTCGTCAACAAGGCATACAGCATGCTTGCCTCCATTGGCTGGTGCATTGTGTTTAAAAATTGGCAGGTAATGTTGCAGCTTTATAGAGTGTTAGTTAGGCCGCATTTGAAATATTGTGTTCAATTCTGATGGCCAAACTACCAGAAGGATGTGGTGGCTTTGGAAAGGGTACAGAAAAGATTTAACAGGAGGTTGCCTGGTATGGAGGGAATGAGCTATGAGAAAATGTTGGAGAAACTTGGGTTATTCTCACTGGAACGAGGGAGGTCGAGGGGCGACCTGATACACGTATGTAAGATTATAAAGGGCACGGACAGAGTGGACAGTCAGAAGCTTTTTTGCCCAGGTTTTAAGGTGCGAGGGATCAGGTTTAAAGGTGATGTAAGAGGCAAGTATTTTACACAGAGGGTTGTGGGTGCTTGGAACTCGCTGCCAGGGGAGGTAGTGGAAGCAGATATGATAGTGACTTTTAAAGGGTGTCTGGACAAATACATGAATAGGATGGGAATAGAGGGATATGGTTCCCCGAAGTGTTGGGGGGTTTTAGTTGTGACGGGCAGCATGTCGGTGCAGGCTTGGAGGTCCAAATGGCCTGTTCGAGTGCTGTAATTTTCTTTGTTTTGTTTTTTTTGTTATAAAAGCCTTCAGTCAATGGAAGCTGTAATGGACATGAGGAGGCCATACAGTACCTCAATTGCATTCCACAGAAAGAGCAGGTGACGACACAGCTATTCGAGCCTTTTACTCAGGAGCAGCAGGAGGACCTCTATTTTCACAAACCTACTGCTGGAGACTAGTACACAGGAAAATACGGAAGCCCGGGAGCATGCGTATCCTGTTGCCAAGGAACAGGAGGAAGTGACTCACTCCCCACCAGTATGGTACAATGGAAGAGAAGGAGGATTGGCTTGTTACAGACGGAAATATGTGAATGAGTTTTAGGAGCAGACCAATAAAAAAGTTGATGGCTTATCTGATCGTGAGTCCTCCTTCTATTTTAAAGTCCCCTCTCTGCAGCCTCTGCTCGATTTCTTGGTCATGCTGCGAACGCAAATATGTAATTACCATCACTGTGACTCATCCAGAGTGGATTGCTAAAGCTTCTAGTCTTCCTGAATGTCCATTGCAGCTTAAATTACAATCTGCAGGAAACTATCCCCAGGATTTCCACTAACTTTCCAATACTGCAATTCAAATTCCACTCAACTACAAGTTAGAAGCCTCGTCTGAATCAATAATAGTCGAGGAGATTTCTCATGTTACTGAACACATGAACAGCAGAGAGTGACTAACTCAGGCATTCAGTGGACAGGCACAAACCAAGTTACAATGACACGTCTCAAATCTGCTGAAACCCCTTGCCCAACATGGAGAACCGCACAAGACACTGGGAAGTGAGAGAAAGGTGAGTTGTACATTTTAAAAAAGTGTTTCTGAGCTTCTCTATGTTGGAACCCATTGTTCCGTGGTGAGCAGCACCAAAGGCCAGGGAAAATACAGGACAGTTATTCATGTCAAAATTGGAAAATTACGTAACAGGCAACAGGTTGAAGATATTCGTGGGTAGATAAGCTATGTGACTAGCCAGAGGAGTCACAATTTGGAGGGTCCAACAATAAAAATGAGAACATAAAATAAAGGCATTGCCAGATCAGCTGAAATGTTCAGTTATACCATATTCTCAATCCACCTCACAGAACCAGCCCAGACGCCATAAACCCAGTTGAGATATCTGTTCAGCATGGAGCACTGTGCAGATCAGACTGGTGTACTGCTCAATACATTCGAACAATCTGTCCAGAATGGAAGTCAATGCAAAACACAGCAGTGCATTTGCCCATGAACCAGGATTAGCTATCTGTCCAGCATGGGGGAGCTGTGTACATCACCCCAGTGTATTGCTGAGTAACACAATGTTAGATCACTGGCCACAATGCAGAAACTTGAGGCCCATGTTGGAAATGACAGGATGTGCAGCTCCCATCCATTTACAATTCCATATCTCTACTGTGGCATGACAAGGGGTTTTGTGGATGTGAAAATCACTGCCCAAGAGAAATGTTGAGGGAATTAGTTTAAGTGCCAGAAATGGGTGAGGTTTGGGATATAGACAGACAGAGGGAGATTGAGACACAATGTCATGGAAGGATGCATTCACATGTTTCAGAATCCTGAAATAAAGACATTTCGATTGTACCTTGCAACAGGGGCTAGCATTTCCAAGAATGATGTGTAAACGGGATTTTTGGTGTGAGTTTAGA
The DNA here is from genome assembly GCF_021869965.1 of Rhincodon typus. Lineage (NCBI taxonomy): Eukaryota > Metazoa > Chordata > Chondrichthyes > Orectolobiformes > Rhincodontidae > Rhincodon > Rhincodon typus. Next base: position 1,912,008 of record NC_063338.1, on the reverse strand, counting down.
TAATGGAGATTATTGGATGAGCATTTGTTCTGCAGCTCTGTAACTGGGTGTGGGGTCAGCACAGGCTTCAACTCATTGGGCTGAATTTAACAATAATTTGTTTAAAAAACAATAATAAATTGTCATTTTCATTGAGTGTGACAGAGGAGTTGTCTGCAGGAAGCCGAAATAGATTTTTCATGCTATCTTATCGAACTCAGCTCATTAACTAACTATCCCACCAATGACATCTGTTTCATTCAATGCCAGCCTGATTCTCCGAACCGCCATGGCTGGATGTACTCACCAATGCCTGGATACCCCTGGATATTGCGTGATCCCTGGCATTGGTGCCATATTCAAAAAGCCCATGAGCACAGATTTGAGCTTTATCAGTTTGGAGCTGCCATGAACAGTCTATCCAGAGCATGGCAAATAAGGGACAATTTCACTACGATTAGTTGTCAGGGGCACAGAGGTCCTGGTGGATGGGCTAGTACAAAGGAGGACCATTCTCTTCCTGAAAGAGGTCACACCCACCATACCCACAAGCATGGTCTTAGCTCACCATCCAGCTCAGTGCATTGCCTATGGTCTGAAGAAATGTCCAGCAATACAAGACAAGCTTCCCCACTCTGCCAAGATAAGTGCCACTGTATTCTGCAGGCCAAGCAGCATCATAGGAGCAGAGAGGCTGACGTTTCGGGCCTAGACCCTTCATCAGAAAAGGGGGAGGGGAAGGGGGTTTTGAAATAAATAGGGAGAGAGTGGGAGGCGGATAGAAGAGGGATGGAGGAGAGGATAGGTGGAGAAGAAACAAACAGGTCGAAGAGGCGGGGATGGGGCCAGGAAAGGTGAGTGTAGGTAGGGAGTTAGGAAGGGGATAGGTCAGTCCAGGGAGGACGGACAGGTCAAGGGGGCGGGATGAGGTTGGTCGGTAGGAGATGGAGGTGCGGCTTGAGGTGGGAGGAGGGGATAGGTGGGAGGAAGAACAGGTTAGGGAGGCAGGGACGAGCTGGACTGGTTTTGGGATGCGGTAGGGGGAGGGGAGATTTTGAAACTTGTGAAATCCACATTGATACCATTGGGCTGCAGGGTTCCCAAGCGGAATATGAGTTGCTGTTCCTGCAACCTTCGGGTGGCATCGTTGTGGCACTGCAGGAGGCCCAGGATGGACATGTCGTCTGAGGAATGGGAGGGGGAGTTGAAATGGTTCGCGACTGGGAGGTGCAGTTGTTTATTGCGAACCGAGCGTAGGTGTTCTGCAAAGCGGTCCCCGAGTCTCCGCTTGGTTTCCCCGATGTAGAGGAAGCCACACCGGGTACAGCGGATGCAGTATACCACATTGGCAGATGTGCAGGTGAACATCTGCTTGATGTGGAAAGTCTTCTTGGGGCCTGGGATGGGGGTGAGGGAGGAGGTATGGGGGCAGGTGTAGCACTTCCTGCGGTTGCAGGGAAAAGTGCCGGGTGTGGTGGAGCTGGAGGGGAGTGTGGAGCGGACAAGGGAGTCACGGAGAGAGTTGTCCCTCCGGAAAGCAGATAAAGGTGGGGAGGGAAAGATGTCTTTGGTGGTGGGGTCGGATTGCAGATGGCGGAAGTGTCGGAGGATGATGCGTTGGATCCGGAGGTTGGTGGGGTGGTACGTGAGGACGAGGGGGATTCTTTTTTGGTTTTTATTGCGTGGACGGGGTGTGAGGGATGAGGTGCGGGAGATGTGGGAGACACGGTTGAGGGCGTTCTCGACCACCGAGGAGGGGAAGTTACGGTCCTTGAAAAACGAGGACAACTGAGATGTACGGGAGTGGAATGCCTCATCCTGGGAGCAGATGCGGCGGAGGCGAAGGAATTGGGAATAGGGGATAGCATTTTTGCAGGAAGGTGGGTGGGAGGAGGAGTATTCTAGGTAGCTGTGGGAGTCGGTGGGCTTGAAATGAATATCGGTTTCGAGGTGGTTGCCCGATATGGAGACAGAGAGGTCCAGGAAGGGGAGAGAGGTGTTAGAGATGGTCCAGGTAAACTTAAGGTTGGGGTGGAAGGTGTTAGTGAAGTGGATGAACTGTTCGAGCTCCTCGTGGGAGCACGAGGCGGCGCCGATACAGTCATCAATGTAACGGAGGAAGAGGTGGGGTTTAGGGCCGGTGTAGGTACGGAAGAGGGATTGTTCCACGTAACCTACAAAGAGGCAGGCGTAGCTTGGGCCCATGCGGGTACCCATGGCTACCCCCTTTGTCTGTAGGAAGTGGGAGGAATTGAAAGAGAAGTTGTTGAGTGTGAGGACGAGTTCGGCTAAGCGGATGAGGGTATCAGTGGAGGGGGACTGGTCGGGCCTGCGGGACAGGAAGAAGCGGAGGGCCTTAAGGCCATCTGCATGGGGAATGCAGGTGTAGAGGGACTGGACGTCCATGGTAAAGATGAGGTGTTGGGGA
>NC_063338.1:1809209-1909201 GCF_021869965.1 Rhincodon typus | reverse complement strand
AGGGAGTCACGGAGAGAGTTGTCCCTCCGGAAAGCAGATAAAGGTGGGGAGGGAAAGATGTCTTTGGTGGTGGGGTCGGATTGCAGATGGCGGAAGTGTCGGAGGATGATGCGTTGGATCCGGAGGTTGGTGGGGTGGTACGTGAGGACGAGGGGGATTCTTTTTTGGTTTTTATTGCGTGGACGGGGTGTGAGGGATGAGGTGCGGGAGATGTGGGAGACACGGTTGAGGGCGTTCTCGACCACCGAGGAGGGGAAGTTACGGTCCTTGAAAAACGAGGACAACTGAGATGTACGGGAGTGGAATGTCTCATCCTGGGAGCAGATGCGGCGGAGGCGAAGGAATTGGGAATAGGGGATAGCATTTTTGCAGGAAGGTGGGTGGGAGGAGGAGTATTCTAGGTAGCTGTGGGAGTCGGTGGGCTTGAAATGAATATCGGTTTCGAGGTGGTTGCCCGATATGGAGACAGAGAGGTCCAGGAAGGGGAGAGAGGTGTTAGAGATGGTCCAGGTAAACTTAAGGTTGGGGTGGAAGGTGTTAGTGAAGTGTATGAACTGTTCGAGCTCCTCGTGGGAGCACGAGGCGGCGCCGATACAGTCATCAATGTAACGGAGGAAGAGGTGGGGTTTAGGGCCGGTGTAGGTACGGAAGAGGGATTGTTCCACGTAACCTACAAAGAGGCAGGCGTAGCTTGGGCCCATGCGGGTACCCATGGCTACCCCCTTTGTCTGTAGGAAGTGGGAGGAATTGAAAGAGAAGTTGTTGAGTGTGAGGACGAGTTCGGCTAAGCGGATGAGGGTGTCAGTGGAGGGGGACTGGTCGGGCCTGCGGGACAGGAAGAAGCGGAGGGCCTTAAGGCCATCTGCATGGGGAATGCAGGTGTAGAGGGACTGGACGTCCATGGTAAAGATGAGGTGTTGGGGACCGGGGAATTGGAAGTTCTGGAGGAGGTGGAGGGCGTGGGTGTTGTCACGGACATAGGTAGGGAGTTCCTGGACCAAGGGGGAGAAAATGGAGTCGAGATAGTTGGAGATCAGTTCGGTGGGGCAGGAGCAGGCGGAGACAATGGGTCGACCAGGGCATTCAGGTTTGTGGATTTTGGGAAGGAGATAGAAGCAGGCAGTGCGAGGTTGGGGAACGATGAGGTTGGAGGCCGTGGGTGGGAGGTCACCTGAGGTGATGAGGTTGTGGATGGTTTGGGAGATGATGGTTTGGTGCTCAGGGGTGGGGTCTTGATCAAGGGGGCGGTAGGAGGAGGTGTCGGAGAGTTGGCGTCCGGCCTCGGCGATGTAGAGGTCAGTGCGCCACACTACAACTGCACCTCCCTTGTCCGCAGGTTTTATGGTGAGGTTGGGATTGGAGCGGAGGGAGCGGAGGGCTGCACGTTCTGCGGGGGAGAGGTTGGAGTGGGTGAGATGGATGGAGAGGTTGAGGCGATTGATGTCTCGACGGCAGTTGGAGATGAAGAGGTCGAGGGAGGGTAGGAGGCCTTGGGGTGGTGTCCAGGAGGAGGGGGTGTGTTGGAAGCGGGAGAAGGGGTCAGTAGAGGGGGGGATGGTTCACGGTCAGAGAAGTAAGCGTGGAGGCGGAGGCGGCGGAAAAACTGCTCTATGTCCATGTGCCACAACGATGCCACCCGAAGGTTGCAGGAACAGCAACTCATATTCCGCTTGGGAACCCTGCAGCCCAATGGTATCAATGTGGATTTCACAAGTTTTAAAATCTCCCCTCCCCCCACCGCATCCCAAAACCAGTCCAGCTCGTCCCTGCCTCCCTAACTTGTTCTTCCTCCCACCTATCCCCTCCTCCCACCTCAAGCCGCACCTCCATCTCCTACCGACCAACCTCATCCCGCCCCCTTGACCTGTCCGTCCTCCCTGGACTGACCTATCCCCTTCCTAACTCCCTACCTACACTCACCTTTCCTGGCCCCATCCCCGCCTCTTCGACCTGTTTGTTTCTTCTCCACCTATCCTCTCCTCCATCCCTCTTCTATCCGCCTCCCACTCTCTCCCTATTTATTTCAAAACCCCCTTCCCTTCCCCCTTTTCTGATGAAGGGTCTAGGCCCGAAACGTCAGCCTCTCTGCTCCTATGATGCTGCTTGGCCTGCTGTGTTCATCCAGCCTTGCAACTTGTTGTCTCGGATTCTCCAGCATCTGCAGTTCCTACTATCTCTGCCACTGTATTCTGTCTGCTCCCTCATGCTCAGTGCATATCTGTTATTGCATCTACTCCTCGAACAAGGCTCATGCTCCATCATTCTCACTACTGCATGCAGCACTTCTCTCGTTCTCTCACTTTCACCGATGCAATACCCTCACACAGTTACAGAATGTTTTCGAGAATGCTAAATCTAGAATTGTCTGGATGATGCCATTTATGGAATGTTTCAGAGAAAATTCCAAACAATTCCCAAATTCTGGAAAATGCCAGACCCTCAGTGTATAACACATAAGGGGAAGGATTTTTTTTTTCAAATCACATACGATTAAAGTCCATCATGAGGCCTTTCAGCCCATTAAACATGCTCCACCGTTCAATAGGGTCTTGGCTGATTTGATTATTTCCTGCGCTCCATGTTACAGAAACTTTCAGTCATTCAACGCCCTGGGTTCCTGTCATTGGCCAGGCAATACTTGAGCACTTCTTATATCGGTTTTCTTCAAGCATGTGTTTGGAAGACATTTCCCATGAGAGAGAAATACAAATAACATATTACATCAGCTTCATACTTTTATGTAATTGTAACCATATTTTACACAGAAGAACCAAAAATATAAACTTATTTTGTGGTTATAAATATCCAATCGTAATCGTGGGGTAATTCTGGTTAATTCGCTTGTCTCACCTTATTCTATTCAGCCAAAGACAGCATCTAAATACTTGTCTCGTTATAAAATACAATTTCTAGCAGAGAGCTGTTTTTGTCCTCAGCTGTTATCTTGACCGTCATCTGACCTGCCATTTCTTCATTGTTATCAAAAGTTTCTATTGCCCTTTGTCTTTGACTATATAGCAGTGTCATAGCAGTTTCAGTTGGCTGGACGGCTGATTTGTGATGTCGAGAGAGGCCAATAGCACAGGTTTGATACCCGCACTGACAGAGGTTACTATGAGGGCCACCTTTCTTAACCTCACCCCTCGGCCGACATGTGGTGACCCTCATGTTAAGCCAATACGAGTAGTGTCTCTCTAATTACAGAGCGGCCCTATTGCCCTCTGGGACAATAGCGACTTTGTTCTATCACTGTTAGCATTTTATTATTTTCATTACGTTATATTTTAATTTCGAATGCATTCTTAGGTGTTCTGGTCATCTGCAGTTTCATTTTGGACCATTGTCAGCATATTCCCTGACATTGCACATTCCTTCCCACTTCCTGGTGATCATTGACTCTGTTGTTCTTCATGAATCTATGTGTCTGTGTCTCAAAAATATTCAATGTCTCTGCCTACAATGCTCACTGGGGAAGACTGTTCCAAAGCCTCACAATACACTGAGAAAAGAAAATAAACCTCCTCAGCTTTGTAATAAATTCAAGATGATTTTTTTTTTAAAAAAGAAAAAAGACTTAAAATGTGCCCGCTAGCTGTATTTTCAATCAACTTTAAAGGAAGGACGTGTTGCTCTGGCTGTGCCTAGTCTTACTGAGAAAGGATATAATTACATTGAAAGCCGTTCAGAGATGTTACACTTCACTTATTCCTGAGATGGGGGCTTACATTGTGGACGTTTCACAGATTAACCTTGGAATGAAAGGTGATATTGTTGAATCGTACGAGATCTTGATGAGAGTGGATCAGGTGAATACTCGTCCAAACTTCTTCTCATTAGGCTTTGCACCTTTGTTGAGGAAGCTTATTTCAGGAATAATCTGGTTATTTGCGCCGACTAAAGAAATCTGACACAGTCTCAGATCTATCTCATTTGCCATATCACCAACCTGGTTATGTTTAAAATTTGTTGTGACCAATAGAGGAGTGGAACGAGAAAAGGAAGCAGTGACCCCTCCAACCTTGGTCAGAACAGGGATGAGGAGCAATTCACAAAGTAGGGGGGATTCATTCAAGTAGGAATTCTCTTTCCCAATTTTTTGGTGGCTGTGTCTTTCAATGATACTCAGGCTGACAGTTTGATTTTCAATAGACAGGTGAATCAAGATAATGGGCAATTGACAGAGAAGCGCAGTTGGAACCACAATGAGATTAGCCATGATCCTATTTACTGGTGGAATAATGTAAAATGGACAACTCGACCACCTCAGTCCTATGTTCTGGTGTTCCATTCTGCCCTTTGGACTTGTTACACAGGAGTAGTCAGAAGCCACTTCAATGGTTAGGTGTAGGTTGGAAAATGTACGTGGAAAATCCAGGCTGGGTCAGAAAGAGCACACGCCCCGCCCGCCCCCTCTCCCATTCCCATCTCTCTTTTCACGCTTTCCTTCTCTGCACCTTCTGCTCCAGATGTTGGTCATGGTGCAGACACAGTTTCATTTTGAATACTGTACCCATTCCTCACCCAGTGTTAGCTCAACCAAATCCTCCGGTCTCCCTGAATACAACATTACAAAACACGACCTCCAGGAAAATAGTAAGTTACTTTCCAATGACAAAGCATAAGAACATAAGAAACAGGAACAGGAGTTGAATTGTCTACCCCACAATCCTGTCCTTTCACTCAATATAGACAGGACTGACCTGCTCCAGGGCTCAACTCCACTTTCATGTCAACTCCTTGTTGACATCCATCTCGTCGAAAAATACTTTCAGTGATCTAGCCTCCACAATTTTCTGGGTTAGAGAATTCCAGACATTCACCACCTTCTGAGAGAAGAAATTGTCTTGCATCTCAGTTTTAAATCGACGTCTCTTATTCAGTATCTATGTCCCTTTGTGCGACAGTCCGCCCAGGAGTGGAAACACCTCCACAACATTTATCTCGTATTATAAAGTTGAGTAGAGTATTCATGAATTGAAATGCAGGAAATTAGAATTTGTTGGTTGAAAAAAAGACCATAGGGAAACTAGTAACGTTGTCCTTTTAAGAGCATGTGCTTTGTCTGTGCAGATGCACAGAGCGTGCCTGAATGGAAACATTGTGTATGGAACAGCAAAGCAACATTTTTTTTTTCAAAACAACAAGTTTGAATTTGGCCAATTAATTTAAACCAAGCACCTAGATACAGAAAGCCAATTGAATTTATATCTGATGGTGCTGACAATCTGAAATTAATCATGTTGTAAGAATTTGATTATGCATTATAAGTGTACATGACTTGCTAGAGTTAGCACCATGCAGTTCTCAGAGAAAGTCTATCTAATTAATCAAATGTACCATGCTATTTTAGTTTGAAGTCCGCATTGAAAAAATTATAGAGATAAAGCATCCCAAACAACAGCGGAGATGACAGAATATTCGAGAAGACAGTCTGTGCAAATTTAGAGAGATCAATTATAATTTATTGTTCTCTTATAAATTGAGTTCGTTAAGAGGGACTTATGTTTATTTGAACAGCATTCCAGCAAAATTTAGACTATTTATGATGCAGTTAGTAGCCTAAAGGTGAATTGTTGGTTTGTTAGTAATTCTGTTAATTTGTTCATTGTTGGGTTTTTAAATAAATTGTTCCTTAGTTGTAAAGTAGAGACGAGAGACTTTCTTTCTTTTAACCACTCTTTTAATAAGTAACGATGAGAAAGATGAGCTTCTCTGGGTGTATCGGGAGTGATTATTAGAGGAAAACTCTTACCCTCATCATAACAGACTGGGGCTTAGTTTAATTGTCAGAGGGGTTCAGCTATTCCCCCTCCATAACACTTGTCAAGCCCCCTCTGTATCTTAATTTTTTCCGTAATATAACCCCTCATTCATTTCAACTACAATGAATAAACGCCTAATGATTTTGGAAGTTCTTGATAAGCCAACACTTTCATCCGTAGGAATCAGCCTATTTACTTGCTGCACCAGTTTTGTACACAGGAACACCCCAAATGCTTTGTATTGCACTTTTTTAAAAAATAAAAATGAGTCTCTCCACTAATAACAGCCTGCCTTTTGGTTCTTGTGCCAAAATGCATGATCTCATACTTTTTTTGCAATAAACCTCACCTGCCCATTATTTGCTCACTCACTTATATATATTTCCCTTTCAGATTCCTTCCATTCTAATTCTGGCCTACCCCAGTTCTTGCCTTTGTGATTTTTTTAGTTTGTGATTGAATACTCTCCTTGTGATCCATGGGTAATTCGTCTTCTTTTTGAGTCCTTCTTTTTGACAAGAATCAATCATTGCTGAGTGTTATGAAATGTCTCCTTAAGTGTCTGCCACTTTATGTCCACTGAATTTCTCTGGGTCTATTTTCACATCACCCTTTTGACAAGATGGAAGACAAAAATCTGGAATTAAGTTGCTTGGTTCTTTGCAATCATTCGAGGAGAACTTCCACATGTGAGTGAACACACCATCGATTGAGAGTAACTTTATTGTTCCACTTTCTCCCTCTCCATCACTCCTTTTCCAATTATGCCAAATTTCAGTGGGGAGCTTCCGAAATGAGATAACACAATGTGAATGAAGAAAGGAAGAAGGGTCCCCACCCGAAACGTCAACTTTCCTGCTCCTCTGATGCTGCCTGGCTTGCTGTGTTGCTCTAACTCCAAACTGTGTTATTCCTGACTCCAGCATCTGCAGTTCTCGCTACCTCTCAGCTTTCAAAATGACCTCCTTTTCCCTCCATCGAAAGATCAACACCACCTAACTTTGTAGACAGGCCCTTCCCTTACTTTCCAGAAGAAATATAGAAATCCCCTTGTTGTCACTTCCCACTGCACTGGACTCCACATTCAAAGAATCAGCCTCCACCACATCCAGCAGGATAGCATGATCAAACACATCTTCCCTCCCGTCCACTGTCAGCATTTCATAGGGACTCTTCCCTCTGTAACATCCTCTATTGCAACAAACACTTCCCCACTCCCTTTTGGCACCTCCCCATTCAATTGCAGAAGTTGCAACACTTCCCTATTCACCTCTTACTTCCTCACTGTCCAAGACCCAAAGCACACCTTCCAGGTGAAGCAGCATTTCACTTCTACTCTATCAATCCAGTCTACTCTCATTGCAGCTCACAATACAGTCTCCTTCATATTTGCAAGACCAAACAGAGAATGCTTTGAGGAACACTTCCACTCTGTCTGTAAGAATAGCCCTGACCTTCTAATTGCTTCCCATTTCAATAAACTACCTTGCTCTCATACTAACATTTCAGTCCTGGGCTGCTGCAGTGTTCCAATTAAGCACAACCCAAGTTTGAGTAACACCTCACTTTACGCTTTGGTACTTAATGACTGTAGGACTATAAAATGAATGTTGAACCCCATAAACTCAGACCCTGACGCCATTACGACTGTTCTCCAATTTTCTCTCATTCTCTCACTTGGTCTGCCTGTGTCCTTATCTTGTTTGTATCTTGTTTATATTGCACTCATTAGAGTTGATCCCTTTTTCCACTTTCACACTTTAATTTATACCCAATTAAATACCTATTTCTCTTTCACTTCAAGAAACAGTCCTTTTGTCTTTTGCACTGCACCTCCACACCCTCTGTTTCATGTCACCGCTCTATCGAGATATTAAAAAGCCCATAGTCATATCCTTTTCAGTTCTGAAGAAGAGCCATCGTGGAATCGAAATGTTAACTCTGACTTTCTGTCTTCGCAGATGCTGCCAGGTCTGCTGAGTTTCTCCAGAAAAGAAAATACTCATTCTCAATAAAACTAACAGGTGTGGATGCTGGAAATTTGGAAAAAAAAAACCAAATACTGCTGGAGGAGCTGGAGTATTCTGAAGAAGGGTCACTGGATCCGAATCAATAACTCTGCTTTCTTTCTACAGGTGCTGCCAGAGCCGCTTAGTTTCTCCAGTAATTTCTGTTTTTGAATAAATTTCATTTTATCAAATACATGTATCAAAGCTGCACAAAAGCCCTTTCCAACATGAAGCGCCCCCCAGGACACACTGGGGCATGAACAACAGCATAAGCTGGATCATTTCATTTGTTTCTAATCTCCATAAGTCTGGTAACAATGAACATACAAAACTCACGGTCATGGGGAGAAACAGAGGGAAACAGATTCGCTTTAAAAGCATAACAGGACAATACTGAAAGGGAAAGGATTTGGAGGAATATGTTGAACGGTTTTGGAAAATGTGACAAATTCGAGGAATTACACCATGGAAAGGCCCCCAGAGGAATAAGAATATTGAAATGGTAGTGTTATCTCACAAAAGACCATTGTAGGTCGTTGAGTCCATGGGTGATGGGTAAAAGGGTCTCAGTGTAAACTGGGGTACAGGAAGCAGAAGACCATTGCAGATATTGCAGCTCCAAACTGGGCAATTATGTGGTGCTGTACAGCATAGCAGCAGCGGAAGGAGAATTGTATCCAACCACAATCTGTTGTTTTTTGCCCAAGATAATCCCTCAGTCTACCATTGCCATCAAATCTATCTACGGTTCAGTGACAAATGTGGTGAACATGCCATGGTCAGAACCATGTGTACCTACAACTAATGACAACCCATTAAAGTTATCAAACTTGACTGCTTGACTCCAAACAGCAGAACTAACATCTGATAGAGAGGGCGAAATGATCCCCAGAAAATGAGAGCAGATATAAGCTCTGCAGTCCTGCCACATCCAGTCTTAAATGGTGATGGACTATTTAAAAAAAAAGCACTGATAGAGGAGGAGGTTCCGCAAATATCCCCATCACCAAAAATAGAAGGCCCCAGCATATCAGTGCAAAATGCAAGGGAGAAGTACCTGTATCATTTTCAGCTAGAAGTTCATGATCCACATCTACCTTGTCATGGTGTCCACAGAATCACAGATGACAGTCTTGAAACAATTCGATTTGCTGCACGTGACATAAAGAAACAGCTTAACACAATAGATACGACAAAGGTGATGAACCCTGACAGCATTCTTGCAATAGGTCTGAGGACTTATGATGCACGACAAGCCACGGCCTGGGGGATGTTATTATAGGTCAGCTGCAACTCTGACGTCTCCCAATCAACGTGGAAAATTGCTCAACTGTGTCCAATCCCTTAAGAGGAGAATCGTTACAATCTGACCAATTGACACTCGTCAGTCTTATCACTGTGGTTAAATTAGTAAAAGTTCTTTTTAACTTAGCTGTCAAGCAGCACAGAAATAACTTGCTCAGTGTGGCTTTTGATTGGTCCCAATGTGGCGATGGTGCTGTTGTGGAAATTCCATTGGATAAATGATCCAGACCAGGTTAAAGCTCTGGCATCTGGTCGAAATAGAAAAACAATTAATAGAACGTCGAGATATAAAACCTGGTATCAGTACACTAACCTTGAAGCCAATGTCGATCGTAAACACCAATTTACTTCACCAATGTACTTTCAAGAAGTAAGTCTAATGTGCTTTCCTGGTCTGGCCCGAAAGTGTCTCCAGACAGACAGACACGTGATGAATTATTAAATGGTTTCTGAACTGGCCGAGCAGGACACGCAATTGTATAAAACTGCTCCGAGTTCATAAAGGATAAAACCCGAAACTTCAACTTTCCTGCTCCTCTAATGCTGCCTGGCCTGCTGTGTTCCTCCAGCTCCACACTGCATTATCTCTGACTCCAGCATCGGCAGTTGTTACAATCTCTGACTGAGCACCAACCTCGGTATCGGAAAACCGAACAGGAAATGCAGTCCTGTCGACCCTGCAGAGGCCTCCTTCTTAACATCTGAAAGCTTGTGACAACATTTACAGAGCTTTCCCCAGACTGTATAGTAAAACGAGGAGTAGGCCATTCAATCCATAGAACATAGAACATAGAATACTACAGCACAGTACAGGCCCTTCGGCCCACGATGTTGGGCCGAACTTTTACACTAATCCTAAGGTCTATCTAACCTCCACCCAGACCTTATACTATCATCCATATGTCTATCTAATAGCTGCTTAAATGCCCTTATTGAGGCCGACTCCACTACCCTCTCCGGCAATGCATTCCAATAAGCATCCAACCAATCTAGTTCATGGCCAACCAACTCTTCAACACTCTTTGTGCATATTCATTAATGCAATTAATGTTAAAAATAGTAGGAACTGTAATCATCCCTATGGCCCATTAAGCTTGCCAATCCCATTCAATATAACAATGGCTAATCCTTTATCTCCACACTATAGAGTTGCTCTCTGCACATCCCATTAGTAATGATAGATCTATCTATTTGATTCTTATTTCTATTCAGTGCCTTGGCTTCTACAGCCTTATGTGACAGAGAATTTCCCAGGTTCACCAGTGTCTGAGTGCAGACATTTATTCTCATCTCAGTGCAGAGATGCCTGCCTGTACTTAATACTGTTGCCCCTTATTTAGATATCCCAGCCAGAATGACTATTATCCCTGCTTCCAATCTGTCTAGGACTGTCACAGTTTTATACTTTTCACTGGAATCTTCATTCGTTTTCCCAAACCTCAACAAATACAGGTGTAATCGACCTAAAGTGTGCTTATACAACAAGCTTGTCATCCCAGCGTTCAGTCTAGTCATCCTTCATCCTCTTGAGCAAGTGTATACTTCATTAGGTAAGGAGATAAAACTACACACAATACTCCAGAATATTCAAGGTGAGGGCTTACCAAGACCTTGTACAAACTCAGTAAGACAGCCTTACTCCTGAACTCAAACCCCTTGAAATGAAGATCAACACACCATTTATCTTCCGAACTGCTTTCGGATCCTGCAATATTGTTTTCCGTGACTGGTGAACAAGGAGATCCAGATCCTTTTCAATGTTACTTCTGCCAATTGGCAGGGTCTGTGTACACGGATCGGCATGCCATAAGTATTTCCTGTATCAACTTCTGGCTTCAGAAGTCACTGTCGTGCATGGTCCTCAGAGGTCTGTGAAGTAGAAAACAAAAGAGTAGACATATGTATCTTTACAGCCCAAGAGTTTTCAACCAATCCCTTTTCATTTGATAGGTCACCTTTCAACAAAATACACAACATCACATCTATCCATATTTTCTTCATCTTCCACATATATGCCATTAACACTACTTGTCTCAAACAGCTTGGAGCTTCTTTACCTCCTTCTCGTCATTCATAATCCTACGTAATTTTCTGCTATCAGCAGACTTGGAAAGATAGCATTTGGTTCTCTCAACTAAAATTTTGATATGCATTGTGAATAGCTGGGGTCCAAGACCAAGCACTGCGATATCCCACTAGTCACTGCCTTCCACTTCAAAGAAAATCTGTTCATTCCGACTCACTGTTTCCTGTCAGTTCTCCCGTTCTCAATTCATGACAGTATATTATACCCAGTTATTGCACACTAGACTTGGGACTTCATCAAAAATTTTCCTGAAAATCCAAATGTGCTGTGTTCCCTGCTGTTCTATATTTTATCTACCAGTCCTTTTCTGAAACATGATTTCCATTTCATAAATCCATGTTGACATTTCCTATGTTCTTTAGGTTTAAGTTAATTTAGTTTTCAAAGTTCTCTGGTATTGCATCCATTACCATTGTCCAGACTGCTTAGATTTGGCTAAATTGATTGTAATTCCCTGTTACCTTTCTGCTTCCTTTACAAGTAAGCGGGGTTATATTTGCTGCTCTCACATCTGTCAATTCTGTTCCAGAATCATCAGGAATTTGGAAGACGACAAGCAAGTCATTTGTTTTTACCATGGCTACCTCATTTAGTAATCGGAGATGTAGATTATCAGGCCGTAGGGATTTATTACATTTGAGTTTAAGTAATTTTTCCAAAAACAGTTGATTTGTTACTTTCATTTTATTTCCATTTTTTCACTAGATGTAGTTTTCCTCGTATTTCTGGAATGTATTTTTGTTTGTTTGCTTGTTTTCTTCTGTGAAAACAGAGCTGAAGTTGTTGCTTCATAGTTCTGCCATTCTCCTGTTCTCTATTGTCTAGTTTCAGGTTGTAACGAAGCTGCAACTGTCTTCTCCAACCTTTCACCTTGGTATAATTCGAGAGGTTTTTACAATTCAGTCTTGTTAATTTACTATCCCGAAATCCATCAATTCTTGTCTTAAGTTGCTCAATAATTGACCTTTCCCAATCATGCAATCACACATGCATACACTCTGTACCGTTAGAAATACAGCACGATCTACATTTGCCACATCAGTGTCTTCCTTTAACATAAGAATTTCTTCCTCACTACCAATCACTCGGCCAATCATAGTGGCAAACATAAACTTACTTATCACACTCCCCCGACCACCTCCACATTCATATCTACATCATTTATGAATACCACAAATAATAAGGGGAACAATATTGATCCGTTTGTTATGCCAGTGTACACTGGTCTCCAGTCACACAAACAGCCTTCTACCACTACCCTCTGTCTCCTGCCAACAAGACAATTTTGGATGAAACTTGCCAACTTACCCTTGGTACCATGCGATTTTAATTTCTTTATTCGTCAGTTGGGCTTTGTCAAAGGTCTTGCTGAAACACCATATAAACAGCCTCATCAAAAAGAAGCAATAAAATTCGTTAGGTATCACCTTAACCTGATAATGTCATGCTGAATCTACCTGATCAAACGTTGCTGCTCTAAATGGTGATTACTTTTCTCTTTCCGTATTTTCTCCAATAGTTTCCCTAACACTGATTTCAGACTCACTGCTTTGTAGTTCCCAGATCTACCTCCACCATCCTTCCTGTAAAATGGAACCACATTAGCTGTTCTCCAATCCCTCTGGTACCTAACCTGAGGCCTGATTTCACGTAAAAAATTGGGTCAGGGCCTTTCCTCTCTGTCTCCAAATGAAACATGGAATACAATTCATCTGCACCTGGAGACATGTCCACTTTTATATCAGCAAATACTATCAATCCCTGCTCACATCTTATATCAATATGCTCAAAAGCTTCCCAGTCCATTTTCTTGAATTCTGTACTTGCATCCTCCGTCTTCTGCCAAGTCAAACTAATACAAAGCACTCATGTACCAATCTATCAATATTCTCCAGCTTCACGAACAGATTAACTATTTGTTTTTTAATGGACCCTAACTGTTCTCTGGTTATTCTTTTCTATTCGACGTATTTGACGTGCTTCTCCCTAATCTTGCCTGCCAACGCTTATGCGTATGCCTGTGCTAGTTTTCTAAGTTTCACTGCGATCACCTCTCATTCTTTGACACACTAGAGAACACAGACCGAGTTTCCTCATCACACAATCTTGCCATACGAGGGATTAATCTGGAAAATATCCTTTGCACTTCATCTGGAGTCAGTACGTTCTTTCTTAGATAGAGACACCAAAACTGTACGCAATTCTCCAGGTATAGTCGCACTAACACTCTGTGCAACTGCTGCAGGAATTCTTTACTTCTATGTTCTGATTCCCTTTAAATGAAGGTAAACCTAACATTTACCTTTATATTCATATGTTCCTCCCAATACACTTTACTTTAATTTTATCTATTAACTTACTGTGTGAGTTCGCTTAAAAATAATCCTCCTGAACATCCAACTATACCACATCCACTGGTTCTCCATTATCTATGTCCATAAGAAACAACTTCAAACAATTTCAAAACAAAGCTTGTCAATTAGAATTTACTTTCATAAATGCGTCATTATTCTCTCCAATTCTGCTCTTACTTTCTAAATGTCCGATATCATATCTCTTATAGTAGTTTCCAACAGATTCCCTCCTGTGGACGACAGGTTAACTGGTCTGTATTTCGCCACTCACCCTCTTCTTCCACTTTAAATGGTCAGATTACGTTTATAACCTTCCAGTTATCCAGAATGGCTTCCTGCCTTTGCAGAATGTATTGGAAAATAACACAGCGATCAACAATGGAATCAATATGTCTATTGCTGCTTCCTCTCATATTCTGGTATGAAGCACATCTTGTCCATCAGACTTAAAAATGTTCAAACCAGCTATGTTTTCAAATTCTACCTCTTTACTAATAGGAATGAATTTAGTCTTTAGTTGCACAAGTCCCATGATCACTTGTTATTTCTGGGAGATTTTCTGGATCTTCGTCCATGAAGACAGACACAATGTAACTAAAAACTGAAATAACTACCGATGCTGTAAATCAGAAACAAAAACAGAAGTTGACGGAAGCTCAGCAGAACTGGCAGCATCTGTGAAGAAAAAGTTAGAGTTATCGTTTCAGGTCCGGTTGTGAGTAAGGGTCACCAGGCACGAAACGTTAACTCTGATCTTTTTTTCTTCACAGATGCTATCAGACCTACTGAGCTTCCAGCAACTTCTGTTTTTGTTATTGTTGACAGAATGTAAATGTTTAGTTTCCATGTAATTTCTCTCTTCTCGACAATCAATTGTCCTGTCCGCACATGCATTGTGCCACTTTTGACCTTGCTTTTATTTCCCTTCTAAATATCGAAAAGAAGCTTTTCAGCAGTCTTTATGTTTCTTATTAGATTTGATTCATGTTCTTGTTTTGATTCCCCCATCAGTTACTTGGTCCTCATTTGCTATGTCCTAAGTTTCTCTGAATCCATGGTACACCATAATATTTGGCATTTTTTCAAAGTCACTTCCTTTGAACTAACGCAATCATTAACTTCTTTTGTTAACCATCGTTGAGTCACCTTTCCATTTTGCTGTTTGCATCTTGAGGGAAATATGTATATTGTACACAATGCAGTGTTTCTCTAAATAACAGATATTGCCTGTCTTATGTCAAATATTTATTGTGTACTTTCCAAATTGCTGAAGCCAACTTGTCCCTCATACCTTCATGGATTGAATAAGTCAGATTTATAAGCATAACATTAAAGCAACTTCAAAACTTGTTTTGTATTCAGACGTCATGTAATAGTTAATGTATTATGATCACTATTCCCAAAAGCTCCTTTACAGCAAGGTTTTCTATTTCTGAGGCACAATACCATTCCAAAATAACCTGAACTCTAACTTTGGGCTCAACATATTGTCAAAGCAAACCATCCCATACACGCTCATGAAATCCATTTTCCCAACATTCACTAAGGTTAACACAATTTAGATCCAACTTGAATTCGTCCATTATTACTGCACTACCCATAAACTTGTTAATCTAAGTTCATGTTTTATAACACGCCCATCATTTGTTTTACAGTGTTGACTTTGATATTTAAATCCTACCAATGTTTATTTTTCCTTGCTGTTTCTAAGCTCCACCTTAACAAATTCAGTGGAATCTGAGCAAAGTAGGCTCTGGAGAGATTAATACGAGATTCAGGTGAGATATTTAGCGAGACCTATATTGACATTGAGGTCATCTCGCCACATCTTATCTGTTCTTCTCAAGCATCATTGTGATATTTTCACTAGATCTCCTGTTATGCTGGTGGCGTAGAGAATGGCAATCATCTTTCATCATTGCTGTGCATTCCTCCAGACACAGAAACTGCTCCAGCCTGTGTGGAAATAATGCAGCAGACTGGCAAAGATCACATTTGGAGTAATGTGGACAGATTTAGTTTCCTCACTGTAAAAAATATATTGTTGCATTGGAAGCAGCTCAGAGATGATTCCCTCAGCTGATTTCCTGCAGTGACGTTGTAACCTATAAAGAAAGGATGATCAGATTGATCCAATACCTATTTGATTTTCCAAGAATGAAGGATGATCTTATTCTTACATAGGTCTCTGGAAGGAGTCTGCAGCAGAAGCCAATCACATAGCAAATGGAGGTGTCTGTTCTGCTTCTTGAGCCTGTTACACAGGAACAGCACAAGGATACTCAGGTCTTCAACCCTGTTACACTATAACAACATGAGGCTATTCTGCCCCTGGACCCTATACAGTTAAATCCGAAGGCCAATCAGCCCCTCAAGTTGGACACTGGTCACACAGTAAGCCATGCAGCACCTATATTCTGCTACGCAGCAACAGAATCAATCCATTCAGCCTACTCAAATCTGTAACACAGGAAATGGAAGAGGTCACAAAGTGACTGGAGATCGGGTACACTGGAATAACAGGAGGCCATTCAGCCCTCAAGCCTGCCTTTCTCTTCAATAACATTATGTCCAATTCCTTGTAACTCTCAACTCTCTGACGTGTCAAAATCCATAGATCTCCCACCCCTTCCAAACATTTAAGTGATCTAGCTCCCCTAACTTTCTGGAATAGAGATGTTTCGATAGTCGTTACGCTCTGAGAGAAGGAAACACTCCCTATACATACACCGTGACCTATTGACATGAACAAAAGATGTGAACAAAAGTTAAGAGTGACTGGCCATGATAGAAAGACTGAATTTGAATGAGGATAGTATCAAGGAGCCTGAAAAATATTGAACTCAATGGGAGTCATTTGTAAACTCCCCACCGGTTAGAGTCGTTCATAGCACATTGTGTTGGTGGACACCAATCACCTCATTCCCAGGAAATCTCTGTAGGTGATCCTCAGAATAGCTTCCTTGCACAAACATCTTCAGCTGCTTCATTGACGTCTTTCCCCATAATAAGATCAGGATGTTTGCTGAAGTTCACACAATGTTGAGAGCAATTTGTGACCCCTCAGGTACTGAAGCAGCACAACCTGGTTCAAGCTTGTCACGTTAAAGTGTTGGTAACATTCATGTAACAGTACTGCTAGACACTGCTCATTTCCATGGTAGAAAAAAGTAGAAGAGCTCATTCAGCATCTCAAGATGATTTCACAAGAATATGAGGAAGCCATTCAGCCCATCAAATCTACTGAATAAGAAAATGTATAGTCCATTCACACCTTCCTACCTATTACATTGGAACACAATGAGTCTAGTCAACACATCGAGTTGTTAAACAGGAACCAGGAACCTAATAACGTCCTTGAACTTCTTCCCTGGGAACAAGAGGAGGTCAATCAGACTGTCAATGCACTTATACAGAAAAAGGAGGATGCCATTGATGCTGCATCATGACAAACCAATAAAGCAGAGACTGCACAAAGACTACTCCATGTTATCCCTCCTGGCTCAATTGCTAATGGTACGCACGTGTTACTTTAACATGGTTTGCTGATGGTGAGGAGGCAAAATGATGTTTTGTGCTAAGTGTCAAGGAGGCATTTTCAATCTCTAAGAAGACAGATATTCTCAATGGAGGTCATAAGCTGATGGGAAAGGCGAACTCTTTCAGAAGTAAGGCATTGTGGCTGCTGACAGATTTGGGAACAACCGTGGAGGGTCACACACCAACTGCGAATTAAGGTTGTAGGAGTTCATTCAGATTCTGGGAGTTCTCTCTTAAGCAACATGGAGTCTCTGCACAGGTCCGTAAACTATCACAGAAACACTAAACACAGGGAAAACACATGCAATTTCTCACACTATCAATGTCTTTATTTTTTGGATATAATTAGTGTTGGACCATAACACTCAAGTTTCAATGCAATCACCTCTTATTCACTCATAGCACTATAGATTAAACACTCATTTCCTTCACACTCTCCTCATTGTACCATCATTACTGAGATTAGTCTGGTGTCTCTGTGGCAAAGAGATTATTCCTTAAAGAGGACAGAAAATATGTATACAGTGCTCCAAATACTGTCTCAACAACACTCAACAGCTGCAGGAATGTGTCTTTACTCCGACACTCGAATTACTTTGCAATGAAGGGCAACATACCATGCACTGTCCTTATTACTTCCTGCCCTGTATGAATTCTGTTAGTGACTCACGACCAAGGACATCAAGATTTTTTTTTTTGACAACAGCACTTCCCAACACCACACCTTCCAATAAATGCAAATTGATAAAGGTGGAGATAGTAGGAACTGCAGATGCTGGAGAATCTGAGATAACAAGGTGAAGAGCTGGATGAACACAGCAGGCCAAGCAGCATCAGAGGAGCAGGAAAGCTGACGTTTCGAGGGAGGAGCAGGAAGGCTGACGTTTCTGGCCTAGACTCTTCTTATTTGTTGTCCACTAATACGTCATTTATTTGCTTTGTGAATAACTGCGCTCAAACCCTGGCCATGATAACAGCAACACCACTATTGCCGGTGAAGATAATTCGTGATGCCGAGGAAGCGATGGCAGTATCTTGACCATTAACCCATAAGACCCAGGTAATGACGCAGATCCTGGATACGATCCCAGCGCAGCAGATTGTGGAATTTGACTTCAATAAAGTACCTAGAGTTAAAAATCTTATGAAGCGATTGTTCATTGTCAGGAAAGAAAAACCCACCTCGCTCACTAATGTCCTTCAGGGAAGGAAATCAACCATCTTCATCTGGTCTGGTCTACATGCAAATCCGTACCCACAGCAATGTGGTTGACTCTCAACTGTCTTTTGAAATGGCCAAACCAGTCACTCAATTATATCAATCACTTCAAAGTCTCAAAGAAATGAACCGGATGGGCATATTCCACCAAACATTTTCAACACCTGGACTGCAGTTGTTCAAGGCAACAGCTCACCAAAATGCTCTCAACGGCAACTCGGAAAGCGAAATAAATGCTGGCCAAGCCAACGACATCCATGTCCCATTAATGAAGAAAAGAATATGATCACATTCAGGGAAAAGAGACAGAATGGACATAACTCACTTTAAGCAAGGACTTGAATATATACCTACAAAAGCATCATATTCAGGAATATAGGAAAAGGCGAAAAATACATGAGATTAACTTCAGCTTTTATTTTCATCCCAGCTGATCATCAACAATGTTTTTGTTTGTTTTTTTTATATCTCTTTCTTCCATCTATTCAACTTACACCTTCACTTCAAAACGAGCATTCCTGTCACCAGCATAAATCACGCTATTTCGCAGCTGCTTTCCGTTTTGCTGTACGGTCAGTGGGCTCGAAATGCCAACTTTGTTTTTCTATTAACCCGAGGTTGTCAAACCTGCCCAGTTTCTCTGGCACTTTCTGTTTCTTTTTGTTTCAGATCTCCAGAATCGTTCTTTGCTTGATTTAACCTTTAATTTTATTATTTTATGGGATGTTGGCATCACTGGCAAGGGCAACATTTGTTGATTCTCACTAAATGCCACTGACTGTGACCATTTCACAAGGCGGTATAGAAACAAACACATTGTTACAGGTCTGAAATCACTCTTAATCCAGGTAATAATGTTAGATTTTTTTTTTACCAAAGGGCATCAGTGAAGCAGATAGGTTTTTAGACAAAATGCTGCTAATGTTATAGTTTATATGTTTGAAATTCATTTTTATTCCAATTCTTATCATTTGAAATTAAGTTCTGCCATCAGCTGTACTAGAATTTGAAACAGTGCCTTTAGAGTAATAACCTGTGCCTCTGAATTACCCGCCAGTGACGTTACTACTCTGACACAGCGTCGCTATTGTGAAGTAACGTTAGAGACAAGAATAAATTTGTGATCAAAATATTTGAAACTGAAAGAGTAGCCAGAAGAGAGCTATAGTAAAGTCTGAATTTTACCAAGGCGTACATATGGTTTATTCAGCAACAACACCGACACAGATGTGGAGACTGGGGATATTATGGACCTGGTCGTGCACAGGTTTGCTGATGGAGACAATACAAAGACATAATTCAGTTCAGGACAAAACGGGACCTCGAGGGTGTGAACAGCCTTGTTCTCAGATGCTTTTGAGGGAGGGATCTGAAATTCGTGGATAATGAATGGAGTTTATAATTCAAACTGACGACAAATACAAAAAACAGAATAGTAAAGAAGTTCAACATGGTTTGTGGAATTAATAAATGAGCAGAGACTTACTAGGAAGACCAACAATAGCTAGGACAGGATCGTAACACGACTGAATAATCATTAGTGCAGCTTCTATTCGTTCTGGTAATGTTGACTAAGGAGAAAAAAGATAGTAAAGGCCAGAAGATAGGCTCTTGTCCATTGCTGTAACATTCCAGTCTATTGTTCTCAGATTCTGATGCATTGTTGTAACATTCCAGGCCATTGTTCTCAAAATCTGATTCATTGTTGGAACATTCCAGTCTATTGTTCTCAGATTCTGATGCATTGTTGTAACTTTCCAGTCCATTGTTCTCAGATTCTGATTCATTGTTGGAACATTCCAGTCTATTGTTCTCAGTTTCTGATGTCTCCTCTCCCTGACTCTGCAGCTGCTGATCCCTGTTCGTGTCAGAGGTGATTCATCTGCTGCTTCAAATAGATAATGCATTGAAAGAAGCACAATAATGATAGAAGATGGAAAGCCTCCAGTGATACAATTATAATCCGTGGAGACAGACGTCAATTACAATCACTGAACAAACAGTTCAAGTTAACCACTTTCAAAACAGCACCTTCAACTCACAAAATAAAACTGAACAGGATTGGATGTTGACATTGCCGGCTATTGCCTTATTTCCCATTGCAAATTTCTCTAACGAAGTCTGTTGTGAGGGAGAATGATTAAAGTATTCGTTTCGAGGCAAGATTATTCTGCTGTTTTGTCCATGTTCAACGTTGTAGCCACCTGCATCATACACCTCAAAAAAGTACAATCAAGATGTTGTTACTGTGCTGATCTCTCCTCACTATAAAACCCGCCAAACCCCCCAAACAGATTGTCACTGAGCATAGTTGCCCTGAGCAAACAAAGGAAGTGTGGATTTGTCTGGACGTTCATATCACTGTTCCAACGTGGAAAATTGTAACTTCAACATAGAGTGTGCTTCAGTAACCTTTTTTTATTTATAAAACGACAAATGTTTGATTGCTTTTTTATTTACTTTAAAGCAGTATTTTTACATTTTTTGACTTCAGCCCAAAGTCAACGTTGCATGTACAATGAACTTATTTATTTATTAAAAGCCATGATTTAATGAGTCAGCTCAGAATAAATATGATATTGGCTGGGGAACAGAAGGGAATGGCAGCAGTGGCTGTGGAGACTGGAGTTATGGAATCATAGAATCCTACAGCACGGAGACAGGCCTTTTGGCCCAAACTGGTCCCTGCCGAAAAAATTGTCCATCCATGCTCAGCTTATTTCCTTGCACTTGGCCCTTATTCTTCTAAACCATTCCTATCCATGTATTTGTCCGAATGTCTTTTAAATATTGTTAATGTACCTACCTCATCCACTTTGGCTGGCAGCTCATTCCATACGCACACCACCCTCTGTGTAAACATTTATCCCGCAGGTTCCCATGTATTCTTTCACTTCTAACCTTAAACTGATGCCCTCTCGTCCTCGATTCCCTAACCCTGGGAAAAAGACTGAGTGCATTCCCCCTGTCCATGCTTCTTATGGTCACATACACGTCCATAAGTCACCCCCTCAGTCTCCCACGCCCGAAACAAAAAAAGTCCTAGCTTGTCCAAACTGTCCCTGTAACTCAGTCCCTTGAGTCCTGGGAACATCCTTGTAAATTTCTTATGCACTCTTTCCAGTTTAATAACATTCTTCCTGTAGCAAGGTGGCCAAAACTGAACACAATACTCCAAGTGCGGCCTCACCAATGTCATGTACAACTGCGTCATAACTTCCCAACTCCTGTACTCAATACCCTGACAGTGTAACAAAAGACATCTTCACTACCCTGTCTACCTGTGACTCCACTTTCAGAGAACCATGTAACTGAATTCCAACATCCCTTTCTTTAACTACAATCTTTAAGGCGCTACCATCCACCATGAAACTCCTACGTGGATTTGACTTTCAAAAATGCAACACTTCATACTTTTCTACATTAAAACCCATTTGTCATTTCTCGGCCCATTTTCCCAGCTAGTCAACATCCTGCTGCAATTTCTGATAACTTTCCTCACCGTTTAGTGTCATCTGTAAACTTACTAATCATGCCTTGTACATTCTCATCCAAATCATTGATATAGATAACAAACAGCAGTGGGACCAGCACCAACCCCTGAGGCACACCACAAATCACAGGCCTCCAGTGTGATAAGTATCCTTCCAGTATAGCCTCTGCTTCCTACCATCAAGCCAACTGCGTATCCAATTTGCCAGCTCTCTCTGGATTCCATGTGATCTAACCTTCCAGAGCAGCCTACCATGTGGAACGATATCAAAGGCCTTACTGAAATCTATATAATCTACCTCTCCTGCCCTGCCCTCTTCAACCTTCCTGGTCTCGTCATCAAATAACTCCAATAAATTTGTGAGGCATGATCTCCCACGCACAAGGCAATGCTGACTTCTTCTAATCAAACCTTGTCTGTCCAAATGCATATATATCTTATCCCTCAGAATCTTCTCAAGTAACTTACCTACCACAAATGTTTAGCTTACTGCTATATAATTTCCAGGGTTTTCTTTGCAACCCCTCTTGAATAAGGGTCCAAAATTGACTACCCTCCAGACTTCCAGGACTTCACCTGTGGGTATCGATGATGCAAGTATATCAACCAGGGCCCCCGCAATTTTTTCCCTAGCCTCTTGCAGTGTTCTTGGATATATCTGGTCAGGACCAAGAGATTTATCCACCTTCGTACATTTTAATATGTCCCACACCCCCTGTACTGTGATATGGACTGTCCCCAAGATATCACCACTAACTTCCTCGAGTTCCCAAGTCTTCATGTCTTTCTCCATGGTAAACAAAGAGAAGTATTCATTGAAGACCTCGCTCATCTCTTGCTGTTCCACACGTACATGTCCACTTTGGTTCTTGGTGGGTCCTATTCTCTCTCTAACTATTCTTTTTTTTCCCTTTAACATACTTAAATAATATCTTTGGACTCACCCTAATCTTCTCAGCCAAAGCTATCTCATGTCCCCTTTTCGCCCTCTTGAGTTCCTTCTTCAGTAAACTCTTGTATCCTTATGTACGTCCAGGTATTCTCTTGATCACAGCTGCCTGCTCCTGAGCCATGCCTCCTTTTTTTCTGTTCAAAGCCTCAATATCCCCTATCATCCAGGGTTCCCTACTCCTACCAACCTTGCCCTTCACCCTCACAGGAACATAAAAATCTTGAACTTTATTGATCGCACTGTAAAGCCTCCAACTTGTCAGAGGTGATTTTGCCTGGAAACAAACTATACCAATTCACCCAAGCCAGCTCCTGTCTAATTCCATCTAAATTCGCCTTGCCCCAATTTAAATCTTGAACCTGTAGACCAGTTTAGTTATTTTGCGTGAAATATTTTAAAACTGGAGGGGAGTACAATGGTATTCTCCAGTTATCATTATTGATCAACACCTTTTCTGACAGACAGAATGAAATGCAGTGCAGAACAAGGAAGCTGACTACATTTGGGAGTTGGAGTGCCGAACGACAATGTGTACAGAACAGGATAATTTTAAATTGGATCTAGGGATTCATATTTTATACACACACTTTTTAATCACCGGGTATACAGGTTGATAAGATCGTTCATAGCAGCACAGGTTATTCACAATTAAAACAGACGCAGGTAACAAAATATGTAAGGGGTACAGGGAGATTGCAGGGCAATAACAATAGAGCATAGCTCAGTCCGAGCTGGTGCAGAGATGATGGGGTGAGTGACCACCATTTTTACCTTAATTATTCTGTGATATGTATTAAAACGTTCAGAGTCTGAGGAGCCAAGCTTGTTCAGTGAAGGGCATAGAGTACATCATTATAAATAATCTATTCCTGCTGTTTCATGAAATGCAGCTATCGCTAAACTTTTCAATCAAAATTGCTTTTCTGAGATTTCAAGGACTGCAACTTCCCCCCTTCGGTGGTCGAAAATTCTCTCGACCACATCTCTTGCATTTCCTGCACCTCTGCCCTCACATCCCCTCCCCGCACCAGAAACAAGAGTTCCCCTTGTCCTGACATATCACCCCATTAACCTCCGTATTCAACGTATCATTCTCTGCCACTTCTGCCGCCTGCAATCTGACCCCACCACCAAAGATATATTTCCCTCCCCACCCCTATCTGCCTTCCATAGCGACTGTTCTAACCACAACTCCCTCCTCCACTTTACACTCCCCACTAGCCCCACCACACCTGGCACCTTTCCCTGCAACTGCAGGAAGTGCTACACCTGCCCCTCCACGTCCACGTTACATCCATCCAAGGGACCAGATAAACATTTCACATCAGACAGAGGTTCACCTACATAACAGTCAATGAGGTCTATTGTATCTGCTGATCCCAATGTGGCCTCCTCTACATCAGTGAAACCAAGTGGAGGCTCGGAGATCACTTTGTAGAGCACCTGCGCTCTGCACGTGACAAACGACAACACCTTCCAGTCGCGAACCATTTCAACTCACCCTCCCACTCCCTGGGCCACGTGTCCATCCAGGGCCTCCTCCAGCGTCACAATGACGCCACCTGGAAACTGGAGGAGCGGCAACTCATATTCCACCTTGGGAGCCTACAACCCAATGGTCTCAATGTGTACTTTACCAGTTTCAAAATCTCCCCAACCCCGGCCTCATCCAATGCCCTGGCTCTCATTCCCATCCCGCCTACCTTCCCCATTCCCACCCCTCCTCACTCTATTTATTTCGGAGCAAGCTACCCCCTCCTCCATTTCTGAAGAAGTGTCTCGACCCGAAACGTCAACTTTCCTGCTCCTCTGATGTTGCCTGGCCTGCTGTGTTCCTTCAGTTCCACACTGTGTTATCTATGAGTCCAGCATTGGCAATTCTTATTATCTCTCTCGATATCCAGACCCATCAAGAAAAGTAAAATCAGAAATAAAAAAAGAAGTTGCTGGAAAAGCTCAGCAGTTCTGGCAGCATCTGTGAAGAAAAAAATCAGATTTAACATTTTGCGTCCGGTGACCCTTCCTCAGAACTCTGTTCACAGATGTTGCCAGAGTGTGCTGCTCAGTCACGGGCCAACGTAACAGTCTGTAGCTGTATTCCCAATTTTGAGACTCCACTCAGGAGTGGAAACACATTCTCAACATCTCTGTTGTTCAGCCCCCTCTGTATCTTGTACATTTCAGCAATATCATTCCTCATTCATTTCAACTACAATGAACAATCACCTAACCACTTTAGACGCTCGTGATAATTCAACACTTTCATCCAAGGAATCAGCCTGATGAATCAATCTAGCTACTTGCTGCACTAGCATTCTAACTTTACGTTTCATACACAGGAACACCCTAATCCCTCTGTACTGCACTTTTATTTTGGATTCATCTCCATAAAGTAATAATCTGCCTTTTGCTTTTAGTGCTAAAGTGCATGACCTCAGACTTTTATTTACAATAAACTCCATCTGCTAATTATTTGCCCACTCACTGACCTTATCTAAATCCCCTTTTAAATTCCTTACGTTCTACTGCAACATGCCTTTCTATGTATGCTTGTGTCATCCACAAACTCGGATATATATTGCACTCAGCCCCTGCCTTCAAGCCATCAGCATAGATTGTAAATAACTGATGCGACAGGATTAATATCTTTGATAATCCAGCAGAGAAATCTTTTTAACCTGATAAAGATCCATTAATCTCTACCCTCCATGTTCTGTATGTTAACTAATCCTCATTCCATGCTAATACATTACTTGTCAGACTGTGAGCTGCTGTCTTGTGAAAGAACCTTTATTTTGTGGTACATACAGAAAATCTCTGGAAAGCCCAATGCATTGTCTGCCAGGTCCCCTTTATCAAGTCTTCTCACGGAACTCCAGCAAAGGTTTTGCATAATTTTACAAGACCAAACATAATTTCCCTTTCACAAAACCATGTTGACTTTGCGTGAAGATTTTCTAAATGTCCTGCAATTCCTTTCTCAATAATAGACTCTAGGAGATTCCCAGAAAATGGTTAGGCTAATGACCCATAGCTTCCTGCTTTCTGTATTGCTTCCTTCTTGAAGGCAGATGCTACATTAGAAGTTCTCCAGTTTTGCTGGAACATTCTTGCAATCAAGGGAGTGATGGACTATTTCAAACAATGTCGCCAAGCACTCTGCAAACACTTCTTTTAAAACAGCGTACCAATTGCTGCTGACTTGTCTACCCTTAGTCTTATCTGTTAGAGACGTTCCACATTCCTCCTATTACCATTTCCTTATATAATTGAACTACTCAGTGTCTTCCCCTGTGAGGAAAAATGAAAAATACTGAATAAAATTCTCTGCCGGTTGTCTGTAACCAAATCCCCAGTCGCATCCTCCAAGTGTCCCATTTATACTTTCCTGACTTTTTTGCTTCGTAGACTGACACAATCATCTTGCACATTAATACATGGAACAGCTCTTGCTGCTTATTTTAATATTTCTTGCCAATTTACTTTCAGTATATTTTCCATCACGTTTTTCACTTCATATCATCCGCTTCTGATTTCGATAAGAAGCAGCTCAAATCTAGCCTGCACTAATTCTCGCCAGTTTGAAATTTTTAGCTTGTGACTCTATGGTATGCTTGACAGTGTTTGTGAACCATGGGTGGTTTCTCTTCTTATTGAGTCTTTCTTTGTGACCAGGATCAATCATTGTTGAGGGTTACTAAATTTTTCTAAAATGTCAGCCACTGCTTAGTCTATTTTCACATCCAGCTTTAGACCAGATCTAAGACAAAAATCTGCAATTTAGGTGCCTGGCTCTTTTCAATCATTCAGGGGAACTTCAGAATGTGGCTCAATACATGATCAGCTGAGAGTGACATCATTATCATTCTCTGTCATTTCTGTTCGTTGGTGCAACTTTCCAGTGGGAAGCCGCAGATATGACCCCCTTTTCCCTCAAAAGAGAAATCCCCTCAACACCAGTGGACAGGGCCTTTAGCTGTGACTGTCCCATCTCCCGTGCTGCTGCCCTTCCCCTTCCCCGCGTTTCCAGAAGAATGGTAGAGATCCCCTTGTACTCACTTTCCACTGCACTAGAATTCACATTCAAAGGATCATCCTTCATTATTTTCACCACCTCCGGCAGGACAATGCCATCAAACATATCTTCCCCTCCTACCATTGTCAGCATTTCAAGGGGACCATTCACTCTGTGACACCCTCCTTCACCCCGAACACATCCCCAGTTTCCCCATTGCACCTTCCCATGCAATTACAGAAACTGCAACACTTGCCCATTCACCTCTTCCCTCCTCACTGCCCAAGGCCCCAAACACACATTCCAGGTGAAGCTGCATTTCGTTTGTATCCTTTCAATCCCATCTACTGTAGCTGCTAGTCACAATGCAGTCTCCTTTACGTTGGAGAGACTAAACAAAGACTGCTTTGAGGAATACTTCTAATCTGTCTATAGAAATAACTTTGATCTTCTAATTGCTTCCCATTTCATAAAACTATCTTGGTCTCATACTAACTTTTTGGTCCTGCAGTATTCCAATGAAGCTCAACCCAAGCTAGGGTGACACATCATTTTACACTTTGATCCTTTACAGCCTGTGGTAATTAATATTCAATTCCATAACTTCACTGCTTGACCTCTTTATAACTGTTCTCCATTTTTCATTCATTCTCCCTTCTGGCCTCCCAATGACCTTGTCTTTTTTGTGTCTTGTTTATCTCTCACTCAATACAGCGGACCCATTTCACCCATTCATACCTTAATTTATACCCATTTTACATCTATTGTTCTTTCAACACAATTAAAAACACGTTTGTTTTTTTTTAAATCAGCCTTCCCCTCTCCTGTTTCCTGTCACCCTTCATCCACTACTTTCAGGTGTTAAAAGCCCATTTGCCAACCATTTTCAGTTCTGAAGAAAGGCGATGCTGGTCTTGAAACTATATCACCTTCTCTCTTTCTTCACAGTTGCTGCGATATCTGCTGAGTTTCTCCAGAAATGAATAGGCACAAAATAAATTTTCAATAAAACAAAGAGCTGAGGAGACTGGAAATTGAAAGCAAATCAAAAATTGCTGGAGAACCTTGGAGCTTTGAAGACGTGTCACTAAACCCGAAAGATTAACTCTGCTTTCATTCCACACATGTTGCTAGACTTGTTTATTTTCTCCAGCAACTTCTGCTTTTGAACAAGTTTCAAAGCACTGAAACGCCCTGTTCAACATGGAGAACCATATTCCAGGCAGTGAAGGATAACGCAAGGTGCACAAATTCATTGGCTGTGAAAGTATGTAAGGCTGGCACCACTGACATTACAAAGCTCTTAACCATTGTCAGGGAAACAGGAGAAACACATTCATATTAAACACGGAAGATGTCACTGCCAGAAGGGAAAAGATTCAAATGAAGATGTTATACAGTTTTGAGGAATGTGACAAATTGGAGGTGTGACAACATGGAGAGACCCTCAGAGAATGAGAATAATAAAATGGAAGTGTTACCACATCAGAATCAAGAGTAGGTTACTGAGTACAGGGGTGATGGGTGAATGGGTCTTGGTGTGAATTGGGAGACAGTCATCAGAATTATATTGCAGATATTACAGCTCAAAGCTGGGCAGTCATGTCGTACAGTATATCACAGCAGCAACTGACAAAGAATTATATTCAACCTCATTCATCAACTTTTTGCCCGGGATAATCCCTCAGTTTACATTGCTATCAAGGCGATCTATGGTTCAATGACGAGTGCATTATAGCATGGCAGGGTCAGAACCATGTGCACCTAAAAATGATGACAGCCCATTAAAGCTACTGAACTTGGACTGCTTGCAGCAGTAGCATCTGATAGAGAGGGAGAATTGATTCCAAGGCCAACAGACCAACAATCCTGTCACATCTAGTCATAAATGGTGATGGACGATTAAACATTTCATTGGAGGAGAGGGCTCTGCAGGTATCCCCATCCTAAATAATTGAACAGCATTGCACATAACTGTAAAATTCAAGGATGTAGTAACTGCACCACCCTCAGCCAGACGTGTTGCATGGATGATCCACCTTACTCTCGTCATGATGTCCACGGAATCAAAGATGTCAATCTTCAAACAATTCGATTCACTGCACATGACATCACGAAACAACTGAACACAGTAGATGCGACAAAGGCGATGGGGCCCTGACACCATTCCTGCAGTAGGACTGAGGGGTTCTGCTGCACAACAAGCCGTGCCCTTGAGGAATCTGTTTAATTCCACCTCC
This sequence comes from Rhincodon typus, assembly GCF_021869965.1. Taxonomy (NCBI): domain Eukaryota; kingdom Metazoa; phylum Chordata; class Chondrichthyes; order Orectolobiformes; family Rhincodontidae; genus Rhincodon; species Rhincodon typus. The sequence goes on along the minus strand of NC_063338.1, from coordinate 1,880,226 downwards.
TACTCTGGCATTAACCTGGAAATGTAGAATATTGCTCACCTATATCCAGTCCGCTAAGAAGAGAATAATTGCAATCTGACCCAACTGCTGTGCCCTCAGTCTCAGCACGATAGTCCAATTCATGGAAGTTCTTTTTGACAGAGCTATCAAGCAGCACAGGAATAGCCTGATCATTGTGGTTTCCGATAGGTCCACGTGTGAAGATGGTGCTGTTGTAGAAATATCACTGGATTACTAAACCAGACCTTCGAGGCAGCTGGTGGAAGCTAAAAACAATTAATAATATATCGAGAACTAAAATCTAGCGTCAGTAATAGTGACCTTGAAGTCAATATCGACTATAAACACCAATGTGCATTTACAATGCACTTGTAGGAAGTATACCTACTGTGTTTTCCTGGTCTGGCCTAAAAGTAACACCAGACACACAGAAATGTGATGGACTCTTCAATGGTTTCTGAAACCATTTGTATCAAACTGCTCCGACGTCTTAACGGATAAAACCAGAAGGAACACTCGGCTCCACTCGCAGTGTCAGCAAAGGAAGCAGAAAACACAGTCCTGTCGAAAGTTTTCTCACAGACCACACAGAAATATCGGAAAAGGAGTATACTATTCAACGCATTGAGCTTCCCTCATTCCAGTTTAATGACTGAACATGTCCTCAATGCACTTTTCCCACACAATGTACAAATCTTTTAATGTGATTAGCCTTTGGAGAAATATAAAATATTAACTGCAGTGCTCCCACGGTCCACCAATTTTGCTGCCCTATTCAATATAATGATGGCTGATCTTCTATCTCCACACCATGCTCTTGTTCTATCCCCATCCCTTTATTTTCTAGAAATCCTTATTGATATTCAGTTCCTTGGCTTCCACAGCCTTATCCGGCAGCGAATTCCCCAGGTTAACCTGTCACTCAGTGCAGATATTTATTCTCATCTCAACACAGAGTGGCCTGCCTGTACCTAATACTGTTGTCCCTTGTTTTATACGCCACAGCCCGTGGAATTATCATCCCTGTTTCCAGACTGTCTCGTTCTGTCAGAGTTGTTTATGTTTCATTGACATCTCTACTCATTTTCTTAATCCTGATGGAATACAAGTGCAATTGACCAAAACGTTGCTTCACACCAAGCCTTTCAACCCAGAGATCAGAAACAAAAACAGAAATTGCTGGAAAAGCTCAGCAGGTCTGGTAGCATCTGGGGAGACAAATCTGAGTTACGTTTCAGGTCCAGTAACCTTTCTTCATAACTGATGGCCACTTGGAAAACGTTGGTTTTTACACAGAAGTTAGATTGGTTGAGTGGATGAGGAGTAGAGATCAGTCTGGCCATGCTTTACTGCACACCCTCAACGTCAGTTTTGCCCATTATTAGGTAAGGAGATCAAAACTTCACACACTACTGCACAATGTTTGAGATGAGGTTTGACCAAGGCCCTGTACAGCTGCAGTAAGACAAACTTATTCCATATTCAAATCCCGTGAAATGAAGGTCAAAACATCATTTTTCTTCCTAATTGCTTTCTGCTCCTGAAATAATGCTTTCAATGATTGGTGTCAAAGGAGATCCAAATTCTTTTCAATGTTACCACTACCCACTTGGCTGAATCTATATACACTGGTTGGCATGCCAACGCCATTCTCAGTATTGATTTCTGGCTTCAGAACTCGCTGCCCTGCATAGACTTCGAAGATCTACGCAGAGAAAAAAATATATAATGTAAAATGGAACATAAGTCCCTTTAAAGATCAACATTGTTCAACCAATCCCTTTGCAAATGGTAGGCTGCCATTCAATTTTTCCCACCAAAGTGCACAACTTGACATCTATTCCCATTACTCTTCATCTGTCACGTATTTGCCCATATGCTCCACTTGTCTCAATCACCCAATAGCTTTTTTTTTTACCTCTGCCTCACTACTCACAATCCTATATAGTTTAGTGCCATCAGCAGACTTGGGAATATTGCATTTGATTCCCTCGAACAAAAGTCTGATATGTATTGTGAACAGCTAGGAGCCAAGTTCCGACCCCTGCAATACCCCACGAGCCTTCATCCTCAAACAATCCTTTTATTCCTACTCATTGTTTCCTGTCAGCTCTCCCATTCTAATGCCATGTCCATGTGCTAGCCCCAATCATATATGATTTGACTTTGCTTGCAGGGAACATAAAGACTGATACTAAGAGTTTATACAGGTACGTGAAGAGAAAGTGTTTGGTGAAGACAAATGTAGGTCCTCTACAGACAGAAACGAGGGAATGTATAATTGGAAACAAAGAAATGTCTGATCAACTAAATACATACCTTGGTTCTATCTTCACAAAAGAGGGCACAAATAAGATACAAGAAATGTTGGAGAATGCAAAATTTCGTGATAGGGAAGATTTGAGTGAGATCAACATTAGTAGAGAAATTGTGCTGGGAAAATTGATGGGATTGAAGGTGGATAAATCCACAGGACCTGATAAGCTACATTCCAGATTAATTAAGGAAGTGATTCTAGAAATAGTAGACGCATTGGCGGTCATCTTCCAGGATTCCATAGACTCTGGAACAGACCCTGTAGATTGGAGGGTAGCTAATGTCTCTCCAATATTCAAAAAAGGAGGTAGAGAGAAAACAGGGCATTATACACCAGTAAGCCGAACGTTGTGGAGAATATTCTCGACTCTATTATCAAGTACATTATCACAGAGCATTTAGAAAGCAGGAGCAGGATCAGACAGAATCAGCGTGGATTTATGAAGGGAAAAACATGCTTGACAAATCTGTTGGAATTCCATTAAGATTTAAATAGTAGAGTTTACAAGGGTAACCAGTGGATGTGATATATTTGGACTTTTAGAAAGCGTTTGACAAAGCCCCACATAAGAGATTATTGTGCAAGATTAACGTGCCTGGGATTGGTGGAAGTGTATTGAGACGGATAGAAAACATGTTGGTAGAGAGGAAACAAAGAGTAGGATTTAATGGGTCATTTTCACACTGGCAGGCAGTAACTAATGGGTTGCCACAGGGACCGGTGCTGGGACACCAGCTATTCAGAATATATTTTAATGATTTAGTGGGGAACAAAATGTACCATCTCAAAGCTTGCAGATGATACTAATTTGGGTGGTAGTGTGAACTGACGAGGATGTAGAGATCCTTCAGGTAGGACCTGGACAGGTTGGGTGAGTGGGCAAATCAATGGAAGATATAGTATTATTTGGATAAATGTAAGGTTATTCATTTTGGAAGCAAAAACAAAAAGGTGGATTACTACCTGAATGGCTGTAAATTGGGAGAGGTGATGTTCAGTGCGATCTGGGTGTCCTTGTGCATCAGTTGCTGAAAGTAAGCATGCAGGTGGTAAAGAAGGCAAATGGTATGTTGGCCTTCATTGTGAGAGGTTTCAAGTACAAAAGCAGGGATGTGTGATACACGGTCTTGTGAGGCCACACCTAGAATACTGCATGCAATTTTGATCTCCTTTTCCGAGTAAGGATGCTCGTGCTCTCGAGGGAGTTCAGTCAATGTTTATCAGGCTGACTCTGGGGATTGTGGGACTGACGTATGAGAAGAGATTGACAAGGTTAGGATTGTTTTGGCTGTAGTTCAGATGAATGAGAGGGGACCTCATAGAGACTTATAAAAATCTAATATGACTAGATGGGGTAGATGCAGGGACGATGTTCCCGATGGTGGGTGTGTCCAGAACCAAGGATTACAGTCTGAGGATTTGGGGTAGACAATTTAGGGCAGAGATGAGGAGACATTTCTTCATCCAAAGAGTGGTGAGCCTGTGGAATGCATTACTACAGGGACTAGTTGATGCCAAAACATTGAATATATTAAAGAGGCGGCTATATAGCACTTGGGGCGAATGTGATGAAAATTTATCAGGATAAAGCAGGATCAGGCTATTGAGTTGGGCGATCAGCCATGATCATGATGAATGGCGGAGCAGGCTCGAAGAGCCAAAGGTCTCCTCATGCTCCTATCTTCTGTTTCTATGTTTCTATGTTTGCATACTTCGCTTGGATCTTTATCAAAATTCTTCCTGGAAATCCAAATGCATTGCAACCATTGTGCCTCCATCATTTATCTGCTAGTTGCTTTCACAGATATGATTCCCATTTCATAAATCAATGTTGACTTAGCCTCCACAATCCCAATAATTTCTCAAAAACTGTTTATTTACCAATTTCATTTTATTCTTTTTTTTTTCTAACCTGACTTTGGCTTTCTCCTTGCTTTGTTTTGTTTTTGTTTTCTTCTTTGTAGACAGAACTGAGTCAGTTGCTTCGTAGTTCTGCCATTTCCCTGTTTTCCATTCTCCATTCTCTGATTTCAGACTGGAATGAAGCAATACTTTTTTGCCTACCCTTTCACATGAGCATAAATGTAGAAGCTATTTCAGTTCACTTTTGTAACCCTTATTAATATATCCTTCAGAAACCCATCAATTCGTGCCTTAAGCTGCACAATGATTGACATTGCACAATCATACAATCACAGAGGCATAGACTCTGTACCGTCAAACATGCAGCTCAATCGACTTTCCTACTTTCCTACACGAGGCCCATTGTGAATGTTATGACACTTCAAGTAGTCGTCCACGTACTTATTTAGCAGTTTCTAGGGAACCTGTGACAATTACCCTCCCATGACTTGCCTTCCAGACCCACAATGTCCCATGGGTATAAAAAAAATCTCTCTTAACCTCAAAACCTTCACTTTAAAAGTGTGCACATTTGTTCTTGGCCTTTTGACCAAAGGCCTATTCATCCTGTCCATGCCACCTCGTAATCTTATACTTCTGAATTACTTCTCCCCTCAGATTTCTCTGATCCAAAGCAGAGAATTAGATCTTATCCAACCTCTCTTCACAGATGAAATGCTCCTTACCAGGGAACATCTTGGTGAATATTTTCTGCACACCATCTAGTGCAATCACATTATTTCCATAATGTGATGCCTAGAACTGCACATAGTATGTCACCTTGGCCTAACTAATGCTATGCCTATGGTCCCCTATGCCTTCTTAACTAGCCTATTAACCTGTACAGTCACATTTAGGGATCTGGGGAGAAGCACCCTCTGAGTTCCTAGTGCGTTGCCATTCATGGACTACTTCTCTGTCTGGTTTCTTCTTCCAAAGTACATCATCCCATATTTATGAGGGTTACATTCCATCTGTCACTGATCTGCCCATCTGACCATTCCATCTATATCTTCCTGTAACCTAAGACCTGCCAATCACCCGGCCAATTTTTATGTCAAATACAAATTATTTATCACACTCCCCAGGCTTCCTCCACATTCACATCCATATCGTTTATGAGTACTACAAGCAATAAGGGACACAGCACTATTCCCTGTGGTACGCCAATGGACACTGATATCCAGTAACACAAACAGTCTCCTCCCATCACCCTCTGTCTTCTGCCACTAAGACAATTTTGGATGCAACTTGCCAAGTTACCATTGATACTATGATGTTTTACTTTCCTTATCAGTTTCCAATGTGAGACTTTGTTAAAGGCCTTGCTATAAAAATAAACATATAAACTACCTCGTCGAAAAAAAATCAATAAAATTCGTTAGGCATGACTTCCCTCTAATAAAGTCATACTAACTCTGCTGGTCAAACTTTAACTCTCCAAATGGAGATGAAATTTCTCCTTTTCTATTTCTCCAGTAGTTTCCCTGGGCATCATCTTTCCTGTAAAATGGAAATACATTAGCTGTTCTCTAATCCTTTTCATGGTATAGTCGACAGGCGAAGAAGGTTACCTCAGAGTACAACATTTACTTGATCATGTGCGCAAATGGGTGGAAGAGAGGTGGTTGGAGCTTACTTTTGATAAATGTGAGGTGTGCATTTTTGTAGGACAAATCAGGGCAGGACTTATACACCTAATCGCAGTGCTGCCAAACAAAGACACCATGGGATGCAGGTTCATAGGTCCTTGAAAGTGGAGTTGCAAGTAGACACGGTGGTGAAGAGGCAGTTGGTATGCTTACCTTTATTGGTCAGTGCACTGAAGATATGAGTTGGGAGATCATGTTGTGGCTGTACAGGACATTGGTTAGGTCACTTTTGGAATACTGCATTCAATTTTGGTCTCCCTGCTATACGAATGATGTTAAACTTGATGGGATTCACAAAAGATTCACAAGGATATTGGAGGGTTTGAACTACAGTAGCCCGAATAGATTGAGGCTATATTCTCTGGATCACAAGAGACGGAGGAGTGACATTACAGAAGTATATAGAATCACGAGGGGCATGGATAGTTTAAACAGTCAACGCCTTTTCCCGAAGATAGGGGAGTCCAAAACTAGAGGACATAGGTTTAATGTGAAAGGGGAAAGATTTAAAAGGGTCCTAAGGGGTAGCTTTTTCACACCGAGAGTGTTGCATGTATGGAATGAGCTGCCAGAGGAAGAGGTGGAGGCTGGCACAATTGTAACATTTAACAGGCATCTGGAAGCTTTAAGAATAGGAAGGATTTTGAGGGATATAGGCCCAACGGAACTAGATTAATATGAAATATCTGGTCAGCATGGAAGAGTTGGACTGAAAGTTCTGTTTCTGTGCTGTATATCTCTATGACTCTACGACACATGTGTTTTGAGCTTCTCGTCTCTGCAGCCTCTCTTCCATTTGTTGTTCATGTTGCACATTCTGCAACTACAGTCCCCATGCTCTGTCCAGAGTTAAATCGGAAAATCCCCAGTTCTCCCTGAATGACTAAATCAGATCACAGCACAATCCCCAGCAAACCATCCCCATTAATTTTTCAATAACAGGAATCAGTCAGTAGTCTCTCAGATCCAAGTTACATGTGAGGTATTTTCGAATAATACTCAATGGTCTTCTTCGTGTAACTGGCTGAACTATCAGCTGAGAGGGACACACACAAGTGTTCAGTAGACAGGCACAGAACAAGTTTCAAAGACATGCGTCAAAGCTGCTGAAACCCTCTGTCCAATATGGAGCACCACATGGGACACTAGGGGGAGTAAACAGCAGCCCGACATACACCATTTCACTGTTTCTGAGTTTCACTATGCCAGAGATTGATATTCTAGGGAACTAAAAGACCAAGGCCAGAGAAAGATGCAGAGGGATAGTAAGATTCACATTTAGATAGAAACATAAAATTAATTAACTGTGAACATGTGGTGGAAACATGGGGAAGATGACAGGGGAATGGGACTAACTGGAAGAATGAGAACTTAGAAGGTCCAAATCACAAGAATGAGAAAATTGAATGAAGGCATTGCCAGATCATTTGAAATAGTCCAAGGAGGCAGCTCACCATCACCTTCTCAGGGGCAACTAAGGACAGGCAACAAGTGCTGGCCAACCAATGACGTCCACTTCCCCAGAAACAAAATTAAATGAAACATCAAATTCTGAATCTGCCTCACAGAACCAGGCGAGATAACGTAAACTGAGACAAAATGACATACCAGTATGAAGAACTATGTAGATTATGCTAGTGTACTGCTCAGTAAACTGGACTATCTGGCCAGCATGGGGAGCATTGTGAAGCTTTGCCAGTACATTGCTGCCATACTTGCACAAGATAAATGCCTAGCAAGAGGAAATGTGCAGCCCATGCTGTGCGCAATGGTAAATGGAACTCGCACAAATCTTTGTCTCTATGCCTCCATTGCACCTGTACAAGGCAAGGGGATTAGACGGTAGGGCTGTGTGTGTGTGTGTGTGTGTGTGTGTGTGTGTGTGTGTGTGTGTGTGGAGCGGGGTGGTGGTGGTGGTGGTGCTGGTGGCAGATGTAAAAATCATTGTTTGGGAGACAGCTTACATAGAGGAAATCAGTTTAAGTATGAACAACTGGCAGGGATGTCGGTAATCAGCAAGCGGAGACTGAGGGTCGTTTCATGGACGGATGTGCTGACATGCTTGAGAATATTAAAATAAAGGCATTGCCACTCCCAATAACAATAATGATCAGCACCCACAAGAATGATGGATGGATGGGATTCTGGTGTGTGTTCAGATAAGAACTGTGGAGCATCGATTCTGATTTGCTTATGCAGGTTTGAAGCTGGGAGTATCCGCAGCAGGTTATTGACATCAATCAGACTGTACTTCATAGCTCATTGTTCAAATAGCAAATGCGATAACCAGTGAAATATATTTTTTTAGGTATTTACAGTTAAAATTAAGAATGGTAATGGTATGGCGCCAGAATCAGATCATGGGCAAAGGGATAATCACAGTTATGATTCTTCGGTTTTAGCCTCAGATATCGCTCAGGGGTGGGATGGAGTCAGAAGAGGAATTGGAGCTTGTAACCAGAACAGAAGACAGTGACCTCCATGTCCCTGATATTTAAATAACGAGGGCAATGATGCAATAAATTGTGGTTCACAGCTGAAACTGAGTAGGCCAAAATAGAAACATTCCCAGAAGCAAAGAGGGAGAGAGTGAATGAGCAAGTTCACCGATGAAATTAGTAGTGGTTTGTAGAGTGAAAATCTAGATTCAAGATCTCAGCAGGAGGAACAACAGAAGCAAGGAGTGTGGAGTAAATGAATAGAACAGTAATACAGTCCTAGAGATAGTAGGAACTGCAGATGCTGGACTCGGCCCAAAACGTCAGCCTTCCTGCTCCTATGATGCTGCTTGGCCTGCTGTGTTCATCCAGCTCTGCACTTTGTTATCTCAGTAATACAGTCCTACATGGTTTACAGAAAAAAAAACTGGACAGTAAGACTTAACAGAAACACCAACGTTAGCCAGGATAGGATAATAAAAAATTCTGAAGAATGTAAAGTGCATTAAGGATCCGCACTGATAACAAATTGTATACTATAGAAAGAATCCAAAATCCCAAGATAAACTCCTGTCCATTGTTGTAAAATTCAAGTCCATTGTTCTCATATTCTGATCCATTGTTGGAACATTCCGTCTATTTTTCTCAGATTCTGATTCATTGGTGGAACATTCCAGTCTAATGTTCACATATTATGATTTCTTCTCCCAATCTCGCTGGAGCTGCTGCTCCCTATTCATGCTGCAGGTGGTGTCCCCGCGTGTACTATTGGATAACAAATTGAATGGAGCCTATTTATCATTAAGATGGAAACCCTCCACTGGGACGATTAGAATCAATGGAGACTGACATTAATCACAGTCACTGAGCAAACAGATTCAGTTAATCCCTTCCACACATTGAGAAGTTTGAAAGGGTTGGATTATGAGGAGAGACTGAGATTATACTCATTGGAATTCAGATGAATGAGGGGAGATCTTATAGAAACATATAAGATTATGAAGGGAATAGATAAAGTGGAGGCAGGGAGGTTGTTTCCACTAGCAGGTGAAACTAGGACTAAAGGGCATCGCCTCAAAATAAAGGGAAGCAGATGTAGGACTGAGGTCAGGAGGAACTTCTTCACCCAAAGGGTTGTGAATCTGTGGAATTCCCTGCCCATTGACGCGGTTGAAGTTATCTCACTGAATGTTTTTAAGGCAAGGCTAGATAAATTTTTGAACAGTAAAGGAATTAAGGGTTATGGTGAGTGGGCGGGTAAGTGGAGCTGAGTCTCAAAAAGATCAGCCATGATCTTATTAAATGGCGGGGCAAGCTCGAGGGGCCAGATGGCCTACTCCTGCTCCTAGTTCTTATGTTCTTATACATCACTTTTCATATCACAATAAAAGGGAATATTTATTCAATGTGGATGGAATGCACAAGGGTTGCTGAGGGATGGACCATAAATCTTTCGATCTTCTTATTCTTTCTTCCATGTATCTGAAAGTGTTGCCAGAACACTGCAGTGTTGAATATGTCCCACCCTGTTTATGAAAAGGAGACAGGGATGAAATAACAGACCAGCTACATAAAATGACTGATGGTAAAATTTCGACAGACCATAAACCAGGATAACAATATTGATTACTAATGGACTTTATGTAACTTCTGCCCCATGTGCATATGACCGAATGATAGGAGGAGGCCATTTACTCCAGCCTAGCCAATTAACACTTGAAGAGGTGGAAATCTAGAATGCTGTCACATTTTGCAAAGCGAAGCATTCAAAACATAGGGAAATGCTACTGCAGCTGTAGGAGATCACACTGAGAAAGTACCTGGACTGCATTGTGTTGTTTTTGTTTATGTAACTGAGAAGAGAGGGATTCCATCACATGGAACTTAACGGCTGCTCATTACCCACGGGTTGCTGCGTTATTTAATGTCTCCAGCCTGTTGCACAAGAACAGGGGCAGGCCATTCAGCCTCTCAAAAGTGTTACAGAGGGACAAGGAGGAGACCATTCAACCTTTAGAGACTTTTTCTTATTTATTGATTGATTTTGTGGGAATTTGGACTTTGCTATCTGGCCAGCATTTATTGCCTGTCCCCAGTTGCCCATGAAAAGTTGGTGGTGAGCTGCCTTCTTGAACCGCTGTAGTTCACTTGCAATGGGTTGACCCACAATGCCATTAGGGAGGGAATTCCAGGATTTGGACCCAGCAACAGTGAAAGAACGCCAATATATTTCCAAGCCAAGATGATGATTGGCTTGGAGGCGAACTTAAAGGTGGCGGTGTTCACATACATCTGCTGCCCTCGTCCTTCTGTGGAAGTGGTTGTGGATTTGGAATGTGCTATCTGAGGATTTTTGGTGAACTTCTGCAGTGCATCTTGTAGCTACTACACACTGTTGATACTGAACATCGATGATAGAGGGAGTGGATACTTGTGGGTGCAGTGCCAATCAGGTGGGCTGCTTTGTCCTGGATGGTGTCAAGCTTCTTGAGTGTTGTTGGGGCTGCACTCATCCAGACGTCTGGGGAGTATTCTATCAAACTCCTGACTTGTGACTTGTAAATGGTGGACAGGCGTTGGGGAGTAAGGAGGTGAGTTACTCTCCGAGGTTTTCCTAGCCTCTGGCATGCACTTGTAACTAATGCATTGATGTGCTGAGTCCAGTTGAGTTTCCAATCAATGATAACTTCCAGGATGTTAATAATGGGGAATTCAGTAATGGGAACACCATTAAATGTCAAGGGCGGTGTTTAGATGTCTCTTGATAGTCATGGCCGTAGTCTGTTATACATGAAGTCATTCAGGAGGTCATTCAGCCACTTGAGTCTGTTACAAATGAACAGGAGGAGGCCATTCTGCCACTTGATTCTCTTACAGGGGAACAAGAGGAGGCTATTCAGCCTCTCGAATCTGTTACAAAGGAACAGGAGGAGGCGATTCAGCATCTCAAATTTGTTGGAGAGGAACTGGAGGAGGCCATTTACCCTATCAAGCCTGTTACAGAGGAACAAGTGAAGGCCATCTAGCTTCTCAAATCTGTCCTACAAAAGTACAGCTAGTTGGCTTGCTTGCCCAATTACTGAGAGGAAAACAAATAAACTCATAAACATTATTCAGATTTTGATGGTGTTTTACATAAACAGGATAGAGGCTTTCCCTCAAAAGAGAATAGAATCAATAAAGTGTAGAAACAGGCTGTTTGACCCAACAACTCTCCAAAGAGCATCCCACCATATTTCCCATAGCTAATGCACTGATATATATGATATATACACGTATCCCTGAACACGATGGATAATTTATCATGGCTAAACCACCAAAGCTATACATTATTGGACTGTGGGAGGCAACACAGCACCCAGCAAAAATCCACGCAGATGCGGGGAGGACGTACAAACTACACACAGCCAGTCGCCCCAGAACAGAATCGAACACAGGTCCCTGGCCCTGTGAGGCAGCAGTGCTAACTACTGAACCACTATACCGCTCACAAAGCTGTAAGGAATGTGAAGAGGCCATTCAGTCAGTCAATTCCATTCCACAGGAAGAGCCTGAGACAACACAGCAATTCCAGTCTGTTACTCAGGAGCGAGAGGAGGACATCTAATTTCACAAACCTGGTACACAAGAACAGGAGGCAGTCATTCAACTGTTCGAGATTAGCACACAGGAAAATCTGGCTGGAGAGCCCCCAACATGCTATTACCCAGGAACAAGAGGAGGTGACTCACTACCCACCAGCGTGATACTGTGGGAAAGAAGGCGAATTAGCTTGTTACAAACAGAAATATACGAATAAGTTGCATGAGTGGACCATCCAATTTTGCTTCAACTTTCAATAAAATGGTGGCTGAACTGATTGTGACTCTTCGTCTCATTTTACAGAGATTCCCCTCCCTGCAGCATCTGCTTAATTTGTCGGTCATGTTGCAGACCCAGACACTGTAACTACAGTCACCCTGACTCCTCAGGGATGGGTCGCCCAAGTCTCTGGTCTTCCAGAATGTCCACAACAGCTTAAAACACAACCTCCTGGAAAACAGCCCCAGCATTTCCACTAACTTTCCAAGACCAGAATTAAATCAAAAGTCACTTAACTTTTCTTCTTTTTATTCAAGGGATGAGGGTGTTGCTGGCTAGGCAGCATTTATTGTTCAGTCCTAATTGCCCAGAAAGCAGTTGAGAGTCAACCACATTGCTGTGGGTCTGGAGTCTCATGTAGGCCAGACCAAGCAAGCATGGCAGTTTCCTTCCCTAAAAGACATTAGTGAACCAGATGGGTTTTTCCCAACACTGCATTCCTGATCATTATTAGACTCTTAATTCCAGATATTTATTGGGTTCAAATTCCACCATCTGCCGTGGTAGGAGTCGAACTTGGGTTCACAGAAAGTTATCTATATCTCTGGCTTAATATTCCAGTGATAACAGCCCGAGGCCAGCGCCTCCACGTAACTATAAGTTAGAAGCTTGGTCTGAATCAGTCACACTTGAGGAGTTACTGAACACATGATCAGTAAAAAGTGACGAACACAGGAATTCTGTCGACGGGCACAGAACAAGTTACAAAGACATGTCTCAAAGCTTCTGACACCTCTGTCCAACATGGAGCACCACGCAGGACACCAAGAAGTAAACGAAAGTGCGAGTTATGTTTTTCTTTCTTATGGTTTCTGAGCTTCTTAACATTGCAACCTGATACTCCGGGGTGAGCCACACCAAAGTCCAGGGAAAGATGCAGGATAGTTATTCACGTCAAAATTGAACAATTACTAAATGGACAAGAAGTTGCTGAAATATGCGGGTAGACAGGAATGGGACCAGCTGGAGAAGTCGGATTTTGAAGGGTCCAATGCTAAGAATAAGAACATAACGTAAAGGGATTGCCTGGGTAGCTGAAATTATTAGTTACGTCACATTCTCAATCAACCTCACAGAACCAGCCCAGTCACCACAAACCCCGATGAGACATCTCTTTGGCATGGAACACTGTGCAGACCAGGCGAGTGTACTGCTCAGTACAATGTGGCAATCTGTCCAGAGTGGAATATTCACAGGGCATTCAGCTGTCACTGACCCATTTCTCAAACTTCTGCTATCATTCCTTCCCCTCCTTATAGACATCCCCTTGTCCTCACCTTGCATTGTACTAGAATTCACATTCAAAGAATCATCTTCCACTACTTTCACCACCTCCATAGGACAGCACAATCCAACAACTCTTCCCCTCCCACTCACTGTTATTATTTCACAGGGACCGTTCCCTTTATGAAACTCTCCATAAAGCCGAACACTTCCCCGCTCCACCATGTCTCCTTCCCATGCAATTGCAGAAGCTACAACAATTGCTCATTCTCCTCTCCCCTCCTCACTGTCCAAGGCCCCAAAGACACATTCCAGGTGAAGCAGCATTTCACTTGTACTATTTCAATCCCATCTACTGTCATTGCTGCTCACAATGCAGTCTCGTTTACACTGGCGAGACCAAACAGAAACTGATTCAAGGAACACGTCCACGCTGTCTGCTGGATTAACTCTGGCCTTCTAATTGCTTCCCATTTCAATAAACTGCCTTACTCTCATGCCATCATTTCAGCCTTGGGTTGCCGCAATGTTCCAAAGAAGCACAGCCCAAGCTTGTGTAACACCTCACTTTGTGCTTTGGTACCTTACAGCCTTTGGTACTTAATATTCAATTCCAGAACCTCACAGCCTGACCCCATTATGACTGTTCTCCATTTTTCATACATTACCCCCCTGGTCTCCCTATGGCCTTATCTTGATTGTGTCTTGATTATCAGTTCTGAAGAAGTGTAACGATGAGCTTCAAATATTAACTCTGTTTCTCTGTCTCCAACAGATGCTATCATACCTGCTGAGTTTCTTAAGAAATTAACAGGCACAGAATACATTTTCAATAACCGAAAGAATTATGGGTATTGGAAATCTGAAAGAAAATCAAAAATTACTGTAGAAACTCGTAGCTTTGAAGAAGGGTCACTGAACCAGAAGAAATTAACTCTGCTTTCACTTCACAGACGCAGCCAGACCTGCCCAATTTCTGCAGCAATATCTGTTGTTGAAAAAGTTTCAAAGATGTGTGCCAAACTTGTTCAAACGCGCTGTCCAACATGGAGTTTCGTACTCCAGGAAGTGAATGATAACGTTAGATGCACAAATTCATTAGCTCTGAAACTGCATACGTCTGACGTCACTGGCACGACAGAGCTCTTAGTCATGGTCAAGGAGAGAAACGGGGGAAACACATGCATTTTAAACGCAGAAGATGGCATGACTGGAAGGAGATAGTAACATTCTAGAATACATTCAGATTTATCTTCTATATACTCTTTTCGATACAATTGTTTCAGTTTTTCGTCATTCTATTGTAACTCAGTTAATTTCTCTGAACTAAAATTATCCACTTTGTCTTCCACCTGTTCTCGACTTTCTCAGCCATTCGGTCAATCGTTGACACTGATAATTCTACTTCAAATTCCTTATCTATATTCTTTGATTTCTCCTCCTGTTTCAACCAGTGACTTTGTGACCTCGTTATCACACAGTCATGAAAAATCCAAAGATATAATTCTTGTAATACCTCAGTTTCCTGATTTTAGACTGGTTTTTCAACCACAGTAGGCAGCGCTCCTACATATGACGCAGCTATATCATTGCTGAGTACACATTTTATTCCTGGAGCTGAGAGTTTCTCCAGCATTCGTACCACCACTTCTCAGCCATTCACTGAACTCTCCAACATCGTTCTAAATAATGGAGCGTTTCACATTCCACGTACTAGCACTTTTTATAGCAATAATACTTCTGAATTACATATATCTTCATTTGTCAACATCAAAGATTGACATCATTCCGTATCTCTTAAGACTGTAACTTCTTTACCTTCTGCTTCAGGCCTATGTGAGTAAACCTCACCTTCGCAAGTAAATGATTTTCGAAATTCTGGCACGTCTTCTCAACCAACCTCCCACCAGGTGGTGCATTCTGGTGCAACTCTTTAGGCTCCACTGTCCTTCTCTTTAGCACTTTAACAAAATTCATTGGCTTATCCTGTTTTCTTACATCTGTCTTCCAAGTGTTTTTTTTTTCTAAACCATGAACACTATAACTTCATGTGGCTTATTTTATTGCAGTGAAAACACGTGAGTTTTTTTTTTACTTTCTTTCCTCTTCATTTTTTTTTATTTTTATTTTTAACCCTGTGTTAAACTATTTTTATTATCTTCAATGAGATCTACTTTTCCCTTAACACATGATGATTTCTCTTTCCCCAATTTTTATCCCTCACAGATTGAAGTTGGTGTCGGAAGCCAAACTTTGACTTATGAATCAACTCATCATCATCAACCATTTCATTGACTTTTATTGATATTTTAACTCTCTGCTCTTTACATGAGTTCTCACAACCACAGGAAGTGAATTTTTGAACTGTTCCAAAATAATCGTGTCTCAGAACGTTATATGTTTGATTTTGTTTTTGCCCTTATTCACCTATCAAAATTACTTTGTTTGATCTTTTCAAACCCGATGTATGTTTCACGAGGGTCTCTCCTGAGATTCCTGAAACGTTGCCTGTAGGTTTCTAGGACTAGCTCATATGCACTTAATATGGCTTTCTTCATCACCCATAATCCTCAGATACCTCCTCTGATAGTGATGCAAATGCATCATTAGCTCTAACGACCGAATTTGTTTGGATTAAATAAAAACCATGTGGTCACTGGCCACTTCATTTGTTTAGCCACTTTCTCAAACGAGATGACAATGTCTTCTACATCCTTCTCGTCAAATTTAGGCAATGTTCAGATATATTTAAACAGATACCTGCCAGGCCTTCGACTATGAAGGGTTTCTTCATCATTACTATCCTCACTAAACCTACGTTCTACCTTCACCGACATCATTTTAAGTCGACGTTCCTATCTAATTGCCAACTTCTGAAGTTCAAGCTCTCTCTCTTTCCCCCTTTCTTCTGCGAGGGCTTTCCTCTTGTTTTCTTTTTGTTCTGCCAGGGCTAATCTTTCCTTAGTCTCTTTCCTCTTCTTTTAATCATAATTCCAACTCTGTCAGTTACTTTTCATGTTCAAGCTGCTTCACCTGGAATTGAATTCCAGACATTTCCAAAGATTCCGATGGCATTTTCAGCAAATTTAAATGTAGAGCTATTGCTGTAATTATTTTCTTTTTTCCACAGACAAAGACAAACCCAACTCTCGCCTGTCTGCCAATTCCAACTGTTTTGCCTTGCTCACTATTTGTAAAGCCCCCTAAGTCACTCCTTCCACCCCAAAAGACTCTTAGTGACTGATAGAGCCATTACTACACAAAGCACTGCTTAAACCAACCGAATTCAACACCCAAAACAAAAGACACTGACACCTACCACTCGTCGCATTTGAGCCCAACAACCCTGAACCCAAATTGGAATTATAGAATTATTCCGACAAGAGCCCCCGGTCTCTTATGGACTGGGCCAGAGGCTCTCAAAATATTTTAACAAGGTAGCCGAGACCCTGACTTTTTCTTATTTTAAAGGTGGATGTGAAGCGAGTGTTCCAGGTGTCATGCAACTGGTCAAAACACTCGGCATTAAGCAAAACACAATTTATTTAAACACTATAGCTAAAACTAAAACAGAAGAAAATGGAATTTAGAATAAGTTAATTATTGGTAAACTTAACTGAATACTTGATATAGTAACACAATTAATTAACTGCTCCAATATAGTAACATCCTATAAACATGCAACGTGGCAAGAAGGTAAATTCAAACAGATTTTTACAGGAAGAAGGAAACAATATCCAGAGGCATTTCAGAAAAAGGCAGTTCAGAATCATTTACTGAAGTTTGCAACACTTCTGGACTCCAACAGCTTTTGACTGCTACAGCTAAAAACAAACTAGACAGCCTGAACTGAGAGAACTGGTCACTCCCCTTCCATTGTACAACTGTTTTTAAAAAAGCCTAAAGGCCTCCTTTAATTATTGACTTAAACGGTTTCTCATAGCTTTTCTTTTTCACCTCTGCCTTTACAACCTCTCTTCTAAAAAAAGAACAAAATAAACTTTTCAAAGTGACAGCATCTTCACACTGAAGAAATTTTCAAGAGAGGGTGGCACGATGGGTCAGTTGTTAACACTGCTGTCTCACAGCACCAAGGACCTTCATTCAATCCCACTCTCGGTCAACTGTCTGCGTGGACTTTACTCATTTTCCCTATGTAGCGTGGTTCTCCTCCTGGTGCTCCGGTTCCTTGCCACAATCCAAAGATGCGCAGGTAAAGTCTATTGGCTATATGAAATGCAAGATTAGAGTGATGGAAATGACGACAGGTGGAATATTTTTTTAGAAGGTCAGTAATGACTCCATTTTTTGCAGCAGCGGGAGAAGTGAGAGCGAGGACCAGGGGTCTGCCGGGAGGTAAGTTTCCCAGTTAAAAACTTACCTCGTGCAATTAGCGGCCTCCATTTTTTTGCAGCAGCAACAGCGGGAGCAGTGAGAGCGAGGACCAGGGGCCTGCCGGGAAGGTAAGTTCTTCATTTCGGCAGGGAGCTGAGTGGGAGCGGTCGAATTGCGCTCTCACGTGTAGTGTCTCCCACCCGCCCTCCTCATCTGACCAAAAAAAGACTCTGGTGTGTTGATAAGGTAAGTGCTTTTCTATTTTTTATCGTGTGCTGGTAAGTAGAGTGATTTGGTGCAATTTTTTTTCATCATCCGCGATGCTGAGGAAGTCGTGGATAGCACGTTCAGCAAATTGGTCACACCGCAGATTAGGATTGCTGAGGGAGAAAGGGAATGGGTGACGAAAAGGCAGAAAAAAAGCAGGAAGGCAGGGCCGGTGTCCCCTGCGGGCATCTCCCTTCAAAACAGGTATACAGTTTTCGAAACTGTTGGGGGAGATGGCTCACCAGGGGAAGGCAGCAGTAGCCAAGTTTATGGCACCGTGGCTGGCTCTGGTGTACAGAAGGGCGGGGAAAAGAGTGGAAGGGCTATGGTCAGAGGGGATTCGATTGTAAGGGGAGTAGATAGGCGGTTCTGTGGTCGAAAACGAGACTCCCGAATGGTATGTTGCCTCCCAGGTGCACGGGTCAGGGATGTCTCAAATCGACTGCAGGACATTCTGAAGGGTGAGGGTGAACAGCCAGCTGTCGTGGTGCATGTAGGCACCAATGATGTAGACAAAAAAACAGGATGAGGTACTACAAGCAGAATTTAGGGAGTTAGGAGCCAAGTTAAAAAGTAGGACCTCAGAGGTAGTAATCTCAGGATTGCTACCAGTGCCATGTGTTAGTCAGAGTAGAAATGAAAGAATAGGCAGGATAAATGAATGACTTGAGAGATGGTGCAGGAGAGAGAGGTTCAGATTTTTGGGACATTGGGACTGGTTCTGGGGGAGGTGGGACTATTACAAATCGGACGGTCTACACCTGGGCAGGACTGGAACCAATGTCCTAGGGGCTGCTTTTGCTAACGCTGTTGGGGAGGGTTTAAACTAATGTGGCAGGGGGATGGGAACCAAATGAAGATGTTAGTGGATTGTAAGGAGGTAGTAACTAAAGCCTGTAAGGAACTAGATAATGAAGTCAGTGTGACTAAGGGGAAGGGTAGGCAGAAAGCAGATGATGAACGCAAAGGGACAGGTGGTCTGAGGTGCATTTGTTTTAACGTGAGAAGTGTAGTAGGTAAGGCAAATGAACTTAGGGCTTGGATTAGTACCTGGGAATATGATGTTATTGTTATTACTGAGACTTGGTTGAGGGAAGGGCAAGATTGGCAACTAAATATCCGAGGATATAGATGCTTCAGGCGGGATAGAGAGGGAGGTAAAAGGGGTGGAGGAGTTGCATTACTGGTCAAAGAGGATATCACAGCTGTGCTGAGGGAGGGCACTATGGAGGACTCGAGCAGTGAGGCAATATGGGCCGAACTCAGAAATAGGAAGGGTGCGGTAACAATGTTGGGGCTGTACTACAGATAGAGGCACAAATATGTCGACAGATTATGGAAAGATGTAGGAGCAACAGGGTGGTGGTGATGGGAGATTTTAATTTTCCCAACATTGACTGGGATTCACTTAGTGTTAGGGGTTTAGATGGAGCAGAATTTGTAAGGAGCGTCCAGGAGGGTTTTCCAGAGCAGTATGTAAATAGTCCAACTTGGGAAGGGGCCGTACTGGACCTGGTGTTGGGGAATGAGCCCGGCCGGGTGGTTGAAGTTTCATTAGGGGATTACTTTGGGAATAGTGATCACAATTCCGTAAGTTTTAGAATATTGATGGACAAAGATGACAGTAGCCCTAAAGGAAGAGTGCTGAATTGGGGTAGGCCAACTATAACAAAATTTGGCAGGAGCTGGGGAATGTGGATTGGGAGCAGCTGTTTGAGGGTAAATCCACATTTGATATGTAGGAGGCTTTTAAAGAGAGGTTGATGAGAGCGTGGGACAGACATGTCCTTGTGAAAATGAGGGATAGAAAGGGCAAGATTATGGAACCATGGATGACAGGTGAAATTGTGAGACAAGCAAAGAGAAAAACGGAAGCATACGTAAGGTCTAGGCGACTGAAAAGAGATGAAGCTTTGGAAGAATATTGGAAAAGTAGGACCTATCTGAAACAAGGAATTAAGAGGGCTAAAAGGGGTCATGAAATATCTTTAGCAAACAGGGTTAAGGAAAATCCCAAAACCTTTTATTCATACATAAGGAGCAAGAGGGTAACTTGAGAAAGGGTTGGCCCACTCAAGGACAAAGGAGGGAAGTTTTGCAAGGAGTCAGAGAACATGAGTGAGATTCTTAATGAGTACTTTGCATTGGTTTTCACTGAGGAGAGAGACATGACGGATGTTGAGGTTAGGGATAGATGTTTGATTACTGTAGGCCAAGTCGGCATAAGGAGGGGGAAGTGTTGGGTATTCTAAAAGGCATTAGGGTGGACAAGTCCCCAGGTCCAGATGGGACCTATCCCGGGTTTCTGAGGGAAACGAGAGAGGAAATAGCTGGGGCCTTAACAGATATCTTTGCAGCATCCTTGAGCACGGGTGAGGTCCCGGAGGACTGGAGAATTGCAAATGTTGTCCCCTTGTTTAAGAAGGGTAGCAAGGATAATCCATTTAATTATAGACCTGTGAGCCTGACGTCAGTGGTGGGGAAGCTGCTGGAGAAGATACTGAGGGATAGGATCTATTTACATTTGGAAGAAAATGGGCTTATTCGTGATAGGCAGCGTGGTTTTGTGCAGGGAAGGTCATGTCTTACCAACTTGATAGAATTCTTTGAGGAAGTGACACAGTTGATAGATGAGGGGCTGTGGATGTCATATACATGGACTTCAGTAAGGGGTTTGATAAGGTTCCCCATGGTAGGCTGATGGAGAAAGTGAAGTCGCATGGGGTCCAGGGATTACTAGTTAGATGGATAGAGAACTTGCTGGGCAACAGGTGACAGAGGGTTGTAGTGGAAGGGAGTTTCTCAAAATGGAGAACTATGACCAGTGGTGTTCCACAGGGATCCACGTTGGGACCACTGTTGTTTGTGATATACATAAATGATCTGGAGGAAGGTATAGATGGTCTGATTAGCAAGTTTGCAGATGGCAATAAGATTGGTGGAGTAGCAGATAGTGAAGGGGACTGTCGGAGAATGCAGCAGAATATAGATAGATTAGAGAGTTGGGTGGAGAAATGGCAGATGGAGTTCAATCCAGTTAAATATGAGGTGATGCATTTTGGAAGATCCAATTCAAGAGCGAACCATACAGTAAATGGAAAAGCCCTGGTGAAAATTGATGCACAGAGAGATCTGGGTGTTCAGGTCCATTGTACCCTGAAGGTGGCAACACAGGTCGACAGAGTGGTCAAGAAGGCATACTGCATGCTTTCATTCATTGGACGGGGTATTGAGTACAAGAGTTGGCAGATCATGTTACAGTTGTATAGGACTTTGGTTCGACCACATTTGGAATACTGCATACAGTTCTGGTCGCCACATTACCAAAAGGATGTGGATGCTTTGGAAAGGGTGCAGAGGAGGTTCACCAGGATGTTGCCTGGTATGGAGGGCGCTAGCTGCAAAGAGAGGTTGAGTAGATTAAGATTGTTTACATTACAAAGACGGAGGTTGAGGGGGGACCTGATTGAGGTCTACAAAATCATGAGAAATATAGACAGGGTGGATAGCAAGAAGCTTTTTCCCAGAGTGGGGGACTCAATTACTAGGGGTCATGATTTCAAGGTGAGAGGGGAAACGTTTAAGGGAGATATGCATGGAAAGTTCTTTATGCAGAGGGTGGTGGGTGCCTGCACCACGTTGCCAGCGGAGGTGGTAGAGGCAGGCACAATAGTGTCATTTAAAATGTATCTGGACAGATACATGAATTGGCAGGGAACAGAGGCATACAGATCCTTGGCATAGGCGACAGTTTTAGATAGGATCTGGATCAGCACAGGTTTGGTGGGCCGAAGGGCCTGTTACTGTGCTGTAATTTTCTTTGTTCTTTGTTCTTTGACTCGAAGGGCTGAATTGCCTGTTTGCACACTGTAACGATTCTACAAAACCCTCTTAGATGCAACTAACAAAGTCTGCCCGTCTAAATTTCGTGCTTTAAAGATGCCCCAGTCAACACTGGAGAAGTTAAAATCGCCAATTAACAATTCTATTGTATTTGTGTCGTCCCATAATCTGCCGACATATCTGTCCTCAATGTCCTATGTCATAATTCTTTCAGAGTCATTACACCTTACTTATTTTTTTATGCTCCACCCACGTTTTCTCAGTGAATGAGCCTTCCAATATATCCTATCTAAGTGCAGTGTAAAATTCTCCCCGATTTGTAATGCAACTCCCCCCTACCCCCTTTTACCTCCCTCTCAATGTCTTCGAAAACATTGATATCCTGGAACGTTGAGCAGCAAGTCCTGTCCCCCTCTAACAAGTTCTGTGCATTGGCCATGACATCCCGGTCCCCTGTATTCATCTCGACTTTAAGCTCATGTGCCTTCCTATAATACTCCCGCCATTGAAATAAACGCACTTCAGCCCATAACCCCATCGTGTTCACAAACCTGTCCCTGCCTGTTCTTCCTTTCAGGCTTACTGGTCCTGACATCTGTGTGCCCCTCAATCGCTCCAACTGTTGACTGCTACTCTGGTCCCCAGCCTGCTGCCACCTTAGTTAAAACTCCTACCGAATAACACTCGTGAACCGCCCTGCAAGGATATTGGTTTCCCTGCAGTTTAGGTGCAACCCATCCATCCTGCACAGGTCAACCCTGCCCCAGAAGAGATCCCAACGTTCCAAAACCTGAAACTAAGCCTCCTACACCAGCTCATTTAGTCACGTTTTCATCTGACCTGTTTTCCTGTTTCTCTCCTCGCTAGTGTGTGGCGCCAGGAGGAATCAAAATATTATAGCTGTTCAGGTCTGTTTTTTTAATCTACTGCTAACTCCCTGAATTCGTGGCAAACGACCTCATTCTTCTTTGCCCATATCACTGGTACCAACGTGTACCACGGCCTCTAACTCATCAACCTCCCCTTTCAGGATGCCCTGCAGCCGTTCAGTGACATCCCTGGCCCTTGCACCAGGGAGGCAACACACCATCCTGGAGACATGTCTTTGGCCATAGAAACACCCGTCTGCTCCCTGACTAAACAATCCATCCCCTTTCACTATTGTTCTTCGTTTTTTCTTCCTAATCCCGCTTCCCACACCCCCAGCCTGTATAATCAAGCCGCTTGTGGTGCCAGGAGCTTGGCTCTGACTACTTTCCTGTGATGGTCCTGCACCTTCACCAGTTTTCAAAATAGAATATTGGCTCGTGAGATAGGAGACTCCTGCATTACCTACCTGTTCTTTTTGGACTGTCTTGTAGTCACTCATTTCCTTCCTTCCACTAGTCCCTTGAGCTGCGGTGTGACCACTTCACTAAACGTGTTATCCACATAACTCTCAAACTCACGGATGTGCCACAGTGTCTCCAACTGTTGCTCAACCTGCGAGATCTGGAGCTGCAGCTTCTGCAGGTGAGAGCACCTCCTGCACATGTAGTCATCTCGGACACCCAGCATCCAGGACTCCCCACCTGTGACAAGCTTCACGTTCGACTGAACTGTCCTCTCCTGACCTCTAGTAAACGTACAATTAACTCCTTAGACTAGAATTATTAGTCATATTTTGTTAGATTTCCAACTCTAACTTTAAATTTAACTGTAACCAAGTTACCACTGCTCTAAATCTGTTGGGATAATAAAGATTAACAAGTAATTGTCAGCTGACCAGTACTCACCAATCCAGAACCTTTCTCAACTTTTCAAGTTATGACGTCAGCAGGAGCCACACTACAGATTCTCACAGTGGTCCTCCTTTTCTGCAACTCACTAGATTTATTGACTTATGGTTAAAGTGTCCCACCTCCCAACTGCTGCTCCAAGCTCTGCAAAGACTAGGCACGAATCCGCACCATGCTAGGTTTATAGGCTTACTGGTTTACTGCATCCCCGCCTCGGGCAGCTGCTACCGATTTCCCGACTGTTGTTTCAAACTAAGTGCCCTGTAAAGACACTAGTGACCCCAAATTGTGTTTGTGTTTAGTCGCATTGTCTTGTCATCGAACAAGGTGCAAATTCATGGAATGCATTCTGCACGACGAAATTCATTATCCAAAAACAGCATGTTTGGCAGCATTGCCAGCTGATCTGGCCGATTCTTAAACAACGTAGCTGCTGGAAAGAATCTGTGATGAATGGCTCGGAAATCAAGAAGATGAAGAATTCTTCTTGAGCTCCTTCATTACACTAAGCCTCTGTTGCAGATGTCACTCTCGAAGCCTCCATAAAATGTCCATGTGGAAAAGGAATCCTGGCATCAAAACAGGGACAACCTCCAGCATGATTTGTGGAGAACTGAGCAAATAGGGATTTATTTCCAACAAGGCTAGAAACTCAAACTGTGGCATCTGGCAGGTGCTAAATGCTATCAGCTGCAGCATAATTATATTTTGCAGTTGTTTTCAGTACCGTCTACAAGAGATATTGTAGTAAATCAACTAAGTTCTCCAAAACATCTTCACAACTGCAACCAGTGGCATCAATCACGTTAAAGAAAATTGGCACTTGAAAACTCCAATGGCTGCAAATCTGAGTCATCCCCATACCACACTCCATCTTAACTTGGGATGTCAGTTCGGTTCCATCACTGTTGATGAGTCAAAATCCTGTAGCACTTTTGCAAATAGCATTATAGGTGTTCAAACCCGAAAAACCACAATGGTTCAAGAAGGCATATCAATGCTAGTTTATCCAGGGTGATTAGAGATGAACCATAAATGATGACCTAAGCAGGGACGACCACATCTTGTTGTCGAACAAAAAGATGCAAGATGCAGCCAGGCACTAAAACATACACAGACACACACACACACACACACACACACACATAAACACACATACCATAGAGATCTTTTTCACACACGTTGAAGGTCGTCTATCTGGGGAAGCTCTGCACAAATGAAGTGCCTGCATCATCTCGTTGGCCTGAATCAGTTCTAACAATCATACTGTCCAGAAGAGATCTATCGTGTGTGTACTGACAATCTAGACGTGTGCCACTTTCCTACATTTTTTTTATTCGTTCATGGGAAGAGAGCATCGCTGGCTAGGCTAGGATGTATTGCCCATCCCTAATTACCCCGTGTCTTTCGTATTGCTGTGGGTCTGGAGTTATATGTAGGCCAATCCAGGTACGGATGGCAATTTTCCTTCCTAAAAGGTGTTCATGAACCAGATGGGTTTTTCCTGACAATCGAAATGGAATCATAATCATCATTAGACAGTTAATTCCAGAGATGTTTTAAAAATGAATTCAAATTCCACTATCTGCTGTAGCGGAATCGAGATAGCTCATCCACAGAATGTTGCTTGTGTCTCTGGATTAACAGTCCAGCGAAAATATGATTAGGCCGTCGTCTGCACCATATCATTGAATATTATGACATTTCAAGAGCTTACCCATTATTTAAAGTTATCTGCCTCAACCAACCTCCCATGCAGTACAGCCCAGAAACTGACAGCCCTCTTTTTTCAAAGCCCCTCTAAACGGCCTGAATTTCAACTTAAAATGATGCCCCTTGTCATTGAACTTCAACTAATGAGAAGAGCTGAATTGTAACAATCCTCATGTCCCTCGTAATCATATACACCTCCCGTACGTCCTTACCCAACTTCCTCTGTTCTGTAGAAACAACACGAGCTTCTCCATCCTCTCTTCATAGATGAATTGCTTCATCCCAGACATCATTCCAGCGAATCTCCTGTTGCCCTCCTATACATTCAAAGCTATCCTACGGAGAAGCGACAAGAAGTGCATATAATATTCTAGCTGCAATCTGACCAAATCTGACCTGTACACATAACCTCACTGATTTTATAATCTTGTATAAAAGTTTATTGTCTCTATTTGATGCAGATTCTATATTAGTAGGAAGCCCTATACTAGATGGAGAATTTGACACAGTTGATGGTTCTCTATCAGGTTGAGGATCTACAGGTAATGGAGATGTCTTTCTGTGTCCCATTTTAGAGGACAGATGCAAATATGCACACTATTTAAAATTAAATGAATGCCCGACACTAAATTTGCAGCCAAACACCAGAGTGCCGTATGATCGAAATGAAACAGGGTCACCCACATTTCGAATCTTATTACCAAATGGCCATAGTTAAATGTAGGACGTAAATGAAACAATACAAAATCGAGATATATGGCTGACTGTGTGGATAACATTAAATTGACAGAATGTAATTTTTCACTTTGCATTAATTAATTACTGCGTCCCAGGGCTAAACATATTTGCCCACAACAGGGAATTAATTGATTGTCATATTCTGTTTTCTTTTAGAATTTGTTTTCTTAAAAATAACAATGCATAAAGCGTGAAAATGCTGTAACCTCGTCATGGTGGAGGTGATCCCTCAGGGTATAAATTAAAGACACCGACAATGTATGAGCTCAAATGTTAATGTAAAGAGGTTACCTGCAGGACACGGGCACAAAGTACTTCGCACAGAAAATGACTGAAGCATTGTACAGTGTTTCTAAAATATTTTACACGATTCTTGCCGCTATTGGTGTTTTTGGTAAGTGTGTAGAACCATGGAAGTTGTGTAATCTTTGTAAACTCTAAGTTCCAATTTTACACTTTGACCGATGATATTCCATTGCCACATAGTGGTCAGCATATTGTGAAAGCTCAATCAGTATTATTATTTTGTTTGATTTCAAGTATCATTAAATATCTCTGTGGTTTAATTCTATGTAACTGACAGTATGTACTTCTGTCAGAGCTTCTACCTCTTTCAGGGTCCTATGTTCACCTGTCATTGTAGGTGACCAGTATGCCTTGGCTCTGTACTCTCGTGCATTACTGAACGAGATGTTGACTGCATGCCTAGAATTCTTTTCTCATGCGAATGTGCTGGTGCTTCCCTCACCTACTACCCAATGTTGCTCACTGTCAGTCTCGGTTTCCCTCTCATGTCTGTTCCACCGGGTGCTGCCGACAGCCTGTCTCAATTTCCTTCTGTTCGCCTGCTCCTCTAGGTTCTATTGATTGTGTGTCTCAACTTCATTTACTTGTCTGCTCCTCTAGGCGCTTTTGACTACTTATCCCGATCTATCTCTCTGACTGCCACCCTTAGATGCTGATGTCTGTGTGTTTTAACATTCTTTGTCTCATCACCTGTTTTAAATCTGGGAGTGTCCTAATTCCTAATTTAGGCAGACAATTGTTCAGAAAATATTTTAATGTATTCGATTAAGCATATTGACTAGCAATATTTAACTATAACTAAATTACATAAAGTAAGGAACAATATCACCCATGATCAAGGATAATACTTTATCGATCACAGAACCATACTGAAATATAGACAGGTAGATATGATGGACCACTGCAATTTTTGTTAGTGCGGTATTCATCTCTCATAGCTCACAGTCTCTCTCAGTGAGATGTAGGATGACTCCCGCTGTTCCTCAAAAATAAAAGACTTGTGCATATGAACTCAACCTCCAGCTTCATGCGTATAGGTTTTTGTCTATGCTGCTGTTCTACGTTTTTGATTTACATTTCGTCAAACACTTATCTGACCCCTTGTAATCCATGGACATGGGACAAGCGCTCACGCTGTTAGAATAGTCTAAACAAATTGTAGTGAGGGTATTGATGGTTTCGTCATCTTCATAACATTCACAGTTAACATGTCTTTGTTCTATGTTGTCAGAACTTCCCACTTGTCCGACATATAGGAAAGGCGCAATGCTGTCTCAGCATTTTCTTTTCTTCATTGAGTGTCCCCATTTGGCTTAAGGGGACAAGAACGGTGTCTGAGCTTCTAACGAGAAAATATCCTTAGTTCCTCTCACAACTATCTCTTCACTTACATATTTATTTTAAAATTGCCTGTTTTTACCCATAACATATTGTTTTTGTGCTCCAGGAAACATACTAAAACTCTAAGAACGATTGACATGAAGTTTTGAGTGGCTATACTTCTTTCTTCCTCTTTCATTAGTTGTAAGAATTTTAACAGTCTTGTGCTGAATACATGTTGAAACTTCGTATAGTCCCTTTAGAGTCCCTTTACTCATTTGCGTGATTCATTTGTGGACGTCGCTGGCTGGCCAGAATTTATTGCCCATCCCTAGTTGCCCTTGAGAATGTGATCGTGAGCTGCTTCTTGAACTACTGCAGTCCATCGGCTTGGGTTGACCCACAATGCCATTAGGGAGGGAATTCCAGGATTTTGACCCGAGCAGTAGGGGATCAATGATAGTAACACAATTAAATGTCAAGTGGTCGTGGTTAGTTTGCATCTTATTGGTGATGGTGACAGCCTAGCATTTGTGTGGTGTGGATGTTACTTGCCACTTGTTAGCGCAAGCCTGGACAATGTCTAGATCGTGTTGCATTTGAACATGGGCTGCTTCAGTGTCTGAGGTGTCGTGAATGATGCTGAACAGTTACAGTGAAGGAACGGCGATTCATTTCCAAGTCAGGATGGTGAGTGGCTTTGAAACTGAAGGTGGTGGTGTTCATACGTATCTGCTGCCATTTATATTCTAGGTGGAAGTGGTCGTCGGTTTGGAAGGTGCTGTCTGAGGATATTTGGTGAATTTCTCCAGTCCATCTTGTAGATAGTACACACAACTGCTGCTGAGCCTCGGTAGTGGAGGGAGTGAATGCTTGTTGTGCAATGCTAATAAAAAAAGGCTACTTTGTCGTGGATGGTTTCAAACTTCTTGAGTGTTGTTGGAACTACACTCGTCCCATAAATGAGGAACATTTCATCAAACTCCTGACTTGTGCCTTGTAGATCGTGAGCAGGGTGGGGAGTCAGAAGGTGTTTTACATGCCGCAGTATTCCCAAAATTTATTGACCATTCCTAGTTGCATTTGATAACATAGTGGTGAGCTGCCTTCTTGAGCCACTGCAGTTCACCCGCCGTTGATTAATCCACAATGCCATTAGGAAAGGAAGTCTAGGATGTGAATCTAGCAAGAGTGAAGGAACGCTGATATATTTCCAACTCAGGATGGTGAGTGGCTTGGAGGGGAACTTGAAGCTGGTGGCGTTCCCACATATCTTCTGCTCTTGTCCTTCTAGATGGAAGTGGTCATCGGTTTGGAAGGTGCTATCTGAGGAATCTTTGGTAAATTTCTGTAGTGCATCTTGTAGATAGCACACACTGCTGCTACTGAGGGTCGGTGGTGGAAGGAATGGATGTTTGTGGATGCAGTGTCAATCAAGTGAATTACCAATTCCTGGATGGTGTCAAGCTTCCTGAGTGCTGTTGGGGTTGCACTTATCCAGGCAAGTGGGGAATATGCCATCACACTCCTGACATGTGCCTTGTAGATGGCGGACAGGTTTTGAGCAATCAGGAGGTGAGTTACTCACCACAGAATTCCTAGCCTCTGACCTGCTCTTGTAGCCACTACATTTATGTGGTGGGTCCAGTTGAGCTATTGATCAATGATAACTTCCTGGATGTTGATAGTGGGAGATTCAATGATTTGAATCATTGAATCTCAAGTGGCAGTGGTTAGTTTGTCTCTTACTGGTGATGGTCATAGCCTGGAATTTGTGTGGCGTGAATGCTAATTGCCACTTGTCAGCCCAAGCCTGGACATTGCCCAGATTACGTTGCATTTAGACATGGACTACTTCAGTGTCTGAGGAGTCGCGAATGGTGCTGAAAATTGTGCAATCGTTGGTGACCTTGGCGTCACTTAGCATGTTATTGCTGAGCAGTGTTGCTTGATTGTACTGTTGGTGACATCTTCCATCACTTTTCTGATGAGTCTTTGTGTTGAGTCCAGTTGAGCTTCTGGTCAATAATAACCCTAGGATGTTGATAGTGGAGGATTCAATGATGGCAACACTATTGAATGTCAAGGGGTGGTAGTTAGTGTGTCTCTTATTGGAAATGGTTATAGCCTGGCATTTGTGTGGCACGAATGTTACTTGCTGATTGTCAGCTCGAACCTGGATATTGTCCCGATCTTGTTGAATTTGAACATGGACTACTTCAGAATCTGAAGAGAGACGAATGGTGTTGAACATTGTGCAATAATCGGTAAACATCCCCACATCTGACTTTATGATGGAGGGAAAGTCATTAGTAAAGCAGCTTAAGATATTTGGGCCTCGGACACTACCTTGAGGACCTCCTGTAGATATGAGCTGAAGGTGAGATGACTGACCTGCGTTGTCTTCTTCGTCACAGTTGCCAGATATTTTCCCAATTATTCAATCCTTATACTCATTGTGACGGTTCCATTATCGAGCAGAAAATTCGGCCTCAACATTCTGCCTCATTTGGTACAGTGACGTGGAACATTTAACTCTTCACTTTCTGCTGACCAAAATTGTAAATCCGTCTTCCGCACCGTGTCTTGTCAAGCCACAGTGATCAAGATTAATTTGTGTAACGCCCCTTCCCGGACCTTCCCAAGAACAGTTCCAATTCATTTAGTGCCGTTGTATTCCTGTGCAAAAAAGATTGAGTTTGGTTTGATGATGATTATGCCGATTATGATCATAGTGCATGACCATCATCAAATTAGTAATCCTGATATGTACCTAATGGTGGATGTTTCCAGCTGATCTGTAAACAAAATATGAAGAGTATTTGTTATTTTGCACTTTCTGGTTTTATTGATGCATATGCACATATTGCAAGGATGCTGCCAGTTTTAAAAAAATGTTTTGGCCTGGGCTTTTCATTTGAAGAGTGGTTGTAAAGGCAGAGGTAAAGAACTGGCTACTGAAAACGGCTTAAGTAAGTAACTTATGAGGCCTTTAGGATTTTTAAAAAAACAGTTGTAACAATGGAAGGGGAGTGGCCAGCTCTCATAGACCAGGCTTTCTAGTTTTTTTTTCTCAGCTGTAGTAGTAAGACTGTGTGATAACAGGGTCAGAATGCCACAAGTTGAATTTAGAAGAGAAATTGAAGAATAAAGATAATCAAGTTGAAGTGGAATTATCAGAGACCACGTTTGATCAAATAGTTGATACAAGATAACAACGGATATAGAACAAATTGGATATTTTTAGTTCAGAGAAATTAACTGAGTTGCAACAGAAAGGTGAAAACGAAGCAGAAATTTTTTTTTTTTAAATCGCAATTTTGGTAATGGAGGTAAAGTGTTAGTGACACCTCTCGTGAAAGGTGAGCTTTTTTTTCATGCGGAGGGTGATTATGTACGGAATGAGCTCCAGAGGAAATGGTGAAAGCTGTTACAATTACAACATTCAAAAGGAATCTGGATGGCCATATGAATAGGAAGGGTTTAGAGAGGTATGGGCTGATTGCTGGCAGATGCTGTATATCTGAATGACTCTATGAGTCTATGATTATGTGTGGGCAATCGCAAAGTCAATGCAGTTACAAAGTCTGATTCATATCCTATTCCACATTTGGAAGGCTGTATTAAAAAGGTCAGATAAGCAATTTATATTTTTAAGTTGGACTTACTCAAAGGATTCTGTCCGGTACCTTTATGCGAAAGAATGATGACAATTTTGGTTTTAGTGACACTGAATGGGCTACAGAAACTTACAGTCATGCCATTTCGTCTGAAAAATTCGCCAGCCACTTCTCAAATACGAACCAATAAAGTCATTTCTGGATTAACCAATTGTGTGGTGTACATCAACGACCTGGTAATTTTAAATCACACATGAAAGGAACATTTGCAACATTTATTGATATTATTTGATCGACTTCGGGAGGCAGGCTTGCTGATAAACCTGACTAACAATGTATTCCTCCAAGCCCAAGTCATGTTCCTGGGCCATGTTATTGGACATGGACAGATGGTCCCAAGGACTACAAAAACAAAGGTTATTGAGGAGTTTCCCATACCATCGAAAAAAAGAGCATTACTATGGATCCCGGGATTGAGTGGGTTTTATTGGACATTCTTACCTAATTTTAGCGGTATGCTTGCTTCACTGACTGACTTAGTGAAGAGGTGCTGAAAATTTCAGAGGAACGGCGGACTGTCAAAAGGCATTTGACAGACTGTGTTAACCACTGCCCCAGTGTTTGTCACATCTAATTATGCAAAGTCATTCAAGGTGGTTATGGATGCGAGTGATATGGGTGTTGGTGCTGTACTCTTACAAGAAGACAATGAGAAGATAAAAATACCTATTGGGTACTTTTTCAGAAAATTGAATATTCATCAACATAAATATTCTACAATTGCAAATGAAACCTTAATTTTGGTGTTGGCTTTGCAACATTTCAACATGTATACGACCAAAAATCTGTCTGAGACAATTGTATATATTGCTAAAAAGTCCATTAACGGTTTTGGAGAAATTTACGGAAAAAATTTCCAAACTGTTTAGATGGAGATTATTATTTCAGCCATTCAGTTTGAAAATTATACACGTCGTAGGACGAGAAACCGTAATTGCTGATGCTTTGCTGCGACTTTGATGAAGAAAGACAGAGGCACTCAGTGGCGGGAGTAAATGGACTGAAATAGAATGTAGTAGTGAATATTTGCATGCTTAGAATCAATGTAATGTATATGTATTGTCATGTAGTAGTCGTGTAAGACGAAGGGTTTTAAAAATAAAGCCATCTTTCTATATTGATGATTTTTTTTTAAGAGAGGGGTGGAATGACAATGCTGTCACTTTAAAAGAAAGCTACTTTGTCCTTTTCTTTGAAGAGTGGTTGCAAAGGCAGATGTGCCGACATGGCTATTGAAAACCACTTAAGGAAATAACTGACGATACTTTTGTTTTTGGAAACAGTTGTAACAATTGAAAGGAGGTTGCCAGCTCTCACAGACCAAGCATTCTAGTTGTTTTTTAGCCATAGCAATCACAAGCTCTTTGGGGTCCCAGAAGAGTGGGAAGTTTCAGCATATGATTTCGAGCTGCTACTTTCTCCGAAATCTCTCTTGATGTTGTTTCCTCCTGGATTTGAGAACTGCATATAAGAATCTGCATCTGAATTTACCTTTTTGCAAAGATGTGTTAATGGGATGTTACCATATTGGACAGCTAATTAATAATGGGTAGTATATCTGTTATTTTGTTTAGCTTCCAAACAGTTAAGTTATTCAAATTCCTCTTTTCTTTGATGGTATTTTAACTATAGCGTTTAAATGATCTCTGTTCTACTTAACATCGAGTAGTTTGACCAGTCGCATCACATCTGAATACACACTTCACATCTACCCTTAAAATAATTTAAAAAAAAGAGTCTAGGCTATCTTCTTAAAATATTTTGAGTTGGTCTGAACTGGAGCATGACAATAATGCCTTCTTTTTCCGTTCTTGACAGAAATATGAAGAAGGTAATCTATGGGATTGGCTCTTAAATTATTGAAATGTCCTTAATGATTTTGATTCGAACAAGCTGTGTCTTTCACACAGTTTCAAAATGTAACTGTTTCCCACTTGATACTGAATTGGCTGGACACCTTTATCGATGTACGTCTTCATTTGTTGTTGACCAAATGTGA
Organism: Rhincodon typus; assembly: GCF_021869965.1. Taxonomy (NCBI): domain Eukaryota; kingdom Metazoa; phylum Chordata; class Chondrichthyes; order Orectolobiformes; family Rhincodontidae; genus Rhincodon; species Rhincodon typus. The sequence goes on along the minus strand of NC_063338.1, from coordinate 1,846,853 downwards.
TTTATCCTTTACCAACTCGAGAACCGTGGTGATATGCTCCTCGTCTTTAAATTTAATCCCATCATCATTGATATTCTATACGTCATCTGCTGACATGTCTGTCACATCTATAGACTTCGTAGGGAAACAAACATTTCAAGTTTCACCTGATTTTGCCAGGTAGCAGTTGGCAATGTAGTGTCTTGCCACTGTAACATTATGTGTATCTGCAAAGCTTCACTTGGGTGGCGAACAGATTGACGAAAATACTCTAATCTTTCAGTCGACATTTGGGAGGCCGAGCTCCCCTGTTTGCATCTGAGACCAAATGGAAAAGCATTCACACTTCTAATTTTTAACCGCAGTTTTTCAGCAAATGGATAAAAGGAGAGTTGTTGACAAAAAAGAACACCACCATGTTATTTGTACATTTAAAGATATCTTTTAACCAAATAAAATCCATGTATTACAGGCAACTTTGTGGAGATGTAATTGTGTTTCCATTTTTACTTCCATCAGTCAAGACTATATACGGGAGAATATTTCATGTTTCGCTTTTGGATTACTGTGGTTCTTTCTGATTTTCTGAATTAGATTTATGAAGTTTCAAAATATTAGTAAGTTTCATACTCTATTTTGGCTATTAAAGTGTAAGGAATTACGTAAACAATTTCCAAGCATTCAGACTCACGCAGAAAGAAAAGAAAAAGGGATAAAAAGTAAGTTGGTTCTGAGGAAAGTGAAATGGTCAGTGAGAAGTAAGTAGCAGATTTAACGGGGACTCATGACTTAAATCAAATAGAGGCATGAGCTCATGTCTATGAATCATTGATTCTGATTGCATACTCCTCCCTTTTCCTAACAAAGAGATAAAGAACATGTCCACGAGTTCAATATAGATATACAGGGATGAAAAGTTGTAGGAAGAAACAGGTATTTTCGTCACAAGTTGTGCGAGATGTTTGAAGTTATCCCACTTTCCAATCAGACGCAGAATGTATTTGACACTTTGTAGAGTGACCAGGGATCAGTGTCCATTTCTTCCTTTAGCTGAACTGGAAAACACAAAGTGTAGCCTGCCTTTAAAGTCACTGTGCTGCTTTAATCAGTCTTAATAATAGCTTAAGTAAATTTTAAATTGTGCAGGCTCTCCTTTTACCTTATTGGTTATATTCTCAAATGAGCAATTCATATTCGGATTAGAGTTGAAATTCTAACTCTGCTGCAAATTACACCTGACAATTTCACCACCAACTATATATATTCTCTTGACCTCTCGTTCCTGTGACCATCCTAAAGCATCTTTCGATTCATTGGTCACACCCAGAGTCTCGTCCTACTCAGCTTCCTCTGAAATATAGGGGATTGCAGTTTTCATTTATCTCGTTGAGTTCTTCCTTCTGCAATGACAAACGCTCCATGCAGAAGAAGGGGTGATTTGATTCCAATTTATTAAAATATATTAAAATCTCATTGCTCACTGCAGACTTCCCTGTAATATGAGAATGCTAAAATAATATCGCACTGCAAGTTCACTGACCACTTCTATTCAATTTGCAAGTTTGATGGTTACCTTCCGATTTCTTCTCTCTTTAATTCTACCTCGCTTGCTGAACTCTGTTCTATCTATTTTCCATTCCTTACTCTCTCGAATGAAGTTAAAACAGTGATAGACCCGCATTTCGATATGAACAGTGCTGTGTTGTTCAAATTCAATACTGATAACAAAAACTTCAGACCATATTCACTGCCCTCAGTCTCTGTGATGACTTTTGCTGTTAATGCAACAAACCTGCAAGAGGATCACGGGTAGTATGAAGAATTCTGGCTAGTTTTAGTGGTGGGAGACGCTATTAGGACACAGCTGAGAGGTTGATTTATACCTCTAAGGTCCACCATCACGCTTCCTGAACTTTAAAATTTTATCCTTGTTCCCTCATTTCATCTCACCGTATCATGCATCTGATTCCGGGATTTGTGCCTCAATCTGGATATAAGGTCTGATCCTGGTTATGGTGTTTGAACCTGAGCAGCGGGCCTTATCTCAGGGAAGGAGAGGTGTCTGCTAATGGAAGAGATTATGTGCAGAGGATACAAACCTGTAATTTTGTTGCATGTGGGGAGTTGCAATCTCAGATCTTCTTTGGGAATATTGACGATCCCAAGCAATTTCATTAATCCATCCATGGCTTCTAAGCTACACGACAGTTCAATTCTGCAGTGTGTGCAATCTTTGGAAAGGTGTATTGTCTAGGTTGGGGAATGGTAATTGTTCTGTTCACCACTCCAAACTAATTTTCCTGGAGTTGTTTTACTTTTGCAGAAAACACACTATTCGGAACCACCCCTGGAAAAGAAATCAGAGAATTGCAGCTTCACTGTGTTTTGTTGTCATCTCCAAACATTCTTCTTTAAACGATTGTGTAAGAAATCCTGTTTGGCATTGTGAAACTCAGTGGTGGGTTTGTTATCAAAGGATTGTCTTGCTGGGAGGCACTTTAATATCTGAAGTTTAAACTCTAATGACCATTAGCCAAGTTGGAGCGACTAACTCCTGTTTTACTGTCAAAAGTCTTGTTATTACTATATGCGTTTATACGGGATACTTTACTTAATAACTTCCATGGTGTTTTCTTTTATCCATGTTACAGTTAATTTAATAGGAATCATGATCCTATCCCGTGGCAAGTGTGGCCTCTCCACATGCACCACTCGCTACCTGGTGACAATGGCAACGGCAGATCTACTTTCTATTATCATGGTGGTCATACTTTGGGAGATCAGTTGGTATTATCTCCCTTGGACATTTTTGCATATCACTCCTGTGTGTACATCAGTCGCTGTCTTGATGTCTGCAGTCGTAGACTGTTCTGTCTGGTTCACTGTCGCTTTCTCTTTTGATCGATTTGTAGCCATTTGTTGCCCAAAGCTGAAAATAAAATATTGCACCAAGAAATCTGCATCCGTGGTTCTAGCTACAACCTTTATTTTGCTGTGCTTAAGGAACATACCCTTCTCCTTTATATATGAACCTTGGAAGATAATCAACAATGTTCCATGGTACTGTGATCCAAAGCCAAGCTATTATACTGATCCAGGATGGGTGGCATTTGATTTGTTTGATAAAATTATCAACCCTTTATTCCCTTTTGCATTAATCCTGTTAGTCAACGCTCTGATGGTAAGACACATTGTAGTGACTAGTCGTGTCCGTAAGGAACTGAGGAGTCAGATCAATGGGGATAATTGTATTGATCCAGAGATGGAGAGCAGAAAGAAGTCTATGATTTTGGTCTTTGCAATATCTGGCAGTTTCATCCTCCTTTGGTTGCTGTATGTCATTGAATTAATTTATCGTAAAATTATACAAAAAGATCCTGAGGATTACAATGATTCTGAATACATATTTCTACAAGTCAGTCAGATGCTGCGGAATTTAAACAGTTCTACAAATGCATTTATTTATGGGATTACTCAGACCAAGTTCAGGCAGCAGCTCAACAGTGCAGTTAAATATCCATTCACAGCAATCATGCAACTAATGAAAAAATAAAACAACTGACACCTATCAAAATTCACACCTGAATTCGTGTATATTTGTGTGTACATCCATCAGAATATGTGCCAGTGTTTGACTGTTTGTGTGTAATAGCCAGAGCACTTATGCATTTCTCTTTCTGTGTATCTGAGTTTGTCTGTCTCTGTGCCCTTATATACGTGTGTTATGTTCATCTGTTTGTGCCTTTGTTTTTATCTGCTGCATTTTGTTTCTGCCTGTCTATTTAAAAACAAGAAAAATCACTCCTGGGTCGTTGGTGCTGCTGGCTGGCCAGCATTTATTTCCCATTCTTGGTCACAATTGAGAAGGCTTGGTGGGCCGAAGGGCCTGTTCCTGTGCTGTAATTTTCTTTGTTCTTTGTGATGGTGAGTTGCCATCTTGAACCTTTGCAGCCCAAGTGCTTTATGTTGACCCTTATGGCCTTCGGGAGAGAATTCTAGAACTTTGACACAGAAGCAGCGAGGTAACGACGATATATTTCCAGGTCAGAATGGCAAGTGGCTTGCAGGGGAATATGCATGTTGTGGTGTACCCATGTACCTGTTGCTCTTGTCCTTCCAAATGGAAGTGGTAATGCGTTTTCAGGTGTTGCCATTGTCGCAGGATTGATATCCTGGAAGTCCCTCCCTAATGACATTGTTGGTCAACCCACAATAGCTGGCCTGCGGTGATTCAAGAAGGCAGCTCACGATCATGTTTTCAACGGCAACGCCATACAGGCAACAACTGGTGGCCAGCCAGTGGTACCAACATCTCACAAATGATTTCTAAAAAGCCAGGTAGACTGAATCAAATTGGCTGAAGACTGGTATGTGTGATTCTGGGGGCCACTGGATGGAGCTGAGCTGCATCATCTACTTGGTGCTTCTGGCTGAAGATGCTGTAAATGCTTCAGCCCTATCTTTTGCACTGATGTGCTGGGCTGTTCTATTATTGAAGATAGGGTATTTTTGGAGACAGTGCCTGTCTCATTATGTGTGGATGCATGTCCAACTGGCAGTGTTTACCATGTGTTTTTGTGATTGTGATCTCTGTTTCATTTTGTCATTGCTTCTGCCTCTGTCTCTTTATTTGTTAGTTCATGTTGCTGCCTCAGTTAATTCAGCTTTTAGCACTCATGTGTTTGTCTTCGGTGGGAGTCTACCTTAGGCTTTACATTGCTGACAGTCAATATGCATGCACACGTATGCGAGGATAAGAAATATGATGTCATTGACTGTGAATATGCATGTGTGTGCATATTTGTATGTGCGTACGTGCATGTGTGTGTGTCGGGGAGAATGCAAAGGACATCAAGTTTGTGTGTGGCTATGTCTGCATGCCATTACGTACATCTGTTTGTATTTTTGTGTTTCTCTTTTCACCTCTGTGTCTATTTATTGCTCTGTTTGTCTGTGTCTCAGTTCTGTTTACATACATAAGTGTGTACTAAATAAAAACCGAAAGAACTGCGGATGCTGTAAATCAGAAACAAAACAGAAGTTGCTGGAAAAGCTCAGTAAGTGTGGCACCATATGTGAAGAGAACCAGAGTTGATGTCTCAGGTCTAATGACCATTCTTCAGAAGGGTGTGTATTTATATGGTTTTCTCTCTGAATTCGTATGTTTGCATTTGTGTATGTTTGTGCAATGGAATATCTGTGTTTACCAGGTTAATGAGTTAGAAACATAGAAACTAGGAGCAAGAGAAGCAACAGTACACCTTTATGCTTTTAAAATCTAAACAAATGAAACTAAGTCTTTCTTGAATAAATTCAATGCCTTCATTGGTGTTGACGAATTCCAATGAATTGCCACTCTTTGAATGACTAACTGTTTCCTCAATGCTGTGGCACATCGTTGACCACTTATAATGCGAATGTGTCAACTGGGTCTAGAGTCTCCAGCATAGAGCCATAGTGTCATAGAAATGTGCAGCACGGATGCAAATCGATCAGCCTGACTTGTCCGTGCAGACCAGGTTTCATAAACTGACTGATTCCATTTGCCTGCATTTGGCCCATATTACTTTTACACTTTCCGATATATGTACATGTCCAAATGTATTTTAAATGTTGCATTGAACAAGCCTGCACCACTTCTTGTGGTAGCTCGTTACAAATCCACACTATGCTCTCCGCAGCTAAAAAAATAAGACACCCCAGGTCCCGTTTAAATGTTCTTCCCTCTTGCCTTAAACAGGTGTAAGATGTAAGAAAGAAAAGGGTGGATATTATGCCTACTGGAATAATGATAGCAACAGAAATCAGAAAAAAAATCTATCACACATGCAGGAGATAGACTAAGGATAGAATAAGAAAGGCTAAGGGGAATCATGAGGAAAGGATGGTAAGTTATGCTAAAACAAATAGTAAAATGTTGTTCAAATATATTAATACCAAAAACAAATAGCGAAAGGTAGAGTAGGGTCCTTAAGAAACGTGCAAGGTAAACTGCTCATTGCAGCAAAGAGTATGACAAAGGTGCTAAATGAATGCTTTCCTTCTGTGTTTGCTAAATTAGAGCATGGTGACAATAGCCTAGTTGGAATGTGGGTGATGAGCAACTGAGCGGTACAGTGATAGTTGAAACAGAGGTGCTGCAAAGGCTGGCAGCACTCGAAGTACAGAAGTAGCCAAGCCCTGGGATCCATTCTGGATTGCTAATTAAGGCAAGGGAACAAATGACAGAGCCATTCACAAAAAAGTTCCATGCCTGTCTAAAGACAGGATTAATGCCAGGGGAATTGAGAATTCCGAATGTGAAGCTGTTATTTAAGAAATAGGCAATGGATGACTCAGAAAACTACAGAAGTGTCGGCTTGACCTCAATCATAGAGAAACTCTTGGAAGCCATGATACAGGATAAGATAAATATACACTTAGAAAAGGATGTGTTAATACTTGACAGTCAACCTGGCCTTGTCAAATTTATGTCATGCCTATCAAATTTATTTGAGTTCTTTGGCGATATGACACAGGCAGTGAATGAGGGTAGTGGTGAAGATGTTGTATATTTGGACTGTTAGAAACATTCGATATAGTGTCACGTGGTTGCTTGTTTAGCAAATTAGAACTGTTTGGAATTGATGAGTCTTTAGTAGCATGGACCAGAAATTGGCTACTAGATAGAAAACAGAGAGTAGGTACAGATGGGCATTTGTCAGTCTGGAAAAGAGTTGAAAATGGTGGTCCTAGAGACTAGTGTTGGGACCCTTGTTTATTTCTGATTTGGAGTTGGGTGTCGAGGATGTTTCTAAATTTTCAGACAACACACAGGTACCCAGATCGTTCAATTCCCCAATGTATCACTTTCAATTGCTCATTCAACTCGCTTTTGAAACTTACAGGATCCACCTCCACCACTTTCGCAGGCATCACATTCCAAGTCCTTGATAGCTCTCTGAAGTTTCTTCTCATCTCACTCGTTGAACGATTGCTGAAAATCTTGACGTTGTGACCCCTCATTACTGATTTACAAATTGGTACAACAGAATATCCTTCTTTACCTGTCGATATTGGTCGTGATTTTGAACACCTCCATAAGGTCACCTTTTTATCTTCCCTGTTGGAAGGAGAATAATCCCACTTTCTCTGGTCTCGCTTTGTATCTAAAATCTTTCAATCGTGATATCATTCTAATAAATCTGCATTGCACTCTCTCCAGGGCTTTAAAATCCAAGATGTATAGAACATAAGGTCCCAGTACTGAATAAAATGCTTTAACTGTGGTTTCACCAGTGATTTGTGTAGCATCGCATTCTTACTTTTATGCTTCATACCTCTATTTATAAACCCAAGGATCCCATAAGTCTTCTGAACAACGGTTTCAACTTGCCTGGCCACCTTCACGGAATTATGTACTTGAACACCAAGATCCCTCTGCTCATTTCCTCCCCTCAAAGTTATACTATCGAGCCTGTATTGTCACTCCCTGACTCTTCTGCCAAAATACAAGACATCACATTTAGAATCATATATTCATGGAATCATATAGTGCAGAAAAGCCCTTCGGCACATTGAGTCTGCGCCGACAATAACAACAACTAAAGGCGTGTTAATGTTAATTTCTTGCACTTGTCCCATATCCCTGAAGGTTAAGATACTTCAAGTGTGGATTTTTTTTAAAGTTTGTGAAGTTTCTAGCATCCATTCCTTTTCTAGGTAATGTATTCCATATTCTCACTCTTCTCTGAGTGAAAGAGTTTTTTTTTTTCTCTCAAATCTCCTTTGGATTTCCTGCCCATTATTCTAAAACTATGCCCTCCCATGATTGACACATCAACCAAGGGGAACAGCTGGTCCCTACTCATGCTGGCAATATCCCTCATGATCTTATACACCTCAATGATGTCTCCCCTCAGCCTTCTCTGCGGCAAAGAAAATAATCCAAGTCTATCTAGTCTCTCTTTATAGTTCAGTTGCGCCATCTCAGGGAACATCTTGGTAATCTTCCTCTCTACCCATTTCAATCCTATCGCATTCTTCTGGAAGTGAGGTGACCAGAACTGCAGACAAAACTCCAGCTGTGGCCTATCCAACGTTCTGTGCAGCTCCAACATTATTTCCTTGCTCTTATACTCTGTGTGACGACTGATGAAAGCAAGTGTCCCTTCTGCCTTCTCAACTATATTATTCACGTGCTGTGCCACCTTAGAGATCTGTGAATAATTACCCCAAGATCCCTCTGTCCCTGTGAGCTATCCAAAGTCCTGCCATCCACTAAGTACTCCCTCATGTTGTTTCATCACCTTGCATTTATCAGGGTTCAATACCATCTACTCTTGCTCTGTCTATCTGACCACCCCATCCATATCTTCTTGTAAACAACAACCATCTTCTTCAATATTACCCATCCTATCCAATCGTTGTAATCTGAAAACTTTCTTAACATTCTCCCACTTTTCCATCGATATCATTTATGTATATAACAAACCACAAGGGTGTCAGTAATGATCCTTGTGGTACACCGCTGGATACTGGCCTCCAGTCACTCGAATATCCTTCGACCGCAACCCTTTGTGTCCTATTACTAAGGCAGTTTCTGATCCATATTTCCAGGTTTCCCTGAATTCCATGTGCTTTAACCTTCTCAATCAGTCTCACGTGTTAACTTGTCCAACGCTTTGCTAAAAACCATCTTAACTACATCAACTGAACTTTCCTGATCCACACACTTGATCACACTTTTTAAAAAAATCTAACAAATTTGTTAGGCACGACTGCTGTTCCCAATGGATATTAATTCGCTCCTTCAGAATTTTCTCCAGATGATTCCTGACCGATAACTTGAGAGTGACTAGTCTGCATAGTGTGTTCATTTTAACACTCTTCTTGAAAGATGGTACCACATTAGCCATCCTGCAATCCTCTTGCACTTTGACCATGACCATGGAGGAAATAAATTAAATTGTATCAGAGTCCCTACTATTTCCTGCCTCACTTGGCACAAGCAGCCTGGGATGCAATTCATTGGGCCAGGAGTTACGCCTGTTTTTAAGCCCGTCAGAGCCTCTAATAAATTTTCTCTTCAGTTTTTTTTTTGCTTTTGTGTCTACCTCCTCGCTTCTCTTCTCACGGCAATGTCCTGAACTCCCAGCCTCAGCGTGCCATGGCTTAGCTTCCAGGCATGGTGGTCACCCAGACCAGTCTCCAGCATGGTGTAGTGGTCTCCCAACCTGACTTAGCGGTGTCCTGGCCCGGCGTAGTGGTCTTATGGCCTGGCTTGGACTTCTCCCTGCCCCACCTGGTGGTCTTTCAGCCCAGCAAGGTGGTCTCTAGGCCTGGCATGGTGGTCTCTTGCCTCGGCCTGGTGGGCTTTTGGCCCTGCTTGGCAGTCTCTTGGCTCGGCGGGATGGTGTTCCAGTGGCCTGTGGCTGCTTTTTTCGCATGGCATGGCTTCAGCATGGGCTTCCAAGGTGATTTGACAGCAGGTGTCTTGGCCTCGAGAGCCTCGATTTGAAACCCGGCAGTATGGATTCATTGCCTATTGCCGACTGGAGGATAGCAGAATGTATTGCAAAGACAAAGTTTTGAACTTTTTTTATGCGTCTAATTTATAACTTACTCCTAAGATCTGCAATTCTGGATTTTTCTTTCTTTATTTTTCTAATTTCTATAGTTTTTTTTTCTATTTCTTTTTCCCTGAGAACTTGTACTGAAGAATCTGTACAAGGTATTGTGTATCTAAGATGGAGCCATCATTGGTGAATTGTAAACTTTTCACTGGGCTCATTTGAGTCTGCGTCAATAAAGTTAATTCAATTCAATTCATTTCCTAATTCAACCTGTGAAAGTTCTTCACAGTCCTCTGCAATCGCTGAAACTATAACACTTGCCTGCTTACTTCCTTCCTCCTCACCATCCAAAGCCCCCAGCTATAACTTCCAGGTGAAACAATTATTTACCTTCGTTTCTCTCAATCTGGTCTCCTTTATTCATTCAAGGGATGAGGGCGTCGCTGGCTAGGCCAGCGTTAATTGTCCATCCCTAATTGTACAGAGGGCAATTGAGAGTCAACAACATTGCTGTGGGTCTGGAGCCACATTTAGGCCAGACCAGGTAAGGATGGCAATTTCCATCCCTAAAGGTCATTAGTGAACCAGATAGGCTTTTTCCTGGCAATCGGCAATGGATTCATTGGTCATGAGTAGACTCTTAATTCCAGATATTTGTTGAATTCAAATTCCGCCGTCTGCCATGGCAGGATTCGAACCCAGCTCCCTAAAATGTTATTGACGTCTCTGGATTAACCGTCCAGTGATAATATCACTGGGCCATTGCCTCCCTAGTCTATTGAATTTGCCACTCACAATGTGGTCTCCACTACATTGGGGAAACAAAGCGCACACTGGGTGACCATTTTGCACAACACCTACATTCTGTCTACAAAAGCGACCTTGATCTTCCAGTTGCCTCCCATTTCAACACACCACCGTGTTCCCTGTCCCTCATCTCTGTCTCAGGCTTGCTGCAGTGCTCCAATGAAGATTAGCACAAGCTACAAGAACAACGCTTGTGAATTCTGCAGCCTTCTGGGCTCAACATCCAATTCAATAATTTTGTAGCTTGAACACCTTCTCCTATGTCCTTATTCCAACCCCCACACACCAGGCCTTGTCATCACATAGGGTGCTACCACACACAACTCATTGTCAGCTATTGATAGATCCCATTTGCAGCTGTTCATTGTCCAAGGCTAACTTTACCCAGTCCTTTCTCTGTCCACCTGTGCTTCTCTCTCTTTGGGCTTGTCTCCAACTATCGTTTACTCCTCCCTTTCCCTCTACCCAACACCATATTCTGCATAAATGTCAACATTTTCATAGCTACCATCAGATCCAGGAAGGGTTACTGGACCTGAAACCTTAACTCTGCTTTATCTTCACAGATGCTGGCAGACTTGTTGAATTTTTCCAACAATTTCTGTTCTTGTTTCTATTTATTCATGGCATTTGTTTTCTGTGTGCTTCTCAATTTACTATTCATCTCAACATACTACCCCACTTGCTTTAATTTTACACGTTAATCTCTTACGTGGGACTTTGTCAAAAGCCTGCTGAAAGTACAAACAAATGACATCAACCGGCTCCCCTTATCAACTGTACTCATAATGGTCTTGAAGAACTCCAAGACTTTTCTCAATCACGGTTTTCCTTTGTAAATACATGTTGACAGGCTTTGATTCTGCCACTGTCTTTAAATGCTGTACTGTAAATTAATTAACAACTGATGCTATCATCTTTCCTACAACTGATGTAAGACTCACTGACAGATAATTCCTTTTATTCCCTCTACCTCCATTTTAAAATATTTGTGTTATATCAGCTATACTCCAATCTGTAAGCACTGATCCAGATTCTAAATAATTTTGGAAGGTGACCACGAATGCACCCAGTATTTCTACAGCTGCTTACATTAGAGCTCTCTGAATTACCATCCAGCTACCAAGTTAGTTTAGCACTCTCGCAATGTTATTTGTGATATGCCCCACAAGAACAGAAATCCCAGCTCTGTTCAGGTGCAGTCCTTTCGGTTTTATGCGCTGGCTTCCAGAGAAACAGTTCCAGCATCCCAGGAATCTGAAGCGCTCACTCTTGCACTATCTTTAAAGACATAAATTCATCTGCCTTATCCTCCTATTTCTTGCAAGTGGTTCTGCGAGCAATCCAGAGATTATGCAATAGAAATATTAACAAAATATCAAAGCATAACTCGACCATTCTGCCTTTCTAGTGTCTATTTGGGGGCCAACTTGCTAATTTTCTACCTAGCTTCCTGAATTATGGCTGCAGAACCACAACTCCCTTCCTAAATAAATCATTGATACACTGTTCACCCTTCTTCAAACTAATCATATGATCCCTAAAGTGTGGAAGCAGGCCAATGGGCCCAAAAAACCCACACCAATTCTCCAAAGAGCCTCCGTCTGGACTCACCAACAGCCCCCACCCCCTATTTACCATGGCTAACTAGCCTACTGCGCACATTCCTGGACAATTCGCCTGAACTGCACATCGTTGGGCTGCGGGAGAAAACTGGAGCACCCAGAGTAAACACACGCTGACATGGGGAGAACGTATAAATTCCACACAGGCAATCGCCTAAGGTTGGGATTGATCCTGGGTGCTTGGTACTGTGAGGCAGCAGTGCTAACCACTGAGCCACCATGCTACCCATGGTGCTGTATAGCCACATGGTGAAATCCTTGTCCCTGGTACTAGCAAGACAACATACCATGCGGGAGTCGGGCTGACAGCAACAAAAAGTCACACTGGCAAATCTTTATTCATTGGAAAGTTCAATTAAGCACCATTGATGTGGACTTGGAAATTATCTGTCTAGATACATCTTAAATGACGCTATCATGCCTGCTTCTACCACCTCCACTGGCAACGCGTTCCAGGCACCCACCACCCTCTGCGTAAAGAACTTTCCACACTTATCTCCCTTAAACTTTTCCCCTCTCACCTTGAAATCGTGACCCCTAGTAAATTGAGTCCCCCATTCTGGGAAAAAGCTTCTGGCTATCCACCCTGTCTGTACCTCTCATGATTTTGTAGACCTGAAACAGGTCCCCCCTCAACCTCAGTCTTTCCAATGTAAATAATCCTAATCTACTCAATCTCTCTTCATAGCTAGCACTCTCCATACCAGGCAACATCCTGGTGAAACTCCTCTGCACCCTCTCCAAAGCATTCACATCCTTTTGTTAATGTGGCGACCAGAACTGTACTCAGTATTCCAAATGTGGTCGAACGAAAGTCCTATACAACTGTAACATGACCTGCCAACTCTTGTACTCAATACCCCGTCCAATGAATGAAAGCATGCCATATGCCTTCTTGACCGCTCTATCGACCTGCGTTGCCACCTCAGGGTACAATGGACCTGGACCTGAACACCCAGATCTGTCTGTGTATCAATTTTCCCCAGGGCTTTTCCATTTACCGTATAGTTCGCTCTAGAATTGGATCTTCCAAAATGTATCACCTTGCATTTGCCTGGATTGAACTCCATCTGCCATTTCTCTGCCCATCTCTCGAATCTATCTATATTCTGCTGCATTCTCCAACAGTCCCCTTCACTATCTGCTACTCCACCAATCTTATTGCCATCTGCAAACTTGCTAATCAGACCAACTGTACCTTCCTCCAGATCGTTTATGCATATCACAAACAACAGTGGTCCCAACGTGGATCCCTGTGGAACACCACTGGTCACAGTTCTCCATTTTGAGAAACTCCCTTCCACTACAACTCTCTGTCTCCTGTTGCCCAGCCAGTTCTCTATCCATCTAGCGAGTACACCCTGGACCCCATGCAACTTCACTTTCTCCATCAGCCTACCATGGGGAACCTTATCAAATGCCTTACTGAAGTCCATGTATATGACATCCACAGCCCTTCCCTCATCTATCAACTTTGTCACTTCCCTATGTCCTGCCCTTGTTTGTTTCACCAAAATGTAGTACTATTTCTCCAAATTGAACTCCATTTGCCACTGCTCAGCATTTTTTTTTTCTTTTTATTCACTTGGGGAACGTGGGCATCACTGATGCGTCAGCATGTACTGGTGGGCCCTAGCTGCCCTTGAACTACGAGGCCATTTCAGAGGGAAATTGTAAATCAACCACATTGCTGTGGGCCTGGAGTCACATGAAGGCCAGACCAAGTAAGGCATACAGATTTCACTCCCTGAATGACATTAGCGAGGCTGATGAGTTTTTTTTCTGACAATTGACAATGGTTTCTTAGCTTAAGAATGTTTTAAGACTGAGTCCAAATTCAACCATCTTCTCGTGGTAGGATTCACACCCAGGTCCCCAGAACATTAGAAACAGAAGCATAAATTTCCCTGTTAAAAAAAAAGGACTGGTCTGACAATATCTGTGGAGGGAAATCAGAGTTAACGTTTCCGGTCCAGTTAAACTTCCTCAAAACTCTGAGGAAGGGTCACTCAACCCAGTTCCGCCGACGGCGTAACGTTACTTCCGCTGCCGCAAACCATGTCGTTGCTGCCGCCAATCATACCGCTGACGCCGCTCCCGCTGCCCACATCAAGGACAATGATGCCCGAGATGCCGAAGACGGCCTCACCTGACGTCAGAGATAACAAGGTGAGGAGCTGGATGAACACAGCAGGCCCAGTGGCATCAGAGGAGCAGGAAGGCTGACGTTTCGGGTCTGGACCCTTCCTCAGAATTGAAGATTTTTAACTCAAAAACAAAACCAATCTTACAATAAATGGAATTTGAGACCATCTGTCTGATCCAAGTTCCCCATTGAGAAGGTGATATTTTCCCTTCTATTGAACTGCTGCAGACAATTTGGTGAAGGTACAACCACAATGCTTTCTAATGAAGATGGGATTTTTATCCAGCAACAATCCAGAAACAGCACTTAATGTCCGAATCAGAATTTGGCTTTTCAGGTTGTGGAGGTGACAGGTTTTGTCAAAAACCATGTTGAGGTGCAAATATATGAATCCTCTTCACTAACTTCCCAACCTCTCTTGTCCAGGCCCAGTTCTAGTGGTATGTCTCATTTCCTGATGGACACTGACATGTAGTTGCATTTTTACCACCGTCCAGCAAGTTCATAGACTTTTTTTCACATGCTGACCCCATGAAATACAAGATTCATTCAGCTCAGTTACACAGTCTATCTTTGTATTTTTGTGATTTCTCTCTCTCATTCTCTTTTTTCAATTCTGAACATCAGATATTAGGTGGAGAGGATATATAACTGGAAAACCCAAATATCACATCAGGATCTGAGAGTGATGCTTGATTCCTTGGGATCTGAATGTCAACGGCCTTTGATCATGGAAACAGAAAGCACCATGTTCTGAGTGTGGACGAGGCTACAGTTGATCATCTGGGTTGTCAAACACAACTGGAATCACACTGGGGAGAAATCGTGTAAATGTAGGGACTGTCACAAAGGATTCAGTTACCTTTATGAGCTGGAATGTCATCAACACAGTCATACAGGGGAGTGGCCATTCTGCTGCATTGAATACGGTGAAGCATTTGTTCATTCATTCACCCTGCTGACGCACCAGTGGGTTCACACTGGAGAGAGGCCATTTACCTGTCCTGTGCCTGGGAAGAGATGTATGTTTTTATCTGTGATGCTGAGACACCAGCAAGTTCACAATGATGAAAAACAGCATCATTGCTCTGACTGTGATAAGAGCTTTAATATCCATATGGACTGAGGGAGCACCAGCGCATTCCCATTGGGTACTCATCATTCCAATGTTCTCACTGCAGCAAGAAATTCAAGCAGTCATCCAGCCAGTTGATTTATCAGCGAGTTCACATGGAGGAGGGATCTTTCACCTGCTCTGTGTGTGGGAACGGATTCACTAATTCATCCAACCTGCTAATACACTGGCAAGTCTGCACTGGGGAGAAACCTTTTCAAATGCCTACACTGTGGGAAATGTGATAAAAGTTCTGGGGATCTGGCTCACCGTCAACTTGTTCACACTGATGAGAGACTATTTAGGTACACTCCCTGTGGCAGTGGATTCAGGCAATCATCTGATCTCTCTGTACCCCAGCAAGTTCACACTGGGAAGAGGCCATTCACCTGCTCCTTAAATGGGAAGAGATTTGCTCATTCATAAAACCTATGCAGACACCAATGATATCACAAGTTACTGCTGGGATTGGATTCTGCTGTTATTGTTAATCAAATCCAACACCAAACCATGTTCATTCTGACAATTGCAATCTGTTTCTGATAATTTTATAGCTCCAATTGTTAGAATCCTGGATAAGTGTCAAATCTGTGAAAGTGTGTAAAGACTTTCTGCGATTGCTGAGACAAGTTGGTTCCGATTGAAATAACTTCTTTGTTGTTTCACAACAACCAGTGTGTGTACAGTGAGATCCCACAAACAACAGAGAGGCAAGTCACCATTTAATCAAGTTGTTTTTATGGTGGTGTTCCTTAAAGCAGTAAATTTGGTCCCACTGCAGACGGGAGAACTGCCCTGTGGTCAGTGTGTGGAATTTTGGAGGTCACCTGACCTGAGTGTGGAGCTGATTTGAGCTGTTTGGACTGCAGTGTACCTTGAAGAACTGTTATGTGGGTCTTTCCTCTTCATTCACTTGCTCTCAGCTGAAATTGTTTCTTCAGTAAAACAGTTCACTTTGAACATCAATCCCAATTTAATCTTTGGAGCAAATCTACAAACTAGCTGTACTCAGTATGGCCACCCAAGCTCTCTTTACTTCCCTTCCCAATATTTGAATAATAATTATTGAGTTCACACGCAATTTTAAGCCCCAACTTCCATTAGTGATGCAGCTTAGATTCTCACACTGCTATTTGTGCTTGTAGCTCATCAACGTTATTCATCAAACTGTGTCCATTTATCCACATACATTTTGACACAAGGATTCCCAGCTCTCCAACCTGGGAATCTCCCTATGAACAGGGTGGGATGTGATTGGTGAAGTGATACATTTCCAATTCTCCACATTGAAAGGGACAAGAAAGGGATCGGTTGGGCTGCCTGATGCTGTTTTATGACATCACTGCAGTGCTTAGTAACTATCCTCCCTGAGCCTTGCTCATTATGGGCTGCACTGAATCCTATTTTGTTCCAGGAAGTGGAACAGGAGGAGGAGCCAAGGATAAATGGGAAATGAAACAGGATCAGCTTTGATCTTACTGAGTGAGAAATGCAATTGTCCCAGACACCCCTGGTTCTTTGGCCCCTGTATCCCAGGGAATGTAATGCATTTCATAGAATTGTAGAATCTGTACAGTGCAGATAGAAGCCATTCAGGCCATTGAGCCTGCACCAACCCTCTGAAGAGCATCCCACTCCCACCCTAAACCTATAACATACTTACCATAGCTAACCCATCCAGTCTGTACGACCCTGGACACTATGGGCCATTTAGTCCAGCCAATCCACCTAACCTGCACATCTTTGGACCATGGGAGGAAACCGGAGCACCCAGAGAAAACCCATGCAGACATGAGGACAGTGTGCAAAGTCTCCTCAGACAGTCACCCAAGACTAAAATCGAACCTGGGTCCCTGATGAAGCAACGATGCTAACCACTGAGCCACTGTGCTGTCCCATACGGTCTAATCGGGCTGTCTCTGACTGGATAATGTCTGATTCTGAGAAGTCTTTCAGCTTGATGATGATGAGATCATCCCATCAATGTCTCCATTGGACTCAGATCCTGAGGAATTAGTGTCTGGGATAATTTGCACCTTGACCTTGATCCAGTTTTGAACTCCCTCCCACATCTCATCACATCCTGCTTTGTTCTAATGAAAAGATTCCCAGTTTACCTTGTCTCTCCTCATGGGTCGTGAAGTTAGAACTGAGTTAGAATCTCAAACTGCAGCTTCAGAACAGACAGGACACCCTGAGAAACATTTCATTCCACAATGAGCTGTTATAATCTAGAGTGCAGTGTCTGAAGGTTTGGTGCAGTAACAGGAACTTTCAAAGGGAAATTGGATAAGTGTTTGAAGGAAACCACTTTCAGACTGATGAGGAAACAGCAACGGAGTGGTAGAGTTTGAAATTCAAACAGGTCACTTTGCCGCAGATAGTTTGCCATGACAACACTTGATAAAACATTCCATTCCACATTAAAATTCCACAGACTCATGGGAAACTAAGGTAAAATCTTAAGGTACTTGGAAAATGAAGTGTTGGAGGCATGAGGGGAAAGTTTATGGTTAATATCTGGCATATTCTGTCTGAGAGAGTGATAAATAAATTGGTTTATTATCTAAGGAAAAAAGAAGCTGGGGGAATATCACTTGGTGAATATCTCAGTCAGAGAGCCACCCATTGTCACAGGAAGAAGCTCAGGGATTGAGACTTGGTGATTTGATGATTTAGACAGCGTCCTGCAGCATCGCCATTATGCCCATCCCTGTAAGTGTTATGAGGAGAAGCTGCAAAATTTACACTCAATTACTGCATCATTCAGAAAGACCCCCCAGAACACATGGTTAATTGGTATCAATGCCTCTTTTCTCCCCCTCTGGATTTTATTGCTGCCACAGTGGGGACATTGTAAGATGGAGATTGGTACTTGTTCAGCACTTCCCCATCACTGGCACAGTGCAATTTCTGTTCTGCAGCCTCTGAGCTAAATGGCCTGAAAATGTTACTGTTGTGGTGCCCTTACTTGTCCTGATTGGGCACACCACATTCTGGAAAGTTCCTCAGTGGGGTCAGATGAAAAACATTGCTCCCCTGAATTGAGGTTTGGCTCGCTCTCACTGTGTTTTCTGTGCTAGTCAGACCCGTCCTCACAGTAAACCTCCCTCCTGTCCGATTGCTAGGCTTCACTTCAGAGTCCTTCACCTGCTGCTCTCTGCTGCTGCTGATCTTGTCGTGTGTAATTTTCTCGTTTTTAGCCACCGTTTTTCTAGGTGTAGTCACTGCCTGCCTCCAGGTCAGAATATCACTAGCAGCTTCTGAGAGCTTGGGACAGACTGGACAGAACACAATACCATTAAAAACTAGCACCACTGTTTACTATAAACCAGAAGCATCTGATGGGCAGGAAGGTCTCCTCCTGTGTTGCAATAACACATTTTTTTTTTCATTGTATTTTCTTTCTTCTGGTATCTAACACACAATAAAACAGAGAATTCCTAGAAAGATAGTCCTTTAACTGGAGATTAAATGTCTATTTGTATACTTGTAACTGAGGTTTAACAGACTCCTGTGAACTCCCCTGTCTACTATTCTAATGCAGACTTTGAACAATTTATTTCAAACAGGTCTATTTTAAGAGTTAGCACCAGCCTTAAAGTCGTGGTTACTCTGTGACAGCTACAGTCAGTTTCAGACTAGAAATTTAAACCTGTTGTTTTACTTTCAGTCGGGGACAGATCACGGTTTGACACCAGTCTCTGATTTGACAGCACATTTCCAGCATTCACCAATGTTCTTCCTGATTTTAAACATAATTATAAAGGAGCTTCTGTTCTGTGTCTGTTTGAAAACGATTGAAAAGTGAATCTGGGAAATATTTAACTAGCTGAGTGGGCACCATGGTCAGCATGGACCAGCTTGGGGCGAAGGGCCTGTTTTCATGCTTTATTACTCTGAATCTATGACTCTATTTCTTACACACCTCAGGATTAACCCACATGGGGATTTTACTGTCAGAGAGATGAGAAAGTTCAAAGTGCTATTTGTCCCCCTCAGTGTGACCCTGAAGGACTGTGTCCAGACTGGACTTCTGTTCCTGCCAATGATCCCTCCCTAGATTATCCTTTCTGAGCTCCAGCAGGTGACATTAAATACTCAGATGGGAAAGAAAAATCCACAGCAATGTGTTTAAGTAAAGCTGAATTATTAACCATGTAACCAAGTTCCAGCTCAGCTACAAGAATTGTTAATATCAGCAGCAGCAAACCTCAGCTATCAGAACATTATTAAGTCCTGGATGTGATTAACAGCAGAATCCAATCCCTGCTGTTACTGGTGAACTCACAAGTGTCTAAGTCTGTGAGATGACCAAGTGACTATTGTCCCACACACAAAGCAGATGAACAGCTTCTCACCAGTGTCAGTGGGTTTGTAGGACAGCAAATCCATTTTGCTTTTAAATCCCTGATCACAGAATATTGAAATGTTTTCTTATCAAAATGAGCAAGTTGCTGTATAGTGAGGTAGTTGATTAATTTGAGTCTTTTGCCACACACAGAACAGATGACGGTTCTCTCCTTGGTGTGATTTTGCTGGTGGACAGTGAGTTCACATGATCCTCTGCAGGCATTCCCACAGTGGAAACACCTGAATGGTCTCTTGTCAGTGTGAACACATTGATGGCACATCAGCTTCTTATGCTACATCCTGTAATTAGTAATTTAAAAGCTCTTCTGTCAATGAGCACTTGGTAGTGTGTCCACAGATGTGTAATTAAAAGGGAATAAAGGGTTATGGGGATAAGGCAGGAAAGTGAAGATTATCTGATCAGCCATGATCACTTTTGATGGTGGAAGACTTGCTGGACTTAATGGCCTATTACTACTCCTATGTCTGTCCTGTATGCACCACCGTAGCCCAGGCCGTGTCATGACATGGGCAGCTTTCAGCACAGCCAACCCATTTTCATCTACTTATAGTCCCCATTATCAGCATTTCTTTCTCCCTGGCGTACTGTCATCTGTCCCTTTCTCAAGCCAACTTTTGCTGTCTCTGCCTATCCGTTAACACTTTTTCTCCTCTCCTCCCATTCCCACCCCATCTTCAGCTTATCTACCACTTTTCATTGACCTCACCTCAGCCTTTCAGCTTCTCCTTCCATTCCCTTTTTTCACATGTAATTGTCTAAGTACCTTTTGAAAGTGATTCAGCTTATTGTTTGAAACACTTCCTGCAGTGGTGAGCTCCACATTCCCAACAACTCTGATGAAAGACATTTCTCCTTACTTCACTGTTGGATTGAGAAGTAACTACCTCAGTGATCTTGGCCCCTTATTTAGGATCTTGCCTTTAAGGAGAAATATTATCTCCAGGTCTCTAAGGTTCCACATGATAGACTGGGCATAAATGTAAAGCTGACAAGATCCAAGCACAAGTTACAAATTCCATCCAAAGTTAACTGGATGGTGGGAAGCAATGAATGATAGTAAATTGGTGTTTGTTTATATGACAGGACGGTTGGTTCCAGTGAGATTCTACTGGGGTCAATCCTGAATCGTTAATTCCTGAATTGTACCCTTGATGCAGTTGAGATGTCGGAACATGAATATGAAATTTTCAGATGATACATAGGTAGGCAAGGGCTTGATATTAAGAATGAATGCTGCAGATCAAGTATGGTTAACACTAAACTAGTCAGGACATGAGGGACAGGAGCATAATTAGACCATTTGGCCCATCGACCATGCTTCACCATCCAATAAATTTATCACTGAGCTCACTTTCATGAAAAATCTGTTCCTCAACTTTGAATATTTTCAGTACCACTGCCTGCACTGCTCTCTCACCAAACACACACAACCTTTTGAGAGAAGAAATTCCGCTTTGTCACTGTCTTAAACCAAAGACTTTATGCTTAAACAGATTTTCCCTATTCTGGAATCTGCCACAAGAGAAAACATCCTCTCAGCACCTATCCTGGGTCTAGGCCCAAAACGTCAGCCTTCCTGCTCCTCTGATGCTGCTTGGCCTGCTGTGTTCATCCAGCTCTACACCTTGTTACCATCAGAATTTTATACGTTTTTATGAGGTCACCATTCATTTTTCTAAACTCCAATGGATACAAACCCAAATCATTCCTCATATAATAATCCTTTCATCCCGGGAACTGGACTTCGGAACCTTCTTTTGAATGGTTCCCAATGCAGGTATAGCCCTGCTTAAAGAAGGAGGTTAGAACTGTTGTTCGGACTATGACAGGAGGAATGTGATGGTAATCAATTACAGTACAGCCCCATGACACCACCAGTGACACATTCTGTGGAGTTGCATTGATTTGTTCACCACAACAGCCAATTAATTCCCAATCGTACTACTATGCAGAATAAAAGGAGACTTTCACCACTCTTCTTTCAAAGAAAATTTCAGAATAATGCATTTATTATGAAACAAAACTAACTCTTAAAACTAATGGCAATCTGTGGGTAACATCTGAGATATAGCTTGGAAGAAGAACTATATTCCCTAAAAGACACACACAGTACGAAGGACACTGCAGAGATTACATTATTTTTAGAAAGGCACAAGGTTCTGAAAAGAAAGGATATAATTTCATGAATCTTCACAATCCATTTCATGTTGATGAAATTGAATTGCTGACAGGCGTAGGATGGAAGATTTTCAGTTCGGATTGAAATTAAGCTGAATCTAGGGTTTGGGAAGTGGTACCCATTGGGCTTTTAAAGTCGTCATAAATACTGATATTTGGAAACTTCATCAGATTCCTAATAACTTTTACTGAGAGACTAAGTGAGAGAAATTTGCAGCTTCTGAGGTTTCCTTCCTTACAAACCACCTAGATCAGTGAAAACACACATCAAGACGAGAAAAGGTCATTAGGAAACCCATCAGTACTCATAATTCCCGTAGTCTTTTAAAAAATTTTTTTTTCCAGGAATTTATCTCCATAAATCCATCTCCCAAAAAGTTATACTTTCTTTTTCTCCTAAGTTATTTGACTTTCTGTATTTATCAGGTAAACCACAGCAGACATTAAATCTGAATGCATTTTCCAAATAAATAACTATAAACTCTTTACATTCCAGAAAGTGTCCAAGCAGTTCAATACCTTCCTGTTTTTCACACAGATATGAATTTTGTTCCCAACACTGCCCAAAGTACTTGAAGACATTCTCACAAACGCCTTGCACAAACATAATGAGATTTCCATATCAGGGCTAACAGTCCACTTGTTCTTCCTGATGATTTGCTATGCCTGCATACGACTGTACATGATCCAAGGACATGCAGGTCCTCCTGCAATGCAGCATTCTGCTGCCTCCTCCACTGAAGGACTACTCTGCATTTTTATACTTCCTTCCAGAGTGGACATCCCCCAGTTAGGCTCAATCTGTCATTTTGTTTTCCCCAATACCTTTCTTGCATTAGGTTCAGTATAACCTCCACACATCTTGCTTAGCAAGTTTTGTTACAGTACATTTGACTCCTTCATCCAAGTCAGTGGTATAGATTGCAAATGATTGAAGTCCATGAGTTAAAGTTTGCGAACATGAACAGTAATCATTTATCGCAACTATCAGGCTGCTGTTAGTGAGTGAACTGTCTGCCATACTAACCACAAGCACTGTAAGCTCTTACTTTGTACAAAAACCTGGCATCTTATTGAATGCTGCTTGGAAATCCAAATACACAACATCTGGTCTTCTTTCTCCACTCTCTGTCTCACATGCTGTAAGAGTTCGATGCTCCTCATTGTTGTTGGAGGTGAGGATAGAGGAGACAGGGGATAGGATAAGTCCTTCACAAGGAAGTAACTTGTGTGAGAGATTTTATTGTCTGGATCCTTGTACACAAATCACAGAAAGCTAATGTGATGGTGTTACCATATGTTAGGAGGACAATTGATGAGTTATGATTTATTACCAGGGCATGAGAGTCAGGAAGGGACAAAGCCTTGCTGAGATTGTACAGGGGCATGGTCACCATGAACCAACTCAAAAGGGCTAACAGGTGAATGTAGCAATTTACAGATATTCCGGGAGAGGAGAGAGAAAAACAGACAGACAAACAGGCCAAGGGAGAGATAGTGGCAGATGGATATTCAGATTTCCAACATGCATCAGTTCATGTCAGTCTTCAATTTAAAAAATTGAACACTTTCTTGGTGAAAATAGTTTGAAAGGTATATTGTGAAGAGGATATAAAGAGTATTCGAATTGAGTGATGTAGAGATGGTCGGTGAGTGGGTAAAACATTGTTCAATGCGGTATAAAGTGGAGGATCTGTTGTTTGTCAGGAAGACTCGATAAAGAGCTTTTTATTTAAATGGGGAGATGTTGCAGGACTCTGAGAGACAGAGAGACCTGGGTGTCCAGGTATATAAATCACATTGAGTTAGTCTGCAGTGTCAGCAAGTGATTAAGAAGGTCAAAGGATCTTTTTTTCATTTGTTCATGAGATGAAAGCATCACTGGCTGGACCAGCATTTATTCCCCATTCCTATCAGCCCTAGAGAAGGTGGCAGTGAGCTGCTGCACTCCAAGAAACTGAGTTTTTTTTTTGGACAAACAGAATGGAGCAGAAATTAAACTACAGCTTTCTCTTTTCCTGCTCCCAGTTTAACATTCAATCATTCAGTATCCACTGAATTGGAGATGGAATCTCATTGATGGTCTCAGTGCTTTTATATAGAACATAACATAACAGGGAATGAGTTACTCTCTGAAATGTAATCAAGTGATTTGGGTATTTTATATACAGAGAAACAGGTAGCAGGGAGTCAGTTGCAACATGGAATTTAATCTAGGGATTTGTGTTGGTTTATGTCCAGAGTCACAGAATCTAATCAAAGGGTTCAGGATGGTTTAAAAATTGTGTGCAAACTTTGAGAGGCAGAAAATTTGGAGGGGGGTTTAATTCGAATGGGGCAGGGAAAATATTTGGTGGAGAGCAAAAATTTGGAGGGGGGTGAGTACCAAATCTGAGAGGAACCAGTGTTAGGTGCGGTGCAGAATTTGGGGGCATGATAACAGGGGGAACTTGAGTGCTTGCAAAGTATTTCGGGGTTGCTAATTAAGGGGATCACAAATTCGGGCCTGTATAATTGAGGAACATGCAACATTGGGGAGGTGCATAATTTGAATGGGCATAAAATTGGGGGGAGTTTGTAGCAGGCTGCATAATTCTGTGCAGGATGCTGTCAATGTGGGAGTACAATATCATGGGTCCAATACTTGGAATGCAAAGTTTGGGCAGGGGCACAAAACTTGGGCCTGCAATATTTGGGGTAGGGTGCAAATTTTTGGGCAGTACAGCAAAATAGTGGGTTTTCTGTAATTGGAGTTGGATGAAGACATGGTAGGGTGCCAGATGAGGCAGAGCATAACTTTTGGGGCAAAATTGTGGGGGCTGCAAGCAGGAACAATATCAGGTGTATAAAACTGGAGGGTTGGCACAATATTAATGGGCACAAAACTGGAGTTAAAATTGGGGTTGCAAAAAATCAGGGTGGGGCACAAAGCAGGAGGTGGGCACAATATTTGGATGGGGCAAAAGTTTGGGAGGTGCGCATCAATTTTGGGGGGGTGCAGTATCTGTGTGGGGACACAGTTTTCATAATGGAGTGACCATTTTTGGAGGTGATGGAAAACATGGGGGTGCGGATACAGCAAGATTTGTGAGTTTTCAAAACCAATGTTAGGAGTATGCAGAAATTTTGGGATACAGTACTGTGGGACTATCATATTCAGTGGCAACACAAAACCTGGGAGGAGGACTGCATCGTTTCAGTGATGCATAGTTGGGGATGGGCTGCAAAACAATGCCGAGGTATATGCAGCGAGGCAGGGGAATGCAACAAGGTGGGGGAAAATTTCCCCCCTCACACCTTGAACCTGTGTCCCCTAGTAATTGATCCATTTTACAAGCAAATGGTGATTACACAGACCTATTGTACGAATTAGCACAAGTTTACTGTACAAATGAGGTTCAGTTTATTAAGCAGATCAACCCTGACACTATTCCAAGGGACAATATGTGTCTGTGTGTATCTCTATATGGATTTCTTTTGTGAATGTCTGTGTTTTTCTGTGTCACTCTCTGTATGTGTGTTTGTCTATGAATGTGGTATTGTACCTTTGTTTGTACAGCTCTGCCTGCAATGGGACACACTTTCAATGAATGAATGAATTAAAATGTGATGAATCAAAGACACAGAGTCTCTCTCTCTCTCTCTCTCTTTCTTGTAGTCTGACCCTCTGGTGTTTATAGTGATACAATGCCATCCTCTGTTGGCCTCCCCATGTCATATTGCAAGCAACATATATTCCCCGATTTCACGACTTTGCCTTCCTGGTCCTCCGGGGGATGGATCAATCAAAGTTTTATTAAAAACAACAACAGATGCCTGCCCTGCAATCACTGGTGAAATTGCTGATGTCTCAGCAGGTGGAATGACTGAGTAAATCCTTTCCCACAGAGGGAGCAGGTAACAACTTCTCACTATTGTGTATTCGTTCGTGTCTCAGAAGGTTGTTTGAATGGACGAATCGTTTCCCACACCTGGTGCAAGGGAGTGGCCTCTCCCCAGTGTGAATGTTCTGGTGCGACAGCACTTCACGCCTGCTTTTAAAGCTCTTCTCACAATGTGGACATTTGAAGCGTCTCTCATCAGTGTGAACCATTTGGTGTGCCCGAAGGTTGTTTCCAAGTCCTGATGAACTGACTCACTTTCAGATCTTTATGGGATATTTGTTTGGAATTCTTGGTGATAAGTGTGCCTCTGTGATTCTCTGTAAACAATTTTAAATCAGGAAAAGGTGAGTATGAAAAAGAGAACTGTTTAAGACACTAAAGGACATGGTAAAATGGAGTACATTGAATCTGATAATTTGATGTGAAAGACGCTTAAATAGTGACCGCAGAAAGTTACTGGATTGTCATAAAAACTCAACTAGTTCATGAATGCCTTCAGGGAAGGAGATCCACTGCCTGTCCTAGGCCTCCGCAAGACTCAGCCTTCAATGAGAGGAGAGACACTGAGAGCAATGGGATACTTAAGGACACAGTTTCATCCGTCTCCATCACAGAAATGAGTTTGACAGATCCTCCCTCCAAGAAGCTTAAGACCAGCGTGAACGGGGAACCATCAACCATCACCTATAGACCTCTCTCCCAGACACACACTGCTCTGTTGTGGACACATGTCACTGTTTCTTTATAGCTGCTGCACGACAATCCTGTAATCCTTCTAAGGAAGGGTCACCGGACCCGAAACGTTAACTTTTTTTTTTACCTTCACGGATGCTGCCAGACCTGCTGAGCTTTTCCGGCAACTTTGTTTTTGATCCTGCAACCCCTCATTGAACAGCACTGCGGGAGAACTCACTGCAGTCCCAGTCTTAAATTAGATGTAAGTTAGATTAGAACTATTCTTGAGAAATACCTCCTCCTAAAACAATGCCTGAACTTTCAACAGACATCTTCAGGTTAGCAACTAAGGCGAGGAATACTTCCCGTGACAGCCTCACTTCGGAAGTCATGAGAACTGGTCAGTCTCAGCGGCGCCTGGCGTTAAACTCAGCAGCTTCTCCTCACTCTCCTCTCTGGATGAAAATAAAACTAAAAGTAACCCACACAGGAGGCCAGGGACCGACTTCGGCATTCAACCGTAAAGCAGTTCTTTGATTGTGGTTACAGACTGAGTTTTGGGAGCAATCCCGACAACGGACACAACAACGTGCGGCATTGGGAGCTCTGCAAGAAAGTGAAAATGTTGCAAATCCTCAGCAGCTGACGCAGTATCTCTGGAGAGAGACAGAGAGAGTGAGTGCAAATTCCAGCTCAATGATCTTCCGTCTTGAATAATTGATACTCCTCACCCACCGGGGCTCTAGCCGCTTGTCCACCGAACTCGAGCTCTGGGAGTGGCTGAGACTCGCTGTCACTGAGGCTGCCTTCAGCTTCCGGAAGTCGCACTCTGCATGCTCCGCAGGGACGGGAAACAACTAATGCTGGAGATCACAAGGTGTGGAGCTGGATGAACACAGCAGGCCAGGCAGCATCAGAGCAGCAGGAAAGCCGACGTTTCGAGTCACCGAAACGTCAGCTTTCCTGCTGCTCTGATGCTGCCTGACCTGCTGTATCCATCTACACCTTGTGATCTCAGACTCCAGCATCGGCAGTTCCTACTATCTCCTAATGCTGGAGTTCACAGCGGGTCCGGCAGTATCCATGGGGAGAGAGGGAGCAAGGTAACGGTTCCAGTCTAGATGACTCTTCATCAGAACTGACGTGAGGTGTGGAGGGGGCAGCATTTATGTAATGGTGGGGTAGGGGGAGTGCTGAGGGAGCAAGGCTGTTGATGAAGCAGATTAAGTGATCGGAATGTGAGCATAGCAGAACAATGGTGTGTCTTAACTGCCAGACTGGCAAGGACAGACAGCCCCACTGGGGTGGGGGGAGGGGAGAGATGGCATGGTGACAGAGAATACATCCAGTAAAACTAAAAGTTCGGGAAGGAATGGGAAATCAGTAACGTTTTGGATGGAGTGACCCTTCCTGAGAACTCCAGTTCTCTACAGATGCTGCTAAATCTGCTGAGCTTTTCCAGCAATTTTTATTTTTATTTCTGATTTATAGCATTCGCAGTTATTTTGATTTTTATTGCGAAGGAATGGGAGTGGGTCACAATCTGAAGGTGCTCGACTCAAAATTAGGCTCAGGAGGTTATAAACTGCCTAGTCTGAAGGTGATAATAGTGTGGAGCTGGAGGAACACAGCACGCCAGGCAGCATCAGAGGAGTAGGACAGTTGACGTTTCAGATCGGGAGAAGGAGAATGGAAGTTAAGGAAAGATTGAGGAGGAGATAGTCATTATTCCAGTGGATCCTAGCTGTCCTGATGGTTTCTCAGACTCCCTCTCTCCCATGAGGTACAGGTCGTGTCGTGGAGTTTGCTTCAGCCTGACTGGTTCAGGGAGGAGTGGGTGTGGAGTTAAAGGATCAAAGGAGTGGAGGTAGGGTATAAACGACAGGACTCAAGATCGAGTTCAATAATTTTAGGGCCTAAACTCTCCCATGTCCTAGCCCCCTACCCCACACACCAGGTGTTATCACATAGCCTGTCACTATCACCACCTATTGTCACTAACAGTCCCCATTAACAGCTATTCAACCTCCTAGCCAAATCTTTATCAACTCCTTTGTCATTCTCTCTCTTCGGACTCAATCCTTTATCCTATTGTTTACCCCACCCCTCCCTATTTTCAGCAAATAAACCGATATTTTCCCAGCTGCCATCAGTTCTGAGGAAGGGTTGAAATGTTAAAGGGTTAATATCTGTTCTGCTGACATGTAAGAAATTAGGTGCTTCGTGGGCGTCCCTGTCTCGCAGACAAAATGAGGTAATCTAATTACACTCTGCTCTCTGTAAATGTTGAATTAAGGCTAAAAGGATAAGGAACTATCTAGTCTTACACATTGTTTTTGGGCGGCTGACCTTTGTTTTACTGTTAGATGATTAAGTTACGTACTATCACTTGCTAGGCATGTGACTATGGGGGAGTAAAAAATTGTATCTTGCGTACATGACTGGCTGTGATGTAAAATCCTATATAAAGGGAGGACAGTTCCCTTATGAGAGAGCACCGCTTGACACGGCTCCGCAAGCCCTGCGAAGATTGTCAAATGATCCTCCAAAGCTTGTACTTGCTTAAATAAACTGTGGCTGTTCACAGAAGTTGGCGTATTGCATTTGTATCAAGTGTGGAGGAATCTCCTAAAAGGGAACTCAACATTTGGTGGCAGCGGTGGGATTCCAACATATACGGAACTTCCAGACGGACTGAATAAGTGATCGCCTGTGTGACGGTGACGTGAGACGGATGGGCCCACAAGGTAAGATTTACCTTGATCTCTCTCATTAACCTATCACTCAGTCGACCCCTCATCCCCTAGAACTCTGTAGTGACGGAATCTCCGAGATAACCTCCGCACTTGGACGTTGACGAGTTTGTCTCAAGGAGGTTAGAGTCCCCCTGGAATTCAGAGGTTAGAGTCCTCCTAACTGTAAGTACCGGGAATTCAGGGGTTAGAGTCCTCCTAACTGTAAGTACTAGGAATTCGGGGGTTAGAGTCCTCCTAACTGTAAGTACCGGGAATTCGGGGGTTAGAGTCCTTCTAACTGTAAGTATCGGGAATTCGGAGGTTAGAGTCCTCCAATACCGGGGTTCGAGTCCCTGGAACGTAGTACCTAAGGTAAAAGATAACTACAGTGTCTGTCTCAACCACCCTGCCTTAGACCAGTTGTTAAGAGGGGAAATCCCCCACGCGAAGGTCAGGATCCTGAAGTGGGTGAGGAGACCAAGGACACTGGACTAGTATATAGAAATAAGTAAGAAGTAGAAGCGTTAAAATGGGACAGAGTGGGTGTCGGAACCCCTTTGCATCGGTTCTGTCGGGATGACCCCGAAAATTAAGAACGGTTCTGACGTCTGTCGGCATGCCTAAATAAGAAATTGGGAAATGAAATTTGGCCAATAGGGGAACTTGGGATGTAGATAAATGCATAAAAGCGGAAGAGGCAATTTGGAAACGTAATACGGAGACAAAATGGAAAACTTTAATATCCACGTGGAGAAAGACTGCTGAGGAAATAATAAATAAATCTAAACAGGCCAGCTGGGAGAATAATGCACGTCAGAGAGGGATTAGAGTATGTGATCATGAGGGAAACCCTATATCGTGGGAGGTGTTGAAGCGGCAGTGTGAGGATTATGATATGAGTAAAGCAGAACAGGAAAGATTGAGAAAGGAGAGGCAAAATAAGGAATCAGGGTTGAAGTGTCAAGCGGGTTTATCATGTGGGAATAAAATGGAGGTATCTCCTGACATGTCTGGTCTGCCAATATTGTTCCAAAATAATGACACTGATGACCAGGAGGAGGATTGGCAAATTCCTCCTAGTGCCCCACCCGCCCAACCACATCAGCACTATACATCCAAAATCTCCTAAAAGCCATCCTCCTCCCCAAGCAATTGGCCATAATCAAATGTGCGGCCCATGTAATGGTCACAACAGATATCAGCAAAGGCAATGCCAGAGCTGATCGAGCTATCAAAGACGCTGCAACAGCACGCAATTCTATTGTGTCCTCTATGAACCGGCAGGCGTTAAATCGCTCACCTGCTTCGAACACAACGGGCATACTAGACATTGTCACTGTGCAGCATTTACAGGGGGACGCCCCTGACTCAGAAAAAGACATATGGAAGACGCATGGGTGTTCGCACTCTGCATCAAGAGGTCTCTGGATCACTCCAGTTGGCCAAATGTGTATACCTGATGCTTTGTCACCAATGCTTATTGACTGTCTTCATACTGATACCCACCTTGGCAAGGAGGGAATGAGTAATATCATGTTACGTACCTGGTGGCACCCCCGATTGGCTGAGGCAGCCCAGAAGCGTGTCAGGTCATGTCTGACATGTCAGCAAAATAATGCCAGCCAAGGAATGCGGTGCGTAACAGGGAAAACACCCTTGCCAGGTGGCCCATTTGAGTGTATTCAGCTTGATTTCATTGAATTGCAGCGTGTACATTGCTATAAGTGTTGTCTTGTTATTGTTGATGTATTTAGCAGATGGATTGAAGCCTTTCCAACCACTAATAATAAAGCCTCAACGGTGGTAAAATTACTACTGACAGAGATCGTACCGAGGTTTGGAGTGCCTCGACAGATTAGTTCAGACAATGGCCCCCACTTTGTAGGGAAAATCAACAAAGAACTATGTGAGGTGTTACACATCCAACAACAATTCCACTGTGCCTACCACCCCCAGGTGGCAGGGATAGTGGAAAGAGCTAACGGAACTCTCAAAACTAAATTGATTAAGCTAACATCTGAAACTGGCCTTAACTGGCTAAAGGTTTTGCCTTTATCTCTGTACCACATGAGAATAACACCACACTTCACTACTGGACTCTCGGCCGCAGAAATAATTTATGGCCGACCCAGTAGGACCCCTTGGGATGCCGACGCAGACCCACCTACCCACGTAGACTTAAATATTATGGGAGAGGAAATGCAAAGATACTTTCAGCAGCTAACATCGTCTCTAAGGTTTCTCCATTCACAGGTAAAGCACGCCTTCGGACCACCATCACAAGCGACGGATCAGAGCTCAGATGACCAGAATGAACTCCCCAGACTACAAACAGGAGACCTCGCGCTGATCAAAGACTGGGATCGCCCCAAGCTCGGATCCAGGTGGAAAGGACCATTCAAAATACTTCTCCAGACTCCGACGGCGCTTCAAGTCAAAGGGCAGAATCGCTGGATCCACCTAAGTGACTGTAAACGATGGGTTCCCTCACCATCTTGAAAATAATCATTGGACTAAGTATTGTTCATACTGTGAGTGGGTTGGAGGACAATTTGTTTTATAAGACACATATCCTACTGCATGGTAATCGAACAGTGTGTTATCCGCTAGCACAATCTGTAGAAGCCTTGTTTGTAGCAACCCCAGGATGGAACCCTCACCAACTCTATGAAGTGGATTATTCTGGTGAGCCTTGCCAAGGGAAGAGAGGAACCTGGAGCAGGGGTGTGCAGGCTAAATGTGTAGAATTGATAAGTAACGGCCCCTCCAATTGTACAGGCACTAAACCTCAGTCTGGGAAGGAAGAGGCCAACTGTACGGATCCTAACAGCTATCCGCTTTGTTTTAATGGTACTGGAAGTTGTTGTGTATATGCCTTAGTAAACATCACCGACCATCCCCATGATGCTTCCTGGCCCCATCAGTGTGTAAAACGGACTTGTACAACTAAAGGAGGGCTATTGAGCTGCCCCTGTTTGGAATCAAAACCGGTAAACATGACTTCAGGCATACATTGGACTTGTGGGAGTTGTAATGGCACCCATGTCGAAACGGTGTATGGGACGTTTCTGTTTCACTCCTCAGACTTCCAACCATTTAAGGGTCAATCCTCCTGGAATAGTAACAAGATAGTCCGTGAGTCCGTTACCTGCTACCGTGCTAAGAAGGGATTCGTTTTCCTTCTCAATGGGACCTTTTCTACTGCTACTCCAACTTTGCCGGTGCTATTTGCTGTTGGGACCGTTGGGCCTCTCATGGTTCCTTGTCCCCAACGAGCATATACTCAACGACGAATTGTCACACGCTTCATAAGCAAGGAGTTTTGCGCTGACTGGCAGGATCCAGTAACCCTGCGCTCTTCCTTGGGACATGGCTTCCTGGGAACTGTCACTTTGGGAGGCTCCTCGGGGGTGGTGTCCGCTAAAAACTTTAACTACCTTATATGTGGACTCACCGCCCTGGCAAATAGCACAATGTGGGCATTGGAAGCAGTAAATCAAAAATTAGCTGAACTTCAGCTCTATGCTCAGCGAACCCGGTATGCAGTGGACTATCAGCTGGCTGAACAAGGGGGAGTTTGTACAATAGTAGGAGACAAATGCATCACCCATGTTACGGACGAATCATACAACATAACCCACGCCATCCAGTCTATTAAGAAACAATTGGAAGATGTCAGACAAGGTCCTAAGAAAGGAGATGACTGGCTATGGTGGCTACTGGGAGGATCCTGGGGATCCTATCTACTGCATGGGCTAGTAATTTTTGTTGTTATAATCATTGTATGTTGTGTGTTTATAACTTGCTTAAATACTGGCTGTAAGATTCTTACGAATAAGCTGGCAGCGCCTTTCTCAGCCCCCATTTAGTTGGTTATCATGGAATGATAAAAGGAGGGAATGAAATGTTAAAGGGTTAATATCTGTTCTGCTGACATGTAAGAAATTAGTTGCTTTGTGGGCGCCCCTGCCTCGCAGACAAAATGCGGTAATCTAATTATACTCTGCTCTCTGTAAATGTTGAATTAAGGCTAAAAGGATACGGAACTATCTAGTCTTACACATTGTTTTTGGGCAGCTGACCTTTGTTTTACTGTTAGATGATTAAGTTACGTACTATCACTGTTGCTAGGCATGTGACTATGGGGGAGTAAAAAATTGTATCTTGCATACATGACTGTGATGTAAAATCCTATATAAAGGGAGGACGGTTCCCTTATTAGAGAGCATTGCTTGACAAGGCTCCGCAAGCCCTGCGAAGATTGTTAAGTGATCCTCCAAAGCTTGTACTTGCTTAAATAAACTGTGGCTATTCACAGAAGTTGGCGTATTGCATTTGTATCAAGTGTGTCAGAATCTCCTAAAAGGGAACTCAACAGGGTCACTTGACCCAAAACATTGACTCTGGATTATTTCTTTACAGATGCTGCCAGATCTGCTGAGCTTTTCCAGCAACTTCTGTTTTTGTTCCTGATTTACAGCATCCACAGTTCTTTCAGTTTTTATTTAGTATATGCCTCTGTCTATCCCTCCCCTTCCCTACCCCCTCACGTCACACACTGGTCCCAGACTTAAAATCCACATAGAGACAAAGCTTCAGTTTCAAACCGGCAGGAGCAACAACACAGGTTCATTTAGACAATGGAACGCAGGCTTCTGGAACTCAAGGACGCAAATTTATTTCACAAGGGAACACAGGATTTTCACAGAGATCATCACAAATGGGAGTGAAATGAACAAATCAGCAAGTTTACTTTTAATGAGTTTCTGAGAATTCTATGAATGAATCAATCTATTTTATAATGAATGGTGGTTACAAGGTCTAATGTATAAATTAATGGGTTTATTGTATAAATGAACTTGAGTTTATTACTTTACTCTCACTCCCTCTCCCCACTGTGGTCTCTTTAATTGAGCTGGAGTTCATTACCCTCAACAGAAACAGACCCAAATGAACATGCTTCAATCTTGCTTAAGAAATGAGACAAACAAAAAATCAAACAGCACTAACACAGATCGCTAGCAGGTGGGACTTGAAACCAGAGCTGCTGGCTGAGAGGGAGGGCTCTATACAGATGACAGGACAGAGAGAGCAATGAGCAAAACATATGGAACTTTGACCTTCAAGGGTGGTATGGTTGCTCAGTGGTCAGCACTGCTGCCTCACAGTACCAGGGACCTAGGTTCAATTTCACCCTTGGGTGACTGTGTGGAGTTTGCACATTCTCCCTGTGACTGTGTGGGTTTTCACTGGGTGCTCCAGTTTCTTCCCATAATCCACAGATGTGCAGGTTAGATGGATTGGCTATGCTAAATTGCCCATAGCATTCAGGATATGCAGGTTAGGTAAATTAGCCATGGGACACGCAGGATTATAGGGATAGGATGGAGTGGGACTGGGTGGGATGCTCTTTGGAGTGTCAGCATGGACTGAATGGCCTGTTTTCTCACTGTAAGGATTCTATAAATCAAGATATCGAGAAAATCACACAAAAGATGCTGATCTTTCAAAAACCTCTCTTTAGGACAGAACCAGAATCCAGTTCTGGTCATCATGCTTTAAATGTGTGAGTTTTGATAGGTTTCCATTCTAGTGATGAATCAAGGATTGGGGAGCTAGAGTTAAGGTTTTGGGAAAGAGATGCAGAGGTGATGTCACGAAAAGTTTCATTAAGACCAACAACAGCAACAGGCGCCTGCCCCTGCAGTGAACTCGCTGGTGTCTCAGCAGGTGGGATGACTGAGTAAATCCCTTCCCACAGGGGAAGGTGGAAATGCAATGATGCACTCACAGCGTTGACAGCCCATTCAGCTGTTGTGTGTGTGTTTTGGGCGGGGGTGGTGTGGATTTACTTATTGATCTCACCTGCACACCCACAAACAAGTTGACAACCCAGAGATGCTGTTCAGTTACTCCAAGTGTGAGGAGGTATTCATTCTGTCAGACAGTTTAACTGTTAAAAGACGTTTTAGATGCCCAGTTTATTGGGAAGTGTTATTCAGCTTCCAGGGACCTGATATCCGAGCCATGTATTCTCATTGATGTGTTCTTGGTGCAGGAGTGAGTTCAGGTGATCATCGCAACTCATTGTACACTGGTACACTCACAATAGAGAGAGGCAGCTCACCTTCTTCATGCATGGAACAGATTCATTCAGTCATCCACCCCCCTGAAACACCACAAAGATCATACTGAGGAGAGATCTCTGAAAAATCTAGAATATGGCAAGCGCATTAAAGGTTCCAGTGAACTGATGTCCCATTAACATATTCAGACTTGTTAGGGGCTCTCATGAGGGATTGTATCAGGAATGAATGGCCCCTGTACAAGCCAGATAGACACCATCGATCTGAGCTTGTGAGCACTTAGAGAATGATAAGAAACAGTAAAGAATGCTCAATGGATATTTTTTAGAAGGACTAAGTTTTATGGTGGAGTTCCTCAGGAGTTGGCATTGAGACTCTTCCTTTTCCCTACATATGTTAATGGTCTAGAACTTGCTGATCACAGCACAATTTCAACTGTCAAAGTAATAGATGCAGGTACAGTTACACTGTTTAAAAAACATATTGATAAGTTCATGATTCGGCGATGTTTGGACAGATACGGGCTAAGCACAGGCAGGTTGGACTTGTTCAGTTTGGGAATATGGTTGGCGTGGACTGGTTGGACCAAAGAGTCTATTTTCATGCTGTATGATTCTATGACTCTATTTAAGTTGATTGGACATTGACCAATTAGAGGAGTGGGCAGATCGATGACAGATCAAACATGAATAGTGTAAAATAAAGGGTGACTACTCTAAAGAGGACATGAGCAGAGACACCTGGATGTATATGTGCACAAGGTTTTAAAGGTGGCAGGACAGGAGGGAAAGTGATTAATGAAGCCTATAGTAACCCAAGGTTTATTATTAGGGGCATAGATTAGAAGAGGTTATGCTGAGTTTGTGTCAGGCACTAGGTATTGTGTACAGTCTGGGTACCACACTTCAGCAAGAATGAGAATTGATTAGAAAAAGTGCAGAAGAGTTTTACAGGAATGGTTCCAGGGATGAAGGATTTGTTATAAAAATACCGTGAAGGAATTGGTAATGTTTCCATTACAAAAAAGGCTAAAAGGAAATTTGATTGAAGTTTTCAAAATCATGAGGGATCTACTCGCAGGAGATAGGGAGAAATTGATTCTGTCCATAAATTGATTGAGAACCAAAGGCATAATTTGAAAGTTAAATGCAAAAGAAGCAAATGCAAGGAGAGAGAAACCTTTCTCATAGCGAATACTTAGGAAATACACCAGCTGGAAATATGGTGCCAACAACTTGAACTGAAACATTCAAGACAGGATCAAATAATCGTGAATTGAAACAATGTGCAGGACTAAGTGGAAAGGCAAGAGAATGACACTAAGTTATGTTGCTCATTTTGAGAGGCAGTGCTGATACAATGGGCAAACTGGCCTCTTTCTGCACCACAACAATTCTTTGATTCTGTTTTGGTCTTTCCATCCAGTCAGCTGCCTGCCTCTTCAGTCCATACAGCCTGATCAGGTTCACCTTTTAGATCAGTCAAACTGTGATGGATGATAAGTCTGTTACAAAACAGAAAGAGTGCAGCTGTTATGAGTAGCTACTCAAGACAGTCAAAAGTTAGGCAGTGGTGCTCCACAGGCAGCAACACTGAACTCACTGTTATTAACAATATATAATACTTTGGGTATCAGAAATATGAACTCCAATTTTGAAATTTGGAGGCAGAATCCCAGTAAATTGCAAACAGAAATTTTAAATTAATAATACATGGTAGAACAGCTCATTAAATTTTTAATTTAATAGCTGACTGAACAAGCCATGAGGAAGTCATACACTGCTTTATTTACGGATTAACTGGTTATCAAATTGAGAGGTAAAGTTAACAGTGAGGAGGACTACTAAATGTCCTGGTATCTGACAATACACATCAATAAAATGGTGAATTCCGGATAACACATTGCAGATCCAGTCTTAGTTGGAGATCAAACGTTTGTTGTAATTGTATCAGTATTTAACAGCCCCTGTGAACTCTTCAATCTGCTGTTTAAATGCACAGCTTAATCAATTACTCTTATTAATTCACAAGGTATGGGCATTGCTGGCTTGGCCAGTATTTATTTTCCATCCCTAACTGACCTGCAGAGTGATCTTGAGCTGCCTTCTAGAACCACTACAGTCCATGCAGTATAGGGACACTGACAATGCCGATCAAGAGGGAGGTCCAGGATCTTGACCCAGCAATAATGAAGGATTAGCAATATATTTAAAGTCAGGATGGTGAGCGTCTAGCAGCGGAACTTACAGGTAGTGAGTTTGCCATGCTATTGCCCTTCTCGAAGATAGAGGTTGCAGGTTTGGAGGTGAGTTACTCATTATAGAATGCCTAGTCTCTGACCAGTTATTGCTTAATGTTAAAATTGCTATAAAAATAAAATTAGTTTTTGACAGTTTATTGAAACTGTTGCCTCATGACAGTCACAAAAACATGTTTAAAACTTAACAGAATAGTAACCAGAGATAGTAGGAACTGCAGATGCTGGA
>NC_063338.1:1769695-1808809 GCF_021869965.1 Rhincodon typus | reverse complement strand
AGCTGACATTTCGGGCCTAGAACTTTCTTGGGTCTAGGCCCAAAATGTCGGCTTTCCTGCTCCTCTGATGCTGCTTGGCCTACTGTGTTCATCCAGCTCTACACCTTGTTTTCTCAGAATAGTAACCTGTGTCATTTTAAAGCTGGAAACTTAATTCTGCCATTTTAGTTTCAGTCACTCTTACAATAATCATGGGGAGATCTTCAATATGCAGGTTGATTGGGAAAATTAGGTTGGTAGCATATCTCAGGAAAAGAATGTGTGGAATGTCTATGAGATGGTATTTTCAGACAGCTTGTGGTTGAGCCCATTAGGGAACAGGCAATTATGGATTTTGTGATGTGCAATGAGGCAGACCTGATTAGGGAATTGATGGTGAAGGAGGCTGTAGAAAGGCTGTCACCGTATAATGATAGAATTCACCTTGCAGTTTGAGGGGGAATAGATTCAAATCAGACATAATGGTATTACAATTGTGAAAAGGCAACTACAAAGACATGAGCAAGGGGCTGGCCAGAGTTGGAAGAGAAGCTCAGCAGGGACAATCATGGAGCAGCAATGGCAGGGGTTTCTGGGGATAGTTCAGGAAGCACAGCAGAAATTCATACCACGGAAGGAGAAACATACTAAGGGGAGGATGAAGCAATCATGTCTGACAAGGAAAGTCAGGGAAGAGCATAAAAGCAAAAGAAAGGAGCACACAATGTGTGAAGATGAGTGGGAGGCCTTTAAAAACCAGCAGAAGACAACTAAGAAAGCAATAAGGTTGCAGGGGAGAGGGTGGTAGGAGATGAAATATGAGAGTCAGCTGGATAGTTATACAAGATTGCAGAGGTAACACAGTGTGGAGCTGGAGGAACACAGCAGGCCAGGCACCATCAGAGGAGTAGGAAAGTTGATGTTTTGGGTCAGGACCCTTCTTCCTGACGGCACTGTGTTATCTCTGACTCCAGCATTGGCAGTTCTTACTATCTCATACAAAGATTGCAATTGTTTTGTTTTAGATATCTAAAAAGGTAAGTGAGAGGAAAGAGTGAACATTAGACCACTGGAAAATGAGGCTACAGAAATAGAAATGGGGAACAAAGAAATGGCAGAGGAATTGAACTTTGCATCAGTCTTCACAGTGGAAGACACCAGCAGCATCCCAGAACTTCATGACAGTCAGGGGGAAGAGGTGAATGTAGTAGCCATCACTAAAGAGAAGGTGCTGGGGAAACTGACAGGCCTGAAGGTAGATAAACCACCTGGACTGGATGCTCTACATGGCCGAGTTCCAAAGGAGATAGCTGAGGAAATCGTAGAGGCATTGGTGGTGATCTTTCAGGAATCACCGGAGTCAGGAAGGCTCCCAGACAACCGGAACACCCCTGTCTAATAAGGGAGGGAGACAGAAGATGGGAAACTATAGGCTGGCCAGCCTAACCTTGTTCATTAGTAAGATGAGATTATAGATAGGAGCAGACAGGTAGGACTATCTTGGTTGGGATTATGTTTGGCATGGACTGGTTGGACCAAAGGATCTGTTTCCATGCTGTATGACGTCGCCATCCTGTTTAAAACTACACCATGCGATTTATCCCTCGATCCTGGGAACTTCTGAGCAGATATTCCAGAGTGATTCAAAGAACGTGACCAGTGACTCATTACTTGGATCCATTAACCCTTCCAGCCTTGCAATCTATCGCAAACTGTCTCTATAGTCCTTGTTACTGAGTGATTCCTGACTGTACATTCAGAAAATGCTGCAAATACTCAGCAGAGTTGGCAGCATCAGTATAGAGAGAGAGAGAGAGAGAAATAACATTTCAGCTTGATGAGCAAGTGAGAGAACAGGTTTGATACAAATCCACAGAAAAAGGAAGGGAGAGAGGAGAAAATAATAAAAAGGAAGCTCAGTGATAGGGTGAAAGCCAGGAGAGGTTCAATAACAGAAGATAGGATGGTGAAAAGCAGAAGGTGATGTGAATGGAAAATGTAAAGAAACAGAAGACGGACGAGCCATTCTGGATCAATCACCTCTCTCTGCTCTGGGTATGTTTTACTCTTCCGTTCACCAAAACCTCTTCTGACCAAACTGAAAACTCACAATCCTTTCCCTCCATGACTGGCAGTCAACATTTTATTGAACGAACACACACAGGAAGATCATTTTGATTGGATAATGTTCAGGGGGAGTTCCCTCATGTCTTTCCCCTAATCTTCTGTACCGTTCATTCTGATTTGAGTTCATTTGACAGAGTCGTCATTATCAGTCCACCCAGACAGTGTCCATCCTCATTCTGTGACAGTTGTTTTGGTCCAGAGACTGCAACAGAATTTGTCCTTGTGTACATTCAGCTACACTAACAGATTCCATTTGAACACAAGACAAAGCTGCAAAACAATGGCACATGATCTAGATGAGCCTGAAATTAAGACACCCATGATCTACCAATGAGTGAGCTGCATATAACTACAGTTACTTAGTTTCCCTTTTCACAGAGGAAAACCCACCTGGAGCCTCTGAATTTAAGGTGCTAAAGTCATCTGTAGAGAAAATACCAAGGCTGCAGTTCATTCTACTCATTCACCAATATTATCATCCACATCTTCCACTCCTCAGCTATAACTCCTTCAGAACATTGCAATCCACTTTCAGCACATGTTCCAGAACTTAACATTCAATATTCGTATTTTAGTATCGGCGCCCTCATCTTTTAGCTGCCCATGTGACTAAGTCTGTCTGCAAAACAGTGAATAAAACTGTGAATCTGTTTCATTAAACCCAGTCATTTCTGTTACAGACTGTAAGAAATTCATATCTGTCTGCAGAGTTATATGCAACACTTCAGAACTCTATTTTCTGTTTCAGCAAGTTTTGTCATTTCTCATTTTGGGGACTGGATTTTCAGAACTTGGTTATAAAGGTTTTAAGGAATAGGAAGAATTTGTTGCTGCTGTTGCCAAATTTAAAATAATTTTCATCCTTTCAACATCAGGAGAAACATTCATGGGGATCAGGATTCCACAAATTGTATCAGCCGAGGTTTGCCGATTGGAAGATCAGGGAAAAGTTTCATTCACTCGGGGATTGAGTCAATGCCACGTGGAGGCTTCATAAGTAGGGTATAACTTCCTTGCTTGCTCCTGAGCCTGTTCTCAGTGCATTGAGCAGTTTGGCCCAGTTTGTAGGATCTCACCTCCCAGGGATATGCAGTGAGCCGCTGATTGCCAGCAGAAAGTGGTCACTGCGGTTTCAATGGGAGATTGGAGAGTGCGAGGTCAAATCCTGTTGCCTGTCCCTGTGTCACTCAGTATGGAGCCAGGGATGAGCACCAGTGGTGACTTTATTTTTCCCTCTGAAGTGTGGCTCAGACTCATTATCATTATTGGGACAATCAGTCGAAACGTGTGCGTTTAGATGGACATAACTGCTAGATGGTTGCAAGATGCTGCATTCAGTTAATATTTAACAAACGTGATTCTCTATTTCTTCACTCTCAGGTTAAAACTATTTCACTGAAAATCTTGTTCTAGCCTTTCCTTGTTCTTCTCATTAAAATTAGTTGCAACTAATCTCTCAGGGTGTTTAGCCTTGTAGATGTCCTATTGAGGGATAATGCCCGTGGCTTCAGCAGGGGTAGGATTTGAACCCACAACTTGATATAAACTGAGAAGTAAAACCAGAACCTAAGATTGCTCAACCACACCACAACAGCGAGCAGACTGCAATAGAACGTCTTGACTGATGGGATTCAAACGCAGTGTGAATGCGTGCATGCATAGTGACTTGGGATCATTTCCAAAACCTCATCCTAAAGATACAATTGTGTATTAATATTTTGGTACAATATTAGCACTTTTAATACAGTAGGGTTTAATAACATCAGTATAAACAGCCAATGAGCAGACATCATTATTTGGTGTGAGTAAGAGCAAAATCCCTCAACTGGGGTTCTTCGTGAATTTGCTGGTGTGTTAGCAGGATGGATGACAGAGTGAATCCCTTCCCACACACGGAGCAAATGAATGGCTTTTCTCCAGCGTGTACGCGCTGGTGTCTCAGTAGGTGGGATGACCGAGTGAATCCCTTCCCACACTCTGAGCAAGTGAATGGTCTCTCTCCAGTATGAATTCGGTGATGTATCAGCAGGTGCGTTGACTCCGTGAATCCCTTCCCACACTCAGAGCAGGTGAATGGTTTCTCCCCAGAGTGAAATCGCTGGTGTGTTAGCAGGTTGTATGACTGACTGAATCCCTTTCCACACACAGAGCAGATGAAAGGTTTCTCTCCAGTGTGAATTCGCTGGTGTCTCAGCAAGCTGGATAACTGAGTGAATCCTTTCCCACAAACAGAGCATGTGAATGGTTTCTCTCCAGTGTGAACTCGCTGATGTTCCAGCAGGTAGGATGAAGCAGCAAAGCTTTTTTCACACACCGAGCAGATGAATGGTTTCTCCCCAGTATGACGTCGCTGGTGTATGAGAAGATGGGATGACCGAGTGAATCCTTTCCCACACACAGAGCAGATGAATGGTCTCTCCCCGGTGTGAATGCGTTGGTGAGTTTCCAGCTGGGATGGGTAACGAAATCCCTTCCCGCAATCCCCACACTTCCACAATCTCTCCTCAGTGTGACTGCGCTGGTGTTCTGACATTTCAGATTAATGTTTGAAAACTCTTTCACACACAGAGCATGTGTAGAAGCTCTCCCTAGTGTGAATAATGTTGTTTCTTTCCATGTTCAAACCCCTGTGATAATCAGCTTGCGAGAAATAGAGTGACTGCCGGATCTGGACGCAGTTTCACTTGACTTCTTTAATTGAAAATAAACCTTTCAAACAGGAAAAAAAAGTAGTGAGAGAGAAACCAAAAGAACACACATACGTTGTGAAATTGAGAGAAATTAATCTGGTCATTTGTCGAGCTGACACTTGGATAGAAATATTACCATGAAAGCTGCTGGATGATCATTAAATCCCAACATTAGAACCAGTATTTTTTGCCCACAAACCTACAGAGATAAGAGGTGGCAGAGGCATTACATATATCTAAAATTTGACCCTGTTGATGCTTTCTCCCAATGCATTCAATCCATTGGTCTGAAGAACTAAGAACACACACAGAAGCAAAACTCTGGAAATCTGAAATAAAAACAAAATGCTGGAAGTACTAAACAGATTTGCCAGCATCTGAAATAGAGACAGATGTAGGATCCATTGCAACCCCGAAGGAGAAGACCTGTCTCACAGACTAGTCAAGCACAGTAGTATTCAGTCAAGAGGGAGTGGCCCTAGGAGTCCTGAACATTGACTCCTGACCCCATGAAGTCTCATGGCTTCAGGTAAAACATGGACAAGGAAACCTCTACTGATTACCATGCACTTTGCTCCGTCAGCTGATGAATTAATATTCCTTCATGTTGAACAACATTTGGAAGAAGCACTGAGGGTGGCGCAAAATGCATTTTTGCTGGGGGATTTCAATGTTCCAACACCAAGAGTGGCTTGGCAGCAGCACTATTGATCTAACTATTCAAGTCGTAAAGGACATAGTTGCTCGACTGGGTCTGCAGCAATTGGTGAGGGAACGAGAGAGAGGGGAAAACATACTTGACATAATCTTTACTAATCTATCAGCTACAGGTGCATCTTTCCATGACAGTCTCAGTAAGACTGACCCACTGCACAATCCTTGTGGAGACAAAGCCTTGCCTTCATATTGAGAGTACTCTCCATTGTGTTATGTGGTACTATCACCATTCTAAATGGGACAGACTTTAAAACAGATCTAGCAACTCGACACTGGGTATGCATGAGGTGCTGTGGGCCATCAACAGCAGCATAATTTCACTCGAATACAATCTGCAACCTCATGGCCCAGCATATCCCCCATTC
The DNA here is from genome assembly GCF_021869965.1 of Rhincodon typus. Classification (NCBI taxonomy): domain Eukaryota; kingdom Metazoa; phylum Chordata; class Chondrichthyes; order Orectolobiformes; family Rhincodontidae; genus Rhincodon; species Rhincodon typus. The sequence goes on along the minus strand of NC_063338.1, from coordinate 1,802,931 downwards.
AACTATTACCATCAAGCCAGGGAATCATACCTGATTCAGTGGAGAGTGCAGGAGGGCATGCCATGACCAGCACGAGGCAGAACTAACAATGATGTATCAACCTGGTGACTCTATCATCAGTTTGACATACTTGCCAAACAGCATAATCCACGTGATTTACAGAGCTAAGCAATCCCATAACCAACTGATCTCATTGAACCTCTGCAGTCCCAATTAGAATGGTGAACAATTAAACAGCTCAACAGAAGATGAGGCTGACCACTTCCATGAAAAAGGAGAAGGGCAGCAGATACATGGGAACACCACCACCAGCAAACTCTCCTCCAAGCCACTCACCTTCCTGACATAGAAATATATTGTCATTACTTCACTGTTTTGGGACAAAATCCTGAAATTCTCTCCCCAAAAGCATACTGAGTCTACCTACAGTATGTTGACTGCAGTGATTCAAGTAGACAACTCACCACCACCATCTCAAGAGCAACTAGGGGCAGGCAATAAATTCCAGCCAGCGACACCTGCTTATTTGGCATGGTTTTGGTCATCTGACCTAATATCTCCATCTGTAGCTTCAAATCAAAAATTCCTGTACAATATTTCTATGAAATTAGAAACTTGAAAAAATATTTTTTCAAAATATTGTTGATTGGGACATATATTGGCAACTTTTCACTATAGCGGGGTGAATGATCTGTAACTCCTTATCTAACCACATTGTGGGAATACTTGCAGCAAAAAAAATGCAGAAGTACAAGAAAATCAAACATCACCTTCCCCACAGGTAACAGGGCTTTGACAATAATTGCTGGTATAATGTGGAGGGAGTAACAGAGTTAATGTTTTAGGGTGTGCAAAATGAATTACAGGGAATGAAAGCAGTACAGAATTTGATGGTCAGAAAAGAAAGGAAAATGGACTCTCATGCTGGAAAAAGAATTCCTGACTGTGAAAGATATTGTGTGCAGATCAATCTAATAAGACAGCAGCACATAGTCAGCAGTGGAAAACTCATTTACACAAGGCCTATGGAAGTAACAGTAAAATACTAAACAGGGCTAAACTACACCCATTATTAGAATGAGGAAGTCAGATATTAACAGGGTTGATCAAGTAGCAAAGAGGTGAATTAGAGAAGTTTCAGTATTTTGATCCCAATTATATGAACACTGGACAAACGGATACGCGTGGACAGATCATAATCTTTAAAGCAGGGCTTCCCACAGTGAGACGGCAAAAGGTAACATGGAGCTCTGACCAAATTACAGGCATTTCTCCTCCACTAAGTATCTGAAATCTAACAGTAGCAATAATGCTGCCGGAAACCAGTTTTTTGCTTCAGTGCTCTGTCAGCGTCAAACGTCTCTCCTAGAATATACACACCATCTCTCTTAGTCCGAGAAAAAAAATCCAGAAGTTTCTCTGCGTAAATCCTCCGCTTCGCACAATGAAGGCCTGCGCATGCGTGAAGCTTTAGTTCGCCATCTACCAAAATGGCGGCCCCATATGGATTCCCAGGATCATGACCCCCAGTAAAGATGGTAGCGGTTAATCAAGGATAGTAGGAACTGCAGATGCTGGAGAATCCGAGACAACAAGGTGCAGGGCTGGATGAACACAACAGGCCAAGCAGCATCATAGGAGCAGAGAGGCTGACGTTTCGGGCCTAGACCCTTCATCAGAAAAGCTTAATCAAGCCTGTCAGGCTACGCCTGAGGCCCTCAGCTGCTTTTCCGTTTGCCACAAACACGGGACCGGCAGTTTAAGATTTGTGTTCTCCAACGTGCACAAAATATTATTAAAACTTCTCAGTCAAAACGAGCACCACTTTCTTCCCGCTTTTTGCTGTTTACCTTACTTTACTGTATCCCTCACCTTTCATTAGCGTTCGAGTTTCCGTCACAGTGATACTGCGCTTACAATGAAAATTGATCATGTGATTTGCACTAATCCTACCCTTAGCTCGCTCCTATTGGTTGGCGGAACAAGCCTCTACTATTCGGTCCTCCAGCCCCACTCCTGTCCTCCTATTGGGCCAAAGCTAACATCAATCACATGTGCGCCCAACGCGAGCTGAAGCATGCGCAGTTCTATCCATTCCTCGATCCATCTTCTTTTCCCCTCCCCCTCTCTCCGTATTTATTTCAGAACCCGCTTCCCCTCCCCCATTTCTGAAGAAGGGTCTAGGCCCGAAACATCACCTTTCCTGCTCCTCGGCCTGCTGTGTTCATCCAGCTCTACACCTTGTTATCTCAGATTCTCCAGCATCTGTAGTTCCTACTATCTCTATCCATTTTTGTTACTGTTCGTCAGCTCTGAATGAAGGTGAGCGTTCATCCTGAAATGGGGAAAAAAAAGCCATTCCTGATTCTCGTAATGTAAGGCAATTACAACAACAACAGCAGGAGGGCAATGAGGTCCTTAGGGTCTTAAAGACGGTGAAAGTTCCAGAGACAGTCTGTCATAGAGAGTATGGTTGCCTCAAAGAAATTGAAGCATGGCACTGCAATGGCCACACACAAGCCATGACCACAGCAGTACTGAAGATTTCTGTTGACTTAAATAGGATCACAGATCTTGTATCCGTGGGCTTACAAAACATAGGCAAACTACTCTGAGGTAGAGTTGGGCAATATGGAATGCTACCAAAAAGGGGACAGGGAGCAGGGAACTCCACACAAAGCTCACCCACCTTCTCATTATTTTCACCTCCAAACCGAGGGAGTACAATACACACCACCTCTATCTGCCATCACAACATCTTGTCCCACACTAGCTGCATCTGGTCTTGCACAAGTAGAGGTAGAAGTGGAACAGTCATTACTGGGATCTTCTGGGGCTCTGAAGCTCTAAGTGAAAAGTAAAAGTATCTGAGCAGTGAGAGCAGAAATTTCAGAAGACTGTTTCCAGCTTTGCTGAAACCCACAAAATGCATTGGGTAACGAACAATAAGAATCTGGACTACAAAATGTAATTGATCAGGTGCATACTCACATTGGGGGAGGCAGGGCAGGGGATGAGTTGACAAAATGTTCAATTAAAAACCAAAAGAAATGCAGATGCTGTAAATCAGGAACAAGACAGAAGTCGCTGTAAAAGCTCAGCAGTTCCTGCAGCATCTGTGAAAAAAAATCAGAGTTAATGTTTCAGGTCCCGTGACCTTCCTCACAACAAAATGATCAGTTTCCTCCATTGGGTAATCCAAGATGGAGAATAAGAAAAATTGTGGCTGCAAGACCTGCTCCTTTTTTTTGAGGTATTTTCACTATTGGAGCTGATTTCTTCGAATTGTCGGAGCAATAATTACTGTTTTATGGGCTGTTGCATTGTTTTGCAACTTTTGGAAAAAAAGATCAAAATAACAGCACTTTCAAAAGGAGGAGGACAAACAAAGGCAATGACCACATAGAAAGTGAATCAAACAGAGAAATAAACCTGCACGCATGTCTGACCCAGCAGTGAATCAGCACTGCTGACTGTTCTGCTGTTTCAATACACGTATCTCTGGATGTCAGAGTTCAGCTGAGAAAAATTAACAAACAGCAAAATTCACAGCGGACCTTGGAGAAACCTGTGTGGGAGAGCTCACAGCAGGGGAGAAACGAAGTGGCTTTTTAAAGTGTAACTTTTTTTGTAAATCTACAATAGTGAGGAAAGTGGGTTCCTTTTTGATTATACATTTTATTGAGATCTGTCTCTTCATTAAAAATATAAAACAAAGGTACTAAGTCAGCCTGGAGTAGCGATTTTAGAGCAGTAAGTGTGTGCTATGTTCTGATGAAGGGTCTTAGCCTGAAACATCAACTTACTGCTCCTCTGATGCAGTCTAACCTGCTGCGTTTCTCCAGCTCTACATCTATTGACTCTGGCCTCCAGTATCTGCAGTCCTTACTGTCTCCAAGAGTGTGCTATTTTCTTAGATCAGTTAGAGGCAATGAAGAATTTACAAGAGTCAGGGGGTGAGATGGATGGCAGTTGCAGGAAGAGAGAAACACCAAAAATACAATGAGGTAGATGGGTTACCTCCAGGAAAGGTAGGAGAGGGAGAGAGGTTGTGCAGGAGTCTCCTGTGGCTATCCCCACCTCAAACAGGTATGCTGTTTTGGAAAATGTTGGGGATGATGGACTTTCAGGGGAATGTAGCACTGACAGGTAGGTTTCCGGTACCAAGACGGGCTGTAATGTAACGAGGAGTATGTCAGGTTCCAAGCAATTGATTGTGATAGGGCACACTGTAGCGAGAGGCACAGGCAGGCGATTCTGTGGCCGACAGTGAGACATCAGAATCGTGCCTTGCCTCCCTGGTGCAAGGGTCAAGGATATCCCGAGTGGGTGCAGAATATCCTCAAAGGGGAGAGGGACCAGCAGGAGGTCATTGTACACATTGGAACAAATTACACAGGAAGAGAAAAGGATGAGATTCTGAGGAGAGAATATTGATATTAGGCAGGAATTAGTACCCTCGAGGGTACTAATATCTGGATTGTTCCCAGTGTCATGAGCTAAAGGGTAGGATTAGGAGAATAGTGCAGATGAATGCATGGCTGAGGAGCTGTTGCAGGGGAGATGTGATTCACTTTTTTTTTTGTTCATTTGAATCTCTTCTGGGGTAGAAGTGACTGTATGAGAAGGATGGATTGCACCTGAATTGGAAGGGAACTAATATACTGGTTGAGAAATTTGCTAGAGCTGTTTTGAGGAGATTTAAAATTGTAAGGAGGGGCAGGGAGATAGTGAGGAAAGAGATCAGTCTCAAACTGGTACAGCTGAGAAAGGGAGCAAGTCAAACAGACAGGACTGGCAGCTTTTTCCAATTTCCACCCTGCCCTCACTGTCACCTGGTCTATCTCTGATTCCTCCCTTCCCTTCCTCGACATTTCAGTTTCCATTTCTGTGGATAGACTGGGCACTTAATATCTACTACAAACCCACTGACTCCCACAGCTACCTTCATACCCCACTTCCTGTAAAGACTCCATACCATTCTCTCAGTTCCTCTGTCTCCGTCACGTATGTTCAGATGAGGCCAACTTCGACAAGGGAGCCTTCAAAATGTCCACCTTCTTCCTCAACCGAGGATTCCCCAGCTCCGCTGTCGTCAGGGCCCTCAACCAGATCCAACCAATCTCCCACACTTCTGCCCTCATCCCTTCTCTTCCATCCCGCAACAGCGGTAGGGTTCTCCTTATCCTCGCCTACCATCCCACCAACATCCACATCCAGAAAATCATCAGACACCATTTCCACCTCCAGCGAGATGCCACCACGGGACACATATTCCCCTCCCCTCCCTTGTCCGCCTTCCGCAGGGACCATTCCTTCCAGGACACCTGGTCCACACTTCCTTCACCCCCAACACCTCCCCCCAGCCCTACGGCACCTTCTCCTGCGACTGGCAAAGGTGCAACACCTGCCCATTTACCTCCTCCCTCCCCAGTATCCAAGGGCACAAACATATCTTCCAGGTGAAGCAACACTTCACCTGCACTTCCCAGAATCTAGTCGACTGCATTCGCTGCTCACAATGTGGTCGCCTCTACATTGGCGAAACGAAGTGTAGACTTGGCGACCACCTCGCAGAACATCTATGTTCTGCTCACAAACAAGACCCTGAACTACCTGTTGCCTGCCACTTTAACGCACCACCCTGTTCCCTGACCAACATGTCTGTCTGTAGCTTGCTGCAGTGTTCCAGCAATGCTCAACACAAGCTAAAAGAACAACATCTCATTTTCCACCTGGGGACCCTACAGCCCTCCGGACTCCATATTGAGTTCAATCATTTTAGGGCCTAAACTCTCCCATGTCCCAGCCCCCTACCCCACACACCAGGCCTTGTTACCACACAGCCTACCATTACACACCCCCTGTTATTAGTCACTACCAGTCCCCATTAACAACTATTCACCCTCCCAGCCTGATCATTAGCAACTCCTTTGTCTGTCCAACTGTCTTTCTGTCTCTCTGGGCTCTATCCTATTGTTTACTACCTACCTCCCCCACCTACCTATTTTCTGCATATAATCTGACGTTTTCCCAGCCACCATCAGTTCTGAGGAAGGGTCACCGGACCCGAAACATTAATTCTGTTTTTTCCTTCACAGATGCTGCCAGACCTGCTGAGCTTTTCCAGCAACTTTGTTTTTGTTCCTGATCTACAACATCCGCAGTTCTTTCGGTTTTTAACTTTGTTGTGCGAGGACTGGCAGCTTAAATGTTCCAGGGTATAGATGCTTTGGGAAGGATTGAACAGGGGTTGGTGGCGGCGGTGGAGGGGGGGGGGGGGCGCGGAGGAGGAGGAGTAGGGGAGTTTTTGATTGGGGATAACATTACAGCTGTACTTAGGCAGGATATTCCTGGGAATATGTCCAGAGAAGTTATTCGGTGGAACTGAGAAATAAGAAAGGGATGACCACTTTCTTGGAATTGTACTGTAGACCCCCAATAGTCAGCGGGAAATTGAAATACAAATTTTGCAAGGAGATCTCAGTTATCTGGGCTAATGGGGTTATCTCATTTATGGAGGTGGCATGGTGGCTCAGTGTGGGGGCGGCACGGTTGCTCATTGCGGCGGCAGCACGGTGGCTCAGTGGTTAGCACTGCTGCCTCACAGCGCCGGGACCTGGGTTCAATTCCACCCTTGGGCGACTGTCTGTGTGGAGTTTGCACATTCTCTTCGTGTCTGCGTGGGTTTCCTCCGGGTGCTCTGGTTTCCTCCCACAGCCCAAAGATGTGCAGGCGAGGTGGATTGGCCATGCTAAATTGCCCATGGTGCCCAGGGATGTGTAGATTATAGGGGGATGGGTTTTGGTGGGATGCTCTGAGGGTCGGTGTGGACTTGTTGGGCCGGAGGGCCTGATTCCACACTGTAGGAATTCTTCTATTCTATCTGATCTGTAAGAATAATAGGGTGGTTATGGTAGGAGATTTTGACTTTCCAAACATAGACTGGGACTGCCACAGTGTTTAAGGATCGGATGGAGGGTAATTTGCTATTTGTGTACAAGAACATTTTCTGATTCATTACATGAATGTATCTACTGGAGAAGGTGCAAAACTTGACCGACTGATGAGAAATAAGGCAGGACTGGTGACTGAGATGTCAGAGGGGAGCACTTTGGGGCCAGAGATCATAATTCTATTAGTTTTAAAACAGCGATGAAAAAGGATAGACTGGATCTAAAAGTTAAAGTTCTAAATTGGTGGAAGGCCAATTTTGATGGTATTAGGCAAGAATTGGGGGTGGATATTTGCAGCTAATGGAACAGCTGGAAAATGGGAAGCCTTCAAAAATGAGATAACGAGAGTCCAGAGACAGTATGTTCCTGCTACAGCGAATGGAAAGGCTGGTAAAAGTGGGGAATTATGGATGACAAGAGAAGCTAAGGTTTTGGTCAAGAAAAAGAAGGAAGCTTATGTCATGTATGGGCAGCAGAGATCGAGTGAATCCCTAGAGGGGTATAAAGGCAGCAGGAGTATACTTAAGAGGGAAATCAGGAGAGCAAACAGGTGACATGAGATAGCTTTGGCAAATAGGGTTAAGGAAAATCCAAAGGGATGCTACAAACACATTAAGAACTAAAGGGTAAATAGCGAGAGAATAGAGCCCTTTAAAGATCAGCAAGGCTGTCGATGTGTGGAATCACAGGAGATGGGGGAGATACTAAATGAGTATTTTGCATCAGTGTTTACTGTGGAGAAGGAAATGGAAGATACAGAATATGGGGAAATAAATAGTGACATCTTGAAAAATGTCCTTATTACAGAGAAGGTGGTGCTGGGTGTCTTACAACACAAAGGTGGATAAATGCCCGGAACTGATCAGGTGTACCCCTGGAACTCCGTGGGAAGCTAGGGAAGTGATTGCTGGGCCCCTTGCTGTGATATTTGAACATCAATAGCCGTAAGTGAGGTACCAGAAGACTCAAGGTTGGCTAACATGGTGCGACTATTTAAGAAAGGGGTTAAGGAAAAGCCAGGGTACAATAGATCGGGAGCCTGTCATCTGCAGTTTGCAGGTTGTTGGACAGAATCCGGAGGGACAGGACTTACATGAATTTGGAAAGGCAAGGACTGATTAGGGATAGTCATCATAGCTTTGGCATGGGAAATCATGTCTCACTAACTTGAGTTTTTTGAAGAAGTAACTAAGAGGATTGATGATGGCAGAGCAATGGACGTGATCTATATGGACTAGAGTGAGGCGTCCAACAAGGTTCCTTATGGTAGCCTGGTTAGCAAGGTTAGATCACATGGAATACAGGGAGAACTCGCCATTTGGATATAGAACTGGCTTGAATGTAAAAGACAGAGGTTGGTGGTGGTGGGTTGCTTTTCAGAATAGAAGCCTGTGACCAGGGTGTGCCGCAAGGATCGGTGCTGGGGCCAGTGCTTTTCATCATTTAAATAAATGATTTGGATGTGAACATAGGAGATATGGTTAGTAAGTTTGCAGGTGACAACAAAATTGGAGATGCAGTGGACAGCGAAGAAAGTTACCTCAGAATACAAGGGGATCTTGATCAGGTGGGCCAATGGGCTGAAAAGTGGCAGATGGAGTTTCATTTAGATACATGTGAGTGCTGCATTTTGGAAAGGCAAATCGGGGTAGGACTTATACACTTAATGGTAAATTCCTGGGGAATGTTGCTGAACAAAGAGACCTTGAAGTGCAGGTTCATAGTTCCTTGAAAGTGGCATCACAGGTAGATAGGATAGAGAAGGTGGCATTTGGTATGCTTGCCTTCATTGGTAAGTGTATTGAGTATAGGAGTTGGAACGTCATGCTGAAGCTGTACAGGACAATGGTTAAGCCACTTTTGGAATACTGTGTGCAATTCTGGTCTCCCTGATTGTAGGAAGGATGTTATGAAACTTAAAAGGGTTCAGAAACGACTTACAAGAACGTTGCCAGAGTTGGAGGGTTTGAGCTATAGGGAGAGGTTGAATAGGCCGGGACTCTTTTGCCTGGAGTTTCGGAGGCTGAGGGGTGACCTTATAGAAATTTATAAAATCACGAGAGGCATGGATAGGGTAAATAAACAAGTCTTTTCCCTGGGGTGTGGGAGTCCAAAACTACAGGGCATAGGTTTAAGGTGAGAGGGGAAAGATTTAAGAGACCTAAGGGGCAACTTTTTCACGCAGAGGGTGGTACATGTATGGAATGAGCTGCCAGAGAAAGTGAAGAATGCTGTACAATTATAACATTTAAAATGCATCTGGATGGGCATATGAATAGGAGGAGTTTAGAGGGATATGGGCCAAATGTTGGCAAATGGGACAAGATTTATCTAGGATATCTGGTCGGCATGGACATGTTGGACTGAAGAGTCTGTTTCCGTGCTGTACATCTCTATGACTACGACACTTTGTTCAAGAAAAATTTCTTCAATATATAAATGTTCCTACTAGAGAACAAACAAAATGTGACCTTCTCTTGGGTAATAAGGCAGGGCAAGTGACTGAAGTGATAGTTGGGGAACACTTTGGGTCTAGTGATCATAATTCTATGAACTTTAAAGTATTTGTGGAAAAGGATAAGCCTTCTATGAAAAGGCATGATCATTAAGTTTGTGGATGACACCAAAATTGGTGGTAGAATGGACAATGAAGAAGGTTATCTAAGATTACAAAGGGATCTTGATCAATTGGGTCAATGGGCTGAGGAATGGCAGATGGAGTTTAATTTGGATAAATGCAAGGTATTGCATTTTGGTAAAACAAACCAGGGCAGAACTTATACAAATAAAAGTCTGGCCTTGGATAGTGCTGTAGAACAGAGGGCCCTGGGGGTTCAGGTACATAATCCTTTGAAGTTTGTTTCACATGTAGACAGGTTGGTTAAGAAGGCATTTAACACACTAGCCTTCATTGCTCAAACCTTTGAGTATAGGAGCTGGAAAGTCATGTTGAGGTTGGTGGGTCTGGGTGGGATGCTTTGAGTGTTGGTGTGGACTTGTTGGGTCGAAGGGCCTGTTTCCACACTGAAGGGATTCTTAAAAAAAAAAGAAAGACATTAATGAGGCCTCTTCTGGGGTACTATGTTCACTTCCGGTCAGCCTGTTAAACAAAAGATGTTGTTATGCTGGAGATAGTTCAGAAAAAATTTACAAGGATGTTGCCAGGAATGGAAGGTTTGATTTAGTAGGAAAAACTGGATAGACTGGGACTTCTTTACACTGGAGTGTAGGAGGTTGAGGGGTGTCATTATATTGGTTTATAAGGTCATGAGAGGTATAGATAATGTCAATGGCAGGTGTCTTTTCCTAGCTTGGGGGATATCAAGACTAGGAGGCATATTATAAAGGTGAGAGGAGAACGATTTTAAAAAAAAGAGATGAGGGGCAACTTTTTTTTTTTTTTTTTTTTTTTACAGAGAATGGACTTCCAGAGGAAGTGGTGGATGTGGTTTACAACGTTTAAAAGACATTTGAATGAGTACATGAATAAGAAATGTTTGGAGGGATATGGGCCAAATGCAGACTGGTGGGACTAGTTTAGTTTGGGATTATAGTTAGCATGAAGTGGTTGGACCAAACGGTCTGTTTCCATCTTGTATAACTCTATGACTCTATCTATGACTCACATCGGATGGGGACGGAATTTATTGCTGTGGATACAGAGCTAGCTGGCAGACGGGAAACCAAGAGTCGGTCATTTTTTTTGCATATCAGCCAGTGAGCACCTTGGTAGCGCAGTGTTTGGACCCCAGCTATTCAAAATATATATGAATGGTTTAGATTAAGAAACTTAAATGTCATATCTCCAAGCTTGTAGAATTACATGAAGCTGAGTGAGACAATGAACTGTGAGAAAGATGCAGATATGCTTCAGAGTGATTTGAAGATGTTGAGTGAGTGGGCAAAAATGCAAGGCAGATGAAGAGTAATGTGGATAAATGGGAGGTGATCCAGTCTGGTCGCAAAAACAGGAAGACAGGTTATTATCTGAATAGCGAGAGGTTGGGAAAGTGGGAGACGAAATAAGACCTGGTGTCCTAGTACACAAGTGACTGAAAATAAGCATACAGGTGCAGCAGGAGGCGAAGAAGGCAAATGGTATGTCGGCCTTCAAAGCGAGAGGATTTGAGTACAGGAGCAGGGACGCCTTGCTGAAATTTTACAAGGTCTTGATGACACCACACCTGGAGTATTGTGTGAAGGTTTGGAATGCTTATCTGACAAAGGTTGTTTTGGCTATGGAGGCGATACAACAAAGGTTTACCAGACAGATTCCTGGGATGGCAGGACTGATTTACGAGGACATAAATGGATTGGTTAAGACAAAATTCACTGGAGTTTAGAAGGATAAAGAATCTCACTGAAACCCAATAAAATTCTAACAGGACTAACAAGATAAATGCAGGAAGGATGCTCTCAATAACTGGTGAGTCAAAGTTTAAGGAGATGGGGTAAGTTGTTTAGGACTAAGATGAGGAAATATTTCTTTTCTCAGATTGGTGAGCCCATGGAATTTGCTGCCGCACAAATCGATTTAGGCCAAAACATTGAATTTTTCTGAGAAGAATATAGATGTAGTTCTGAGGGCTAAAGGAATCAAAGGATATGGGTCAAACGTCATAATGGCCTACTCTTGTTTCTATTTTCCATGTTTCTATTCTGTTAAAGGTACGATATAAAAACAAAATGATTGTAACTGACAGATACCTGAGCTACCTCATCACCACTGGACAAAAATCCTATCCTGTAACTCCTTACTAAACAGCAATCTGGGAGTAGCTTCACCACACAAGCTGGAGCAGTTCCAAGATGGTCAGGGAGGCACGGAGTGAGTTTGGAAGCTTCTGGCTTGGCTGCTCCGTCTCATTTTCTTTCCAGTTTTCAAATTGTTGAATGCTGTCAGAAAAGCAAAATAGTATGTAGGAAATAGGCAAATATTTATGGAAGTTTGCTGAAACTGTTTACATTTATTGCTGACTTAGAAATTAGGTAAAGTTTTACATGCCTGTGAACAACTCATTATCCAAGGATTGCACAAATGCTTGGCATCCATTGTTGGAAACTGCTTAATTGAACTGACAATTTACATTTATTTTATTTTCTGTTTAAAATATCCCTTATCTGTGTCTGTCAATCAGTGAGAGTGGACGTTCTGAACAAAGAAGATTTGTGTTTAAAATCACAGATATTAATTAGATTGTCCAGTTGTTTACATTTGCTTTACCCTACTTATTGTTATTTCTTCTTTCTATAAACTTGATGTCCAAGATCTGTTGTTCATAAAGTTTGGTTAGAAACATTTGAATAATTTTGAGCATTATTCAATGTTTTAATCTCACTGTGTTGTGAATCCAGTGATAGTGAGGCTGTTTTGTTTTGGGTTGCGATCCTTATGCTGTAACAAGTATTTGATGGTCAATATTAGCACAGAAGCAGACATTATCTCCAGTGCAGGGCAAATAACTCCTGACCATGGGAAGATGAAGCTGGAAAATCAGCAGCATTAAACCAGAGAGGGGCAGCTGTAGAAACCTCTCATTTAGATACTGCTGGCAGAAATAACAACAACAAAACACCAAACAAGGCTCACATAAACCCATAATGAGAGGGGGTCAGGGAGGAGGAAGGGGGATGACGAACAGGAAGAAGCAGCAAGTGGGAAGCAGTGGCGGCAGGGTGACATTGGACAGGGAACAGCAAGGGACGGGGGAGCACTGAGAGAAACAATGGGCCAGGGATTTGTGGTGGGGTCTCAGTTGAAAAAAGTCCCAATTTCCAAATTCCCCACTCCACTCGGTTCTTTCCCTCTACTCTCTGGTCTGTCCTCTTAGCCTCTTTCACTTTGGCGGCCAGCTCAGTGACCAAGATGTGCACACAAACACTTTTCCATCAATCTCCATCACTAGCACACAGATAAGCATCTCCCAACAGAATACTGTACATACTCCTCAGTGAGCACAATGATTTAATCCAATACCCTTTGTTTTCATCTCTATTCACACCAAAGACAGATAACTAAACAGTTAAGGAATAAATTAAATAAAAATAAACAGAATTGATCACAGACAAGTTAAGCAGTTACCATGATGCATTGTTTCACAGGTACACAGCATTGTCAAACCCTCATTCTGTAGCATCAACAGCCAAACACCTTTTCTCCAAAGCCCCAGTTCAAAAAACTCTAGCCCTTCCTTCTGTTTGATCATGTCCTGTCCTAGACTTGCTGACACCAATTCCCAGATACTTACCTCATTAATGGCCAAAACAGTCTACAGAGTTTTTGATCAAGAATGAACCTGCAAGTAACCTCCAAGTCTGGCCTCAAAAACAAACACCAGCTTGTTTATTTTTTTAAACACAACCTGCTGCCCACAGTCTAACTTTTAATCTTATTTTGCATGTTGTACTCTATACTATAATTACTGCAATGTTTAACTTTTAACTTTATTCTGTCTTTCTGCCTTGTTCTTAAGATCCTGTACCTAGGTACTTGCCCCTAAGATGTTGTCCTGTGTGGTGACATTATACAGTTTTCACTGTACTTCTATACTTGAGTAGATGTGACAATAAAATATTCAAAATCAAAATCAAATCAGTCCAAAGATCACCGTTCAGCTCTCAGATTCAAAGCATTTTTTTTGTTTAAAATCAGTTCTAACACAGTGCACAGTGGTAAGATCTTTAACCAGTGACGCAGATTGAGTGAGTGCAACACTACACACTGGGGGAAAAAAAAGAACAATGAGAGGTGACCCCGTCAAAGCAAATCAGATTTTGAAGGGGCTCGACAGGGTAAATGCTGAGAGGATACTCCCTCTGTTTGGGGAGTCTCGGGCCAGAAAGCATAGTCTAAGAATAAAGAGATACCAAATTGAAGCTGAGATGAAGAGGAATTTTTTCTCAAAGGGTTCAGAGTCTTTGTAACGTTGTGTCACAGAAAACTGTGGGAGCAAAGTACTTGTGTATATACAAGGCTGAGATAGATAAATTCTTGATCACTAGAGAATCAAGGGCTACAGGAAAAGCACTGGAAAGTGGACATGAGGAATGTCAGATCAGCCACAGTCCTGTTGAATGCCAGAACAGGCTCGAAGGACCAAATAGTCTACTCCTGTACCTATTACATATGGTCTTCCTGTAGCCTGTAGAAAGAGCTGTAACCAGTTACACAGCCTGAGTGAGACTGTTGCAGTGAACTGACTGTGGAAAAAGAGTTTTAACTTAAACTGAAAACAAATACACCACATACAGTTGAGAGAAACTATAAGGATGTTCTGTCCATCGGATTTGAATTTATCTGCTCACCCAGCCAGGAGAGACAAAAGATGCCTACACTATGAAGATACTGCGGAAATATCAGGACAATGACAGGGTTACAGTTACCTACCTGAGCTAGCCACCCACTGGTGCAGTCATACCACGGATAGACCATTCCCTCGCTCCATGAGCAGGAAGGATTCAGTCAGTCATCCAGCTGCTGAAACACCTGTAAGTTTACAGGGGAAGTTACAGGAGTTGGATTGTTGCTTTTTATCACATCCAGCTTCACCTCCCCTTCATGTTGCTCTTTTACCGCAGTAACCCGGCCCACTGGGATGAACCAAACAAAACTGCAGAGCCCCAGATGGGGACATTGGGACAGACTGGGGAGGGAGGGGGAAGAGGGAGACCGGGAGCAGGGGGCGGGGCAACACGCAGCTTCTCCCCCCGCACGGTAATCGCGAAACGCTAACTACGCACGCGCACTCCCACGTCCCGCTGATCCGAGATGGTGGCTGTCGACCGGGGCTTGCTTCTGGGAAGAAGCCTCAGGCTCTCAGCAGCTTAAATCGCGGCAACGGAAAACCCATATTTGGGGCTGGATGCATAAATTTGGTAATTATAAATCCTTCTTGCTGGAATATTTTGCCGAACGCTGGTCTACGCCTTTACTTACCGCCTGTGACTGTGATGGACGAACGTTTTCTTCTCGCTGCGCATGCTCGAAGTCCTAAATCACTGTCTGACTCTAAATAAACTACCCCGAACACGTCGATTAGATTCCAGTCTGAAGGAGTTGTAATGGCCTACTCATGTTCGTCTGTTCTAAAGTAAAAATTCCCATACTGCCAATAATCAATCAAAAAATAAAAACTGAAAGAACTGCGGATGCTGGAAATCAGGAACAAAAACAAAGTTCCTGAAAAATGCTCAGTAGGTCTGGCAGCATCTGTGAAGGGAAAAACAGAATTAACATTTCGGGTCTAGTGACCCTTACTCAGAACTGATGTGGCTGGGAAAACGTCAGTTTATATGCTCGAAAAAAAGACCCTGAACTACCCGTTGCCTGCCACTTTAACACACCACCCTGTTCCCTGACCAACATGTCTGTCTCTGCCTGCCATTACACACTACCTGTTATTAGTCACTAATAGTCCTCATTAACAACTATTCACCCTCCCAGCCTGATCGTTATCAACTCTTTGTCTGTCCACCTGCTCTCTCTTTAGGCTCTATCCTATCATTTACACCCTACCGCATCCCCCTCTCGCCGCCCCCCCCCCCCGCTTTTTTTGCATATAAACTGACATTTTCCCAGCCACCATCAATTCTGAGGAAGGGTCACCGGATCCGAAATGTTAACTTTTTTTTTCCTTCATAGATGCTGCCAGACCTGCTGAGCATTTCCAGCAACTTTGTTTTTGTCCCATCAATCATTGCATTGTATTTGATACAGAGTAAAGTTCCCCTAATGATGGCCCAATCAAAAATGTGAAGGGCAGGTATAATCTGAGGAAGAGATAGAGTTAAACTCACTGTCAACTATCCCCTCCAACACCAAAACCACCCTACCTTTGAGACACGAACCAGGTGTGAGTTACTGCATGGAGTCTAATTGAGGGTGCTTTATGTACAGAATCACAGATACCTGGGAGTGAGTTTACAGTCTTGAACATAATCAAGGGGCTGGGGTGGTTGATATATAGAATAACATAGTCAGGAGTGATATACAGACTGGAATCTAATTGAGTGGCTCGGGGATGTGTTTTACCTGGAATAACAGATACCCTGGAGTGAGTTCGAGACTGGAATATGAGGAGTTTGGGGTGGTTTGTGCATAGAATACCAGATACAAGGGAGTGTGTTATAGACTGGAAGGTGATCAAATGGCTCAGGGTGGTTTGCATATCAATAACAGATACCCAGGTGTGAGTTACAGACTGGAATCTAATCGAGGGGTTCAGAATGGTTTATGTACAGAGTCACAGATACATGGAAGTGACTTACAGATTGGAAACTTATTGAGGGGTTCAGGGTGGTTTATATTCAGAATAACAGATGCATAGAAGTGAGTTACAGATTGGAATCTAACCGAGGGGTTTGAGATGGTTTATATAGAGTAACAAAATTACGTGAGTGAGTTCCAGGTTGGAATCAAACCAAGGTGTTTGCTATTGTTTATGAAGAATAACAGATACTCAGCGATGAGTTACATACTAGAATCTAATCAAGGCATTTGAGGTGGTTTATATACAGATTTGCAAGGATGAGTTACAGATTGGAATCTGACAGAGGTGTTCTGTGTGGTTTATATATAGAAAAACATACCCAGGAGTGGTACTGACTGGAATCTAATTGAGGGATGGTTTATGTACAGAGCCATAGATACATGCAAGTGACTTACAGATTGGAAACTTATCAAGGGTTTCGATGTGGTCAGAGGTTACGTTGTCAGGAGAGATTACACAAATGAGCCATGTTATCTCTAGAATTTAGAAGGTTAAGGGGGTGATGTGATTGAAGTCTTTAAGTTATTAACAGGGCAAGACAGGGTTGATAAAGATAACAAGGTGTAGAGCTGGACGAACACAGCAGGTCAAGCAGCATCAGAGGAGCAGGAAGGCTGACGTTTCAGGCCTGGACCCTTCTTCAGAATCTCATTTCTGAAGAAGGGTCTAGGAACAAAATGTCAGCCTTCCTGCTCCTCTGATGCTGCTTGGCCTGCTGTGTTCGTCCAGCTCTACACCTTGTTATCTCAGATTCTCCAGCATCTGCAGTTCTTACTATCATTGATAAAGATAAACTATTTTCACTGGTTGGAGATTCGAGACTAAGCAGCAGAGTCTGAGAATTAGGGCCAGAACATTCAAGAGGGATATTAGGAAGCACTTTGACATGCAAAAGGTGCTAGACATTTGGAACTCTCTTCCACAAACAGCAGTGGATGCCAGATCAGTTGTTAAGTTTTAAATCTGAGATAGATAATTTTACAGAAAGGTGGTAAGGGATGTGGGCCAAAGGAAGGTATCTGGGGTCAGGCCACAGATCAATCATGATCCCATTGAAAGACAGAACAGGTTCGAGGGGCTGAATGGCATACTCCTATTCCCATGTTCCAGACTTAAGATACCCCCTACACTGCCCCCATCAAACACTCCCAGGACACATACAACATGGGATTAGATACAGAGTAAAGCTCCTTTTACTATATACAAATCAAACACGCCCAGGACAAGGACAGCATGGGGTACGATACAAAGTAAATCTCGTTCCACATTGTCCCCATCAAACACTCCCAGGACAGATAAAACATTGCATTTGATATATCCCTGAACTCTCGACTGTGATGGACTGGTTGAATATTCTCCACAAGAATGGAACTACTCCACACATTCAACACAAAGTTCTTTATTTGATTCTCTCTGTTCTGTTCTGTGTCTCTATTAGATTCCTGCTCCTTAATATCCATATGTATAGTCATCCTAATCCCATGTGCAACATCCTGCTCCCAAAACCAGCATCTGATTCCAATACAGTGTGTGATCCAGGAGCCTCTCAGTTTCAAGGGGAGGTGAGTCTTGCTCCTGACCCAGCTGTGTGATTGTCCTGTGTTAATCTGACATACACGTATTATTTAAAGGAGCTTTAATGTTTGAAAATCCTCATATTATTTGGTATTCCCTGTGCCCTAATAACTGTGTGTGTGTGTCACCAGCGTGCTGTATTATTTGGTCAAGTACTCCTTCACTCCAGAACATAAGTTATTAAACATTATTGTCCAGATCCTAGTACACAAATCACAGAAACCTAATATGACAGTTTCACCAAATATTAAGAGGACAACTGATGGATTGCCAGTTATTACTAGGGGTTGGGATTTGGCAGTGAGGAAGTCTTGCTTGATTGTACAGGAGACAGTACTGGATAGGTTTGTCCTACTGAGGCAAGAAAGGAATGGTAAGGTGAAGGAACCTTGGATGACAAGACATGTGGAACACCTACTCAAGAGGAAGAAGGAAGCTGACTTGAGTTGAGGAAGCAAGGATCAGACAGGGTTCTAGAGGTCTACAAGGTAGCCTGGAAGGAACTGAAGAATGGACTTAGGAGAGCTAGAAGGAGGTATGAGAAAACCTTGGCGGGTAAGATCAAGGAAAACCTCAAGGCATTCTATGCTTATGTGAAGAACAAGACAATGGCCAGAGTGAGGGTAGGGCCAATCACGGATAGTGAGGGAACTTGTGAGTGGAATCAGAGGAGGGAGGGGAGGTCCTTAATGAATACTTTGCTTCAGTATTCACCAGTGAGTGGGACCTTGACGTTTGTGAGGACAGCAGTGAAACAGGCAAATATGCTCAAACAGGTTGATGTTAGGAAGGAGGATGTGCTAAAAATTTTGAAAAACGTGAGGATAGATAAGTCCCCTGGGCCAGACGGAATATACCCAAGGTTACTACGGGAAGCGAGGGAAGTGATTGCTGCCCCTTTGGCAATGATCTTTGCATCCTCACTGTCCACTGGAGTAGTACCAGATGATTGGAGAGTGGAAAATGTCATTCCCTTGTTCAAGAAAGGGAATAGGGATAATCCTGGGAATTATAGACTGGTCAGTCTTACTTCTGTGGTGGGAAAATTGTTGGAGAGGATTCTGATTGATAGTATTTATGATTATTTGGAAAAGCACAGTTTGATTAGAAATAGTCAGCATGGCTTTGTAAGGGGCAGGTCATGCCTCACAAGCCTTATTGAATTCTTTGAGGATGTGACAAAACAAATTGATGAAGGCAGAGCAGTGAATGTGGTGTATATGGATTTTAGCAAGGCATTTGATATGGTTCCACATGGTAGCCTCATTCAGAAAGTAAGGAGGCATGGGATTCAGGGAAATTTGGCTGTCTGGATACAAAACTGGCTGTCCAATAGAAGACATAGGGTGGTAGTAGACGGAAAGTACTCAGCCTGGAGCTCGGTGACCAGTGGTGTTCTGCAGGGATCTGTTCTGGGACCTCTGCTCTTTGTCATCTTTATAAATGACTTGGATGAGGAAGTGGAAGGGTGGATTAGTAATTTTGCTGGTGGAGTGGTGGACAGCATGGAGGGCTGTTGTAGGTCGCAATGGGACATTGACAGTTTGCAGAGCTGGGCAAAGAAGTGGCAGATGAAATTCAACACAGAAAAGTGTGAAGTGATTCATTTTGTAAGGTCCAGTTTGAATGCAGAATACAGGGTTAATGGCAGGATTCTTGGCAGTGTGGAGGAACAGAGGGATCTTGGGGTCCACGTCCATAGATCCCTCAGAGTTGCTACTCAAGTTGACAGGGTTGTAAAGAAGGTGTATGGTGTGTTAGCTTTCATTGTCAGGGGAATTGAGTTTAAGAGCTGTGAGGTTATGCTGCAACTCTGGTTAGATCACACTTGGAATATTGTGTTTAGTTCTGGTCACTTCATTATAGGAAAGATGTGGAAGCTTCAGAGAGGCTGCAGAGGAGATTTACTAGGATGCTGCCTGGACTAGAGGGCAGGTCTTATGAGGAAAGGTTGAGGGAGCTAGGGCTTTTTCATTGGAGCAAAGAACGATGAGTGGTGCCTTGATGGAGGTGTACAAGATAATGGGAGGCATAGATAGAATGGATAGTCAGAGACTTTTTCCCAGGGCGGAAATGACTATTACGAGGGGGCATAATTTTAAGGTGATTTGGAGGAAGGTATAGGGGAGATGTCAGAGGTAGGTTCTTTGCACAGAGAGTGGTGGACGTGTGAAATGCACTGCCAGCAGTGGTAGTGGGGTCAGATACTTCAGACACTTTCAAGCAACTCTTGAATAGGCACATGGAGGATAGTAAAGTGTAGGTTATGCAGGGTAGTTTGATCTTAGTAGAATAATAGGTTGGCACAACATCATGGGCTGAAGGACCTGTACTGTACTGTGCTGTACTGTACTGTTCTACATTCTATGAGACACAGTCACCATGAACTAACTCAAAAAGGTTAACGGATGAAAGTGGCAATTTACAGATATTCCAGGAGAGCAGAGAGAAACAGACAGACACATACAGACCAAGGGACAGAGACTGACAGAAGGATATTTGGATTTTCAATAGGGACCCAAAACAGAAGTTGCTGGAAAAGCTCAGTAGGTCTGGCAGCATCTGTGAAGAAAAAAATCAGAGTTAATTTTTTCGGGTCTGGTGCCCCTTCCTCAGAACTGGCATCAGTTCAGGACAGTCTTCGATTTTAAAAAAAATGAATATTTTCTTGCTGAAAATAGCTTGGAAGGTAAATCATGAATGGGATGTAAGGGGTATTCAAATTGAGTGATGTAGAGATGGTCATTACACGGGTAAAACATTGTCTCATGCGGTATTAAATGAAGAGTGTGATGTTTGTCAGGAAAAATCAGTAAAGAGCCTTTAATTTAAATGGCGATATGTTGCAGAACTCTCAGCTACGGAGTGATGTGGGTGTCCTGCGATATGAATTGCATCACATTGAGTTAGCCTGCAGGAGCAGCAAGTGATGAGGAATGCAAAGGCACTGTAGTTTTTTATTTGTTCACGGACTGAGATCATCAGTGAGTGGGCCAGCATTTACCCACCATTCCTATCAGCCCTCGAGAAGGTGGCAGTGAGCTGCCTTATTGAACTGCTGCATTCTAGAAAACTAATTTTTTTGGAGAAATAGAACATAGCAGAAATTAAACTTTCTCTTTTCCTGCTCCCAGTTTACCATTTAGCCATTCAGTTCCTACTGAGTTAGAGATTGGAATCTCACTGATGGTCTCAAAGTGTATACATAGCATAACACAAGGGGGAATGAGTTACCAACTGGAATCTAATCAAGGAGATCGGGGTTTTACAGAGAACATACTGTAACTCAATCCCCGGTACATTCTGAAATCTAATTGAGGGATTTAAGGTTGTAAATGTAGAATAATAGAATCACAGACTAGAATCTAAACAAGGGGTT
This sequence comes from Rhincodon typus, assembly GCF_021869965.1. NCBI lineage: Eukaryota > Metazoa > Chordata > Chondrichthyes > Orectolobiformes > Rhincodontidae > Rhincodon > Rhincodon typus. Next base: position 1,781,752 of record NC_063338.1, on the reverse strand, counting down.
CAGGGTGGTTTATATCTAGAATACACGAGAGTGAGTTATGGACAAGAATCTAAGCAAGCGGTTTGAAGTGGTTTTTGTATGGCCTCACAGATACATGTGAGTGAGTGGAATGTTATTGAAGTGTTCAGGGTGGTTTATATATAGAATATCAGCTATATGGGAGTGAGTTAGAGACCGGAATCTAATTGAAGGATAAGTTCGCAAAACCTGACAGGGTCTGCAGAGAAACGGGAGACAAGGGAATAAAAAATGAAGAAAAAGTGGCAATGACGAGACAGGAATAAAAAAACAGGGAGAGAAAAAGAAAAATAAAGTGTGGGAAAGAACAGAGATAAAGGCAGTAAGACGAGGTTAGAGAATGGATAAAAAAAGAGGCAACGTGAAAAAGAGGCAGGGGGCGAAAAATAACCAGTGAGAAAGTACAGAGACAGTTCAGGGTTAGAAATACAAAAGAAAAAGACAATGTAAGAGAGAGGTGGAGACAAACACAGGCAGAGACCAAGAGAGAGAGACACAGAGGCAAAAAAAGTCAGAAAGAAACAGACAAGAGTTAGGGAAGGACAAGGAGAAACCATGGAGGGGCTAGTCCTGTCCTGGTGAAGGGTCTAAACCCGAAACGTCAACTTTCCTGCTCCTCTGATGCTGCCTGACGTTCTGTTTCCCTCCAACCCCACACCATATTGACACTGACTCTAGCATCTGCAGTTCTTGCTGTCTCCAAGGGGATACTTACCATTCCAGTGGGTCCCACTTCCCTCAATGGTTTCTCACACTCCTTATCTCCAGGTACAAGCCCTGCTCCTGAGGTTTGCTTCAGGGAGGTGGTTTGGTGAGGTGAGATTCCAACAGTACCTACATTCTCTTTTACACAGATGCACAGAGACAGACAGAAACCCTCTGATACTCAGCTCCTGTTGTGTGCATATGACAAAAGGAACTATGGTTGCCAGTACCTACTTTAAGTACCTTCAGGTCTGTCACTCAGACTTTTCTCCACCCAAATCCCAGATGATTTTCTCTGGACCACACCTCCCCTAGGTATGGAGCAGATCAACAGGCAATTTTGAGAGATTAAATGGGGGAGGGAAGAGGTGAGAGAGAAAGCAGCAACTCAGTAGTTTAGTCCAGACTGCTTCTGTCTGTCCCTCTCCTCCATACCTCTTCACCGCACACACTGGCCCCAGACTTGAAATCCACGCAGAGACAAAGCTACAGTTTCAAACCAGCAGCAGCCACAACACACAAGTTCATTTAGACAATGGAACTCAGGCTTCTGCAACCAATGGGCACATTTATTCCACAAGATAACACAGGATTTCACACAGATCAACACGAAGTACGAGTGGGACTGAAATGAACAAGTCAGCAAGTTTACTTTTAATGAGTTTGAGAATTGTACAGATGAATCAATCCATTTTACAAACAAGTAGTGATTACACAGATCTATTGTACAAATTAACATGTTTATTGTATAAATGAACTTATTAAACAGATCAACCCTGATGATTTACTGAGAGTGTGTTTCTGTCTCTATATGGATGTTTGAGTGTCTGTGTTTGTCTCTCTCTCTCTCTGTTTGTATGTGTGTTTGTTTTTGTGTTGGTGTGACCTGTTTACATGTGTGTATGTGTACCTATTAATCTGGTTTTGTGCTTGTGTGTATGCGCCCAGTTCTGCCTGCAATGGGATACAGTTTGAAGGAAAATATGATTAAGTCATAGCATCTCTCTCTGTCTGGTGTTTTAAGTGACACAATGCCACCATCTGCTGACTTCCTCAAATCACATCACAAGTTACACATATTTCGCTGTTCTACTGCATCTCCTTCCTGGTCCTCCGGGGGATGAATCAATCTGCCGTCACATTGATCACTCAGTCCTCCGGGGATTGGATCAATCAAAGTTTCATGAAGAGGAACAGCAACCGACACCTGCCCTGCAGTCACTTGTGAACTCATTGGTGTGTCAGCAGGTGGGATGCCTGAGTCAATACTTTCCCATGAGGGAGCAGGTAACAACTTCTCATCAGTGTGTATTTGTTGGTGTCTCAGAAGGTTTTTTGAATTCACAAATCGTTTTCCACACACAGAGCAGAGGAATGGCCTGTCCCCAGTGTGAATGCGTTGGTGTGTCAGGACTTCACGTCTCCCCTTAAAGCTCTTCTCACAGTGAGAACATTTGAAAGGTCTCTCATCAGTGTGAACCAGTTGGTGTGCCCTGAGATTGGATAACAGAGAGAATGCTTTGCCACACTCGGAGCAGGGGAATGGCCTTTCCCCAGTGTGAACTCGCTGGTGTGTCAGTAGGTACAATGAGTCACTGAATCCCTTCCCACACTCTGGGCAGAAAATTGGCTTCTCCCAAGTGTGAACTCACTGGTGTCTCAGCAGGCGGGCTGACTGAGTGAATCCCTTCCCACACTCACAGCAGATGAATGGTCTCTCCCCAGTGTGAGCTCGCTGGTGTGTCAGGAGGTTGGATGAGTCCCTGAACCCCTTCCCACATTCAGGGCAGAAGAACAGCCTCACCCAGTGTGAGTGTGTTCATGTTTCAAAAGGTCAAAAGCCCGTGTGAATCCCTTCCCACAAACAGAGCAGGTATATGGCCTCTCCCCAGTGTGACTGCATTGATGAGTTTCCAGTTGGGATGGGTATTTGAATCCCTTCCCACAGTCCGTACATTTCCAAGGTTTCTCTGAGGTGCACGTGTCCTCATATCTCTCCATGTTGCACTATTAGGTGACTCCTCGTCCATACACAGGACTGTGATAGAGTTTGTACCCACGATGAACAGTGTGCTGTTATTTAGGATGTGTGACTGGTTCAAGACCTGTCCACAGTCAGTTCACTGAAACACTCCTAGGTGGATGATTGTGGTTCATTTCCACCACACTAATGTTTGGAATCTTTTCACACAGAAATATATAGAAAAATCATTGGTTTTCAACTCCTGATGACTTGAGTCACTCTCAGATCTTGAGAGGATGTTTATTTGGAATCCTTGCTAATAAATGCACCTCTGTGATTCTCTGTGAAACAAAGGTGAATCAGGAAAAGGTGAGTATGAGAAAGAGATCTGTTTAAGACACTTAAGGAGATAGTGAAATGGAGTGCATTGAATCTGGTAATTTGTGTGAAAGGCACTCAAATAGTGACCATGAAAAGTTACTGGATTGTCATAAATACTCAACTTGTTCATGAATGTGCTTCAGGGAAGGGGACCCACTGCCTGTCCGGGGCTTTCACAAGACTCCGCCCTCAATGGGAGGAGAGACAGTGAGAGCAATGCTATACTTAAGGACACGGTTTACTCCATTCGCATCACAGGAATAACATTGACAGATCATCTCTCCAAGAAGTGGTGCTAGGGGTAAAATCCAGCAGTTTCTCCTTGCTCTGCACTATGGATGAAAACGAAACATCAAAAAGTGACCCACACAGGAGGCCATGGACCCATTTCTGCATTCAATTGCCACTCTGATGTAAAGCAGCTCTTTAACGGATTCGCCTGTGGTTCGAGACTGGCCTCTGGGAGCAGTCCCTACAACAGATACAAGCATGGGGCTGCGGGAAATTTGCAAGAAAGTGAAAGTGCTGCGAATCCTCAGCAGCTCATGCAGTATCTGGGGGGTGGGGTGTAATTTCCAGCACAGTGATCTTCAGTTTTCAGCTGCTCTAAAGCCTATCCTTCTCAGTCCAGGAGAGACAAATGTTTCTCTTGCTTTGAATTTGCCGTGTGTAAATCCTGTCACTCCAACACCTTCCCACCACCCGCTTCTCGGTGAAAAGAATTTCCTGGGCTCGGTACAAACGAAGGTCCAGGAATTTCTAATCTGGCTATGGACAACCTTGACCGGGTACCGGTACCCCCTCCGTATAATTTTTTTTACACACACGTGTGGATATTACCTATTTAACAACTGGATATCTCTTGGACCTTGCCTCACCTAACAGTCCCATACTGGAAATTATTCGGTTCAATTCGTGGTGAAAACTAGCAGCTTTTCCGCCATCTCTACCTCAAACTGATACAATTAAATTTAAAAAAAACACGCAGACAAGACCTGGGACTGTCCTCCTCATCGAACCTCCACATACCTGTCCGCCTGTGTTTCTACAGTGGGTTCTGGGAGCAATCCCTGAAAGAAACACGAACAAAATGGTGGCAGTCTGCAACAATAGAGAAAATGCCGGAAATCCTCACTAACTCAGACGGTATCGGTGGACAGAGAGTGAATATTCTAGTTCAGGTACTTTCTCTCCGCAATAACCAGCTTCTCCATCGTGTCCCATACCTTCACTGCAGAAAGCTCTGTCCCGGGTTCTGTGAGACGCTAAGACTCAGTCATTGAGGTCACATTCAGCTTCCGAGAGGCGCATCACGCATGCTCCACGCAGAAGAAAAGTCTGCTTCCGAGGTGTGGCCTTCTGGCGTCTGCGCAGTAATGCTCTGGTGATGGATTAAGGCAGCAATCAATGCCATTTGGTCTTCTCGGCCACTTCGCCATTGGCAGTAACTTTCCTCACGAGAAATGAAGACCAGACGGTGGACAGACGTTTCTTTCTCGGATCCTCAACGGTAAAAAATAGGGTATAAAATCCAGGAGAGCCAGATGAACACAGCATGTGAGGCAGTATCTGGTTAGAGAAAATACAGTGAACCATTTGAGTCCAGTTACCTTTCAGCAAATTTATATGCCTATTCGTTTTTAATTTTATACTTTGAACTGTCTGTAATCGCGCATTCTGGTGATTCAATGGCGTATGTTTTACCCAGAATGCCCTGCGAGGGCGACAATGTCCGATTCACATTGAAGGAGTAACTGCGCAGCTGCAATACCGGTCACGGCTGCGAACATGCGCACCTATAGGCTAATAAGAACGTGGAGTAGCGAGCATGCGTACTGATGGTCCGGAAGCAGGAAGTGAGATTGTTGTTTCTCTCCTGGGCAGATAGTGATGGCCCCTGGAAACTCCTTTCGCAGGGGTGAAAGGAAGGAGTGGGGGAGCATTTCCAGACAGGAAACCTTTTCTTCGAGGAATGTCTTACTGGAGTCGTGTGGGTGAGTCTTTCTAATCCCTGTCTTACTCTCAATGGAATGTAGTTCGCTGCGAACGTTAGGCTGCACTCCTTAATCTTCCTCCTTTCTTTTATTTTCCATCCTAAATTGTGTCAGCCTGAGCTCAAGGCTTCAGACCCTTGAGGTTCGATGTTATCTCGAGTGAGAATGTTGGGTACTGGCTCAGCTCCCTGGATTCAGAGATGCAGAGCTGGAGAAGATTATAGAGATAGTGAGGTAAATGGCTATGATGGAGAATTGGCGTTTTAAAATTGAGCTGCTGCATTATCAGAAGCCTGTGTGGGTCAGCAGACGCAGAGATCATAGGTTAAACGAACTTGGTGTGAGGGAGTCTATAGCCAGCAGTGATCTGGAATGAGACAAAGTCATTGGACCTGAAACATTGACTCTGCTTTCTCTCCATAGATGCTGCCAGACCTGTTGAGGTTCTCCAGCAATTTTTGTTTTTGTTTCAGATTTCCAGCATCTGCAGTTATTTATTTCTTTTTTGTTTAATAATCTGGGTGACCTGAGATTGATGGAGAATAGACTGAGTGCTGACAAGTACATAATGTAATTTTCAGAAGAAGATGAGCTGAGGTGGGATAGAGCCAGGTACTATTCCTGAGATGTAATGACATGGTCTAACTGATAGTGTGGACATGTAGTTGGAAGCTCATCTTGGAGGCAAATCATTCACCAAGCTTTCAAGGAGCCTGGTTTAGCCTTGCACCTTTGGCAGGAAGAGGTGGCTGCAGAGTAGTGTTTACAACAGAGGTTGAGGACAATGGCTTGAATGTCTAATTATTTAATGTGCAAAATTTCAAAGTATCTAGAATTCAATGTTGGGCAAGTCAAGACAGTGTGAACTTAGAAAGAAACTTCGGGACAATGATTTTCCCATGGAGCTGCATTTCGTTTCAAGATTATAGATTTGGCAGGTTCTGTCAAGCATCTTGTTGTGTTAATGACACATAAAATGTCCACCCTTTTCTCCCTGTCTCCTCGCTCTCGGTCTCTCTCACACTGTCTTTCCTCCTTCAGGTCCAGAGTCATCTGTAAGTCCAAACCAGGACGTGGGGTTTCTTCACTGAAGGAGATTGTTGAACGAGTGACAATCCATCAATATTCATGCCCATTAATTCCTAGTTTTGACTCCACAACCTGCCTTTGTGATTTTGTGGATTCTCACTCGCTCCCATTTTTTATTGACCAGTTACATAAGATACTGGATCAGCATAATTTGCAGACAGGAGCTTCAACCACACATCACATCACATCAAAATTGAAAAGAGTAACCCAGTTTCTCAGAACCTGAACACCACCTTGAATTGTGAACATGAAAGGCTATAGCACATTCACAGTAGAAAGTGTACACATGCTGTGTGTACAGGTAAGGTTTCAAGCAATCATCTGGCATGTCCATGCACAAGCGCAGTCACAATAGGGAAAACATGTGGAATGTGGGGATTGTGGGAAAGAATTCAATTACCCACTAAACCGGAAATTTATCTGTATATTCACACGAGGTGAGGCTACTCACCTGTTCCCAATGTCGGAAAGGATTCACTCAATCTTTTCGTCTGCTGAGATATCAGTGAACTCACACTGTGGAAGTTCTGAGGTCCGAATGTCCCATGAATGTGTTCACACTTATCAGAGACCATTCGGGTGTTCCCACTGTGGGACTGGCAATCAGATAAACTCACTGGACACCAACTCGCTTGTATTGATGAGAGTCCATTCCACTGCTGTGCGTGTTGACAGGGAATTCAGTCAGACATCCATTCTCCTGAGACACCAGAAAATTCACAAGTAACTACAGTGAATAGATTTTTCAGTTAATCACATCCGGGCTGACCCATGGTCATTGTGTTCTGTTTGTGTTGGGGTTCATTCAGTCCAATCCAGTCACGGATGCTGATATTTTGGATGAAAGTAGAATAAATTCACTTTATGTTTGTGTTTTTAATTTCTCTAACACAGGATCACTCTTTTTCAAGGGCAGGCACCCTCCACTGTCTCCTTCTCCCTCCCCTCCAACAGCTGGAGAACGGAAGCCAACCATAGTGGATTGAGGGTGAAAACTGGGAGAAGAGAAAAGAAATGCTGGAATTGAGTTTGAATTTCAACCCAGGGAGAAGTTGTGGGTCAGGGATTTACAGGTCTGGCAGAACGAGAGAAGAAAAACTGTTGTGTAGTAGCTAGAATTGTGTCCTGAATTTGTTTTGTGCCTCTTTTCTAGGGTACAAGGGAAGATCCACGCAAAGTGAACCAAATAAACCTTCACACCAAGGTATGAAATATTTACTTGATTCAACATGAGCTGAACATCATTGGCCTTTGAATGTACTCGGGAGAAGTTGTTTGTGGAAGATTTCAAACATCTGTGTGATTGGAAACAGACTGAGAACAAAACCCACACCTGCCCAAATGGTGTGTTCTAGCCTCCTGACATTGGAAAGAGCTTTTCAGCCTGAAAAGAAATCACACCATTCCCAGTGGGGAGAAACCACACTCGTGTTCTGTGTGTGGTCCAGGCTTCAATTGATCATCCAAACTGGAGAAACACAGGGATACCATGGAGAAACCATGGAAATGTGAGGACTGTGGGAAAGGATTCAGTTATCCATCCCGGCTGGAGCGCCATCGGCGCAGCCACATTGGGGATGACACCATGGAGAAACCGTGGAAATGTGAGGATTGTGGGAAAGGATTCTATTATCCATACCAGCTGGAAAACCATCGCCACAGTCACTCGGGGGAGAAGCCGTTCATCTGTTCAGAGTGTGGCAAGGGATTCACTGTGTCCTCCCACCTGCTGTTACACCATCGAGTTCACACTGAGGAAAGGCCTTTCAGCTGCACTCACTGTGGAAAGAGGTTTTCGTGTTCGTCCAACCTCATTGTACACCAGCGAGTGCACACTGGGGAGAAACCATTCAGCTGCTTGGAGTGCGGGAAGGGATTCAGCCAGTTGTCGGGCCTCCAGTCACACCAGCGAACTCATACTGGGGAGAGGCCATTCACCTGCTCTGTGTGTGGGAAGGCATTTGCTCTGTCATCCAACCTGCTGTCACATCAGAGGGTTCACACTGAGGAGAGGCCATTCACCTGCACATCCTGTGGGAAAAGGTTCAGGTCTTCATCCAACCTCAGTGCACACCAGCGAGTTCACACTGGGGAGAGGCTGTTCACCTGCTCCGTGTGTGGGAAGGAATTGACTAATTCATCCAGCCTTCGGTCACATCAGCGAATTCACAGCGAGGAGAAGCCATTCAGCTGCACTCACTGTGGAAAGAGGTTCAGGCAGTCATCCACCCTCACCGCACACCAACGCACTCACACTGGAGAGAGACCATTCACCTGCCCTGAGTGTGGGAAGGGATTCACTCAGTCTGGCAGCCTGCATTTACATGAACTGTCTCACACTGGAGAGAAGCCGTTCCCCTGCTCCGTGTGTGGGAAGGGATACACTCGGTCATCCCATCTGCTGACACATCAGCAAGTTCACGTGTTAGTGCAGGGTTTGGATTCTGCTGTTACTGCTGCTGTTAATCACACCCAGGATTGATAGTCTGACAACATGTGGTTTGTTAACATCTGTAACTGACTGGAGCTTAATATTCTGGATGTGTCACTGATTTTTCAGTGTTGCATGGTCTCCTTTTAAAACACCATCTGTGATCTTTCTCCAATTACATCACTGTTCTGAACTTCTGCTTTAATTTTTCGTTGGTACAAGATCTACAATTCGGTGTTCAAGACATTCTACTGATAACAAGAAAGTGCTGATTAATTCTTGCTGACAATTCTTACTGACTTACACATTCTTCATAGTGACTCCTTCATTATGGACTGAAATTATCAAGGAACGTGAAGCAGCTTACTGAAAGATTTTCTAGGCCCATCAATAAATGCTTCATCAATTAACATTAATATTGAAGAAGTTTGGAAGTCACTGGATTAAATAATTTATGTCACAATTATCAATATTAGGAAAATGTGGAGCTCATAACAAAGACTGGTTTCAGACTTGCTCAGCAGAGGTAGCATCTGTCATTGAAGCAAATTCCAAAGCCTTCTGAACATAAACCCAACAACTAGAACACTGAGATAACAAGGTGTAGAGCTGGATGAACACAGCAGGCCAAGCAGCATCAGAGGAGCAGGAAGGCTGACGTGTCGGGCCTAGATCCTTCTTCAGAAACTAGAACACTATCACTTGGAATGAGCAAAGACAGTCTTGTATACTGCAGGGAGATACAGTGCAAATAAACATTGGGTCAATCTGAGCAAAGAAATCCAAACTGCCATCGCTGATTGAAATCTACCTGCTGTGTGCAATGCAATCGAGAGAGAACTCTGAACAACCATCACTGACATTACCCCTGCTTGAAGTCGACAGACAGTGAAGTACACAGGGAGAGAAATAAACAGATGCTCCACAGGGTTGAACATTACTTTGAGTTGTACTCCTGTAAGACAGACATCTCCCAATCTCCATTTGATACTTTCTTGCAGTTTCCTGTCATGACTGTGTTGAATGCTGATCTCTCCTCAACTGACCTGGAAAAGGCCATTTATTGGATTGAGCAAACTTCTGTAATTACGCAAAAATGAAAAGATTGTCAAAAACAATAGTTGGTCTATCCCAGGCAGAAACTGGAGAATTTTTAATGGGAAATAAAGAAACAGCAAAGAATCTGTCTTCACAGAGGAAGATACAAGAAGTCTCCCAGAAATAATTAATATGGAAAGTTCTAGTATTAGTACAAAGTAGAATTGGAGAAATTAATGGGACTGAAAGTTGAGAAATTTCCAGGACCTTCATTGTCAAGTGTCGAAGTGATGGTTATAGAGATAGTAGATAAATTGGTAATTGTCTGTTAAAATGCAGGACATATACACTTAATGTTAAAGTCCTGGGGAGTGTGGCTGAACAAAGAGACTTTGGGGTGCAGCTTTTATATTCTTGAAAATGGAGTTGCAGGTAGATAGGATAGTGAAGAAGGCATTTGATATGCTTGCCTTTATTGGTCAATGCATTGAGTTTAGGAGTTGAGAGGTCATGTTGCAGCTGTAGAGGACGTTGATTAGGCTACTTTTTGAATACTGTGTTCAATTCTGGTCTCCCTGCTATAGAAATGATGTTGTGAAACTTGGAAAAAGTTCAGAAAAGATTTACACGGGTGTTGCCAAGGTTGCAGGGTTTGAGCTAAAGGGAGAGGCTGAATCTGGCTGGGGCTATTTTCCCTGGAGTGGCAGAGGCTTAGGGGTGACCTTTATAGAGGATTATAAAATCGTGAGGAACATGGATAGGGTGAATAGTCAAGGTCTTTGCCCTGCGCTGGGAGAGTCCAAAACTACGGGTCATAAGTTTAAGGTGAGAGGGAAAAAATTTAAACAGGACCTAGAGGGGCAACTTTTTGACAGAGGATAGTGCGTGTATGGAATGAGCTGTCAGAGGAAGTGGTAGAGGCTGGTACAATTACAATATTTAAAAGGCATCTGGATGGGTATATGAATAGGAAGGGGTTAGAGGGCTATGGGCCAAATGCTGGCAGATGGGAATAGATTAATTTAGGATATCTGGTCGGCATAGATGAGTTGAACTGAAGGGTCTGTTTCTGTGTTGCACATCTGTGACTGGATGATTAGTTTTGCAATGGTACCTGCAAATTGAGAGGTTGTAAATGTTCCTGCAGTGTTAAAGGAGGGAGGAGAAAAAACAGGGAGTTCAGACCTGTTAGATTGCTGTCAATTGGTGAAAAATACTACAGTCTATTATGAGGGATATGCTTACTGAATTTTCAAAAATAGTTGTTGGATTAAACAGAGCAGACTGATTTATTAAGGGGAAGTCATGTTTGAGAAACCTGATGTATGTTCTTTAAGGATTTTACCAGCAGAATGAAGAATGGTTGAGTTGTATATAGATTTTCAGAAGGGTTTGTTAACATTCCACACAGGAGGCTAATAAAACTGAAGTGCACCAGATTGAAAGGAATATACTAGGATGCATTGAAGACTGGTTAAAGAGGCAGAATGCAGAGAGTGGGAATAAATGAGTCACTTTCAGGTTGCTAGTCTGTAACCTTTTGGGCACAACAAGGATCAGTGCTTGGACTCCAGCTATTCACAATCAATATCAATGATTTGGATGTGGGAGCTGGTGGTGATAATGTTGAAGGGAGGAGGGGATTCATTTTCCTCATCGCAGATTACACAATCTTAGTGGGAATGTGCAATGCAAGGAATCTGTAAAGAGCCTTCAAGGGCTTAGACTGGATTAGAGAGTGGGCAAGAGCATGGCAGATGGAATATAATGTGGGGAAGTGACAGGTAATTATCCACTTTGGGAAAATCAAAAGTGTAAGGTGTTTGTTAAATGGTGAGAGATTAGAAAGATGTCCAAAAATATCCTTGTTTATAACTCAGTGGAAGCTATTTATGCCAGGTCCAAAACCAATTAGGTTTACAAATTTGCAAAAGGTTTTGAGAACTGAAGCAGCCTTTATTTAATTGTACAGAACACTAGTGAGACCACAACAGTAGTACTGTATGCAGTTCTGGTCATCTTACCTTGGGAAGAGTGTACTTGCCATAGAGGAAGTGCAGTGGAGCTTCACCAGACCGATTCCTGAGATGGTAGAACTACTGTATTAGGAGGGATTGAGCTGATAGGTTCCCTAATCTCTGGAGTTGAGAAGAATGTGAGATGAGCATACAGAAATGTATATATTTCTGAAAAAGGTGAAGAGAATAGATGCAAAATGGATGCTTCCCCTGTCTGTGAGGTCCGCAACTAGGGACAGAGTTTCAGAATAAAAGGCAAGCTATTTAGGATTGAGATAACAAGGTGTAGAGCTGGATGAACACAGCAGGCCAAGCAGCATCATAGGAGCAGGAAGGCTGACATTTCGGGCCTAGACCCTTCATCAGAAATCACTTAAAATCAGAAATCACATTTCTGATGAAGGGTCTAGGCCCGAAACA